>NC_091979.1:126641225-126961063 GCF_044704955.1 Pristiophorus japonicus | reverse complement strand
GGGAGAGACAGGCTGGCGGGGGTGGGAGAGAAGCTGAGGGGGGAAGAGAGGCTGGGGTGGGGGGAAAGAAAGGCTGGGGGCGGGAAAGAGAGGCTGGGGGGTGGAAGACAGATGACGGGTTGAGAGAGGCTGGAGGGGGAGAGGCTGGCGGGGGGGAGGAGAGATCCGCGGGGGGTGGGGGGGGGGGGAGTGGCTGGCGGGGGCATGAAAGAGAGGCTGGGGGGGGAACAGAGGTTGGGGGGAGGGAAGAGAGGTGAGGGGGGGAGAGAGAGAGGCTTGGTTAGTAAAGGAGAGGCTGAGGGGGGAGGGGCTGGGTTTGGGAAGAGAGGCTGGAGGTGTGGGAGAGAGAGGTTAGGGCGGGGGGAGGGGGGACAGAATCGGAGGGGAGAGAGGGAACTCGGGGATGACGGATCACTTTCTTCCAACCCCCTCCAAGGGACATCGTCGGAGTGGATGAAGTCACGACACTGTCGCGATTCACTTCATAATCCAATAAATCTGTTAACGATCCATACACAATATCCCATCTATGGGGCAGGTGGGGTTGGGGGAGGATGCACTTGGACTGGGGTAAGACACTTCGGCTGGGGGAGGCATGAAGTTGGACTGGGGCACGGGTCTTTGGCTGGCCCTTGCTGTCTTCTGGGGAGCTCTGTTCCCCCCCCCCTCCCTCTCTCCCTCCTCCTCCCACCACCCAGCTGCTCTTTCTCCCCCACCTCTCTCACCACCCCATCAGCCTCTCTTTCCGCCCCCCCCCCCCCCAGCCTGTCTCACCGCCCACCCATCCCTCGCTCTCTCCCCCCCAGCCTCTCTTTCCCTTCCCCACTCCAGCCTCTCTCACCTCCCCCACCTCTCTCACCCCCCCCCAACCTGTGTCACTACCCCCCCCAGCCTCTCTCACCCCGCCAGCCTTTCTCACCCACCCCCCAGTCTCTCTAACCTCCCCCCCTGCCCCTCGCAGTCTCTCTTTCCCCTGCCTCCCCCCGTCCCCGGCCTCTCTCCCCCCTCAGCCCCTCTCTTCCTCACCAGTCTCTCTCCCCACCCGCTGCCTCTCTCACCACACCCCCTCCCCCTGCCCCACCTCTCTCTTCCCCCCTAGACTCTCTCTTCCCCCAGCCCCTCTCTACCCCCCCAGCCACAGCCTCTTTCCCCCCCCCAGCCACTCTTTCCTCACCCGCTGCCTCTCTCACTAGCTCCCCACACCGCCCCACCTCTCTCCACCCCCCCCAGCCACTCTCTTCCCCCCCCCACAGCCTCTCTTCCCCCCCCCCACAGCCTCTCTCCCACCACACAGTCTCTCCCCCCGCCAACAGCCTCTCTTCCCCCCCCACAACAGCCTCTCTCCACCCCCCCCCACAGCCTCTCTCTCCCCCCCCACCCACAGCCTCTCTCCCCCCTTCCACAGCCTCCCCCCCCGCCACAGCCTCCCCCCCCACAGCCTCTCTCCCCCCCCCCCCACAGCCTCTCTTCCCCCCCCCCCACAGCCTCTCTTCCCCCCCCCCACAGCCTCTCTTCCCCCCCCAGCCTCTCTCACCCCGCCAGCCTTTCTCACCCACCCCCCAGTCTCTCTAACCCCCCACCCCAGCCTCTCTCACCTCCCCTCCGCCCCTCGCAGTCTCTCTTTCCCCTGCCCCTCCCCACTCCAGCCTCTTTCCCCCTCCCCAGCCTCTCTCTTCCCCCATCAGCCCCTCTCTTCCTCGCCAGTCTCTCTCCCCACCCGCTGCCTCTCTCACCACACCCCCTCCCCCCGCCCCACCTCTCTCTTCCCCCCCCTAGATTCTCTCTTCCCCCTCCAGCCTCTCTTTCCCCCCCAGCCCCTCTCTACCCCCCCAGCCACTCTCTCCCCCTGCCACAGCCTCTTCCCCCCCAGCCACTTTTCCCCACCCGCTGCCTCTCTCACCAGCCCCCCACACCGCCCCACCTCTCCCCCCCCCAGCCACACTCTTCACCCCCCCCCCCCACAGCCTCTCTTCCCACCCCCCCAGCCTCTCCTCCCCCCCACAGCCTCTCTCCCCCTTCAGCCTTTCAACCCCCCCAAACACAGCCTCTCTCCCCCCTCCACAGCCTCCCTCTCTTTCCCCCTCCAGAGACTCTCTCCCACCTCCACAGACTCTCTCCCCCCCCCCTCCACAGCCTCTCTCTCCCCCTCCACAGCCTCTCTCTCCCCCCCCCAGCCTCTCTCTCCCCCAACCCCCCCACAGCCTCTCTCTCCCCCCCCCACAGCCTCTCTCCCACCACACAGCCTCTCTCCTCCCCAACAGCCTCTCTTTCCCCCCCCCCCCACAGCCTCTCTCTTTCCCCTACCCCCACAGCCTCTCTCCCACCACACAGCCTCTCTCCCCCCTCTCCACAGCCTCTTTCCCCCCCCACACAGCGCCTCTCCCCCCCCCCCCACAGCCTCTCTCTTTCCCCCCCCCCACAGCCTCTCTCTTCCCCCCCCCACAGCCTCTCTCTTCCCCCCCCCCACAGCCTCTCTCTTCCCCCCCCCCCACAGCCTCTCTTCCCCCCCCCCACAGCCTCTCTTCCCCCCCCCCCACAGCCTCTCTTCCCCCCCCCCCACAGCCTCTCTCCCCCCCCACAGCCTCTCTCCCCCCCCCCACAGCCTCTCTCCCCCCCCACAGCCTCTCTCCCCCCCCCCCACCTCTCTCCCCCCCCCCCCCACAGCCTCTCTTTCCCCCCCACAGCCTCTCTTTCCCCCCCCCACAGCCTCTCTTCCCCCCCCCACAGCCTCTGTCTCCCCCCCCCCCACAGCCTCTCTCTCTCCCCCCCCCCCACAGCCTCTCTCCCTCCCCACAGCCTCTCTTCCCACCCCCCCCCGCCCACAGCCTCTCCCCCCCCCCAGCCCCCAGCCTCTCTCCCTCCTCCAGCCTCTCTTCCCCCCTCAGGAAGTCAAATTTAATCGAGTTACAAATTGCAGTCAGTGAGACCTTGACCCATTCTTGTGAAACTTCAGGGTGTGGCTTATCCCCCATGGAGCCCAATCAGAAATAAGGGGCCATTTTTGCAGTACAAATAAACGTATCCTTTTTTTTAATGTCAAACGGTCATAAAAATAACAAAAAAAATATGCATATGTACCACCACAATCAATAAGAGTGGTGGGGCGGAAGAAAGAGGAAAAGCAAGAGAGTAGAATAGGAAGCTTAGAAGGGAAAATAAGATTTTGGTAAATAGATTATAAGGAGATTGACACAGAAACTGTTAATAGTAAACATGTACTTGTAAGTCTGTTTGTATATATAGAGCACCATGTACTGATATCACCTGTGTTGTGCCATGTATAATGTAACGTCTAGACTGTATTGCATGTAGTGTAAGATATTGTATGTACTGCAATGACCGTTAGTATTGTCATCATCCTCATCATCATAGGCAGTCCCTCGGAATTAAGGAAGACTTGCCCACTCCTGGAGTGAGTACTTTGGTGGTTGAACAGTCCAATACGAGAGCCACAAACTCGGCCACATGTGAGACAGACTGTTGTTGAGGGAAGGGGTGGGTGAGTCTGGTTTCCCGTATGCTCTTTCCGCTGCCGGCACTTGATTTCTGCATGCTCTCGGCGTTAAGACTCAAGGTGCTCAGCGCCCTCTCAGATGCACTTCCTCCACTTAGGGCAATCTTGGGCCAGGGACTCTCAGGTGTCAGTGGGGATGTTGCACTTTATCAAGGAGGCTTTGAGGGTGTCCTTGTAATGTTTCCGCTGCCCACCTTTGGCTCATTTGGGTGAAGGAGCTCCGAGCAGAGCACTTGCTTTGGGAGTCTCGTGTCTGGCATGCGAACTATGTGACCTGCCCAGCAGAACTGAGCGAATGTGGTCAGTGCTTCAATGCTGGGATGTTAGCCTGGATGAGGTGCGCCTGTCCTCCCAGGGGATTTGTAGGATTTTGCGGAGACATGGTTGGTGATATTTCTCCAGCAATTTGAGGTGTCTGCTGTACAGCCCTATAGACCATGAGCCTTTGAAACTTTTGTGAAAAAAAAACTCCAGGCCACAGGGAGGCGGGGTGGGGGGTGCGGTCGAGACAGATCTTCTGAGTCAATCCATCGGTCAGTATTGTCGGGAGGTGAATTTTTAATATACCATCATGGTGGAGTTGCAGCGAATGAGGGTACGGGGCGCAGAAGAGCGGAGGGCCCAGGGGCAGCATGGACCTACCCACACTGCGATATGTGTGCGCACTAGGTCCGTGCAGCATGGCATGTCTCCATTCTTAAGGGGTTGACTGTGGATGGGCAATGGCAGACATTTAGAGACCGCATGGATGAATTACAACAATTGTACATTCCTGTCTGGCGTAAAAATAAAAAAGGGAAGGTGGCTCAACCGTGGCTATCTAGGGAAATCAGGGATAGTATTAAAGCCAAGGCATACAAATTGGCCAGAAATAGCAGCGAACCTGGGGACTGGGAGAAATTTAGAACTCAGCAGAGGACGACAAAGGGTTTGATTAGGGCAGGGAAAATGGAGTACGAGAAGAAGCTTGCAGTGAACATTAAGGCGGATTGCAAAAGTTTCTATAGGTATGTAAAGAGAAAAAGGTTAGTAAAGACAAACGTAGGTCCCCTGCAGTCAGAATCAGGGGAAGTCATAACGGGGAACAAAGAAATGGCAGACCAATTGAACAAGTACTTTGGTTCAGTATTCACTAAGGAGGACACAAACAACCTTCTGGATATAAAAGGGGTCAGAGGGTCTAGTAAGGAGGAGGAACTGAGGGAAATCTTTATTAGTCGGGAAATTGTGTTGGGGAAATTGATGGGATTGAAGGCCGATAAATCTCCAGGGCCTGATGGACTGCATCCCAGAGTACTTAAGGAGGTGGCCTTGGAAATAGCGGATGCATTGACAGTCATTTTCCAACATTCCATTGACTCTGGATCAGTTCCTATCGAGTGGAGGGTAGACAATGTAACCCCAATTTTTAAAAAAGGAGGGAGAGAGAAAGGGAATTATAGACCGGTCAGCCTGACCTCAGTAGTGGGTAAAATGATGGAATCAATTATTAAGGATGTCATAGCAGCGCATTTGGAAAATGGTGACATGATAGGTCCAAGTCAGCATGGATTTGTGAAAGGGAGATCATGCTTGACAAATCTTCTGGAATATTTTTGAGGATGTTTCCAGTAAAGTGGACAAAGGAGAACCAGTCGATGTGGTATATTTGGACTTTCAGAAGGCTTTCGACAAGGTCCCACACAGGAGATTAATGTGCAAAGTTAAAGCACATGGGATTGGGGGTAGTGTGCTGACATGGATTGAGAACTGGTTGTCAGACAGGAAGCAAAGAGTAGGAGTAAATGGGGACTTTTCAGAATGGCAGGCAGTGACTAGTGGGGTACCGCAAGGTTCTGTGCTGGGGCCCCAGCTGTTTACACTGTACATTAATGATTTAGACGAGGGGATTAAATGTAGTATCTCCAAATTTGCGGATGACACTAAGTTGGGTGGCAGTGTGAGCTGCAAGGAGGATGCTATGAGTGACTTGGATAGGTTAGGTGAGTGGGCAAATGCGTGGCAGATGAAGTATAATGTGGATAAATGTGAGGTTATCCACTTTGGTGGTAAAAACAGAGAGACAGACTATTATCTGAATGGTGACAGATTAGGAAGGGGGAAGGTGCAGCGAGACCTGGGTGTCATGGTACATCAGTCATTGAAGGTTGGCATGCAGGTACAGCAGGCGGTTAAGAAAGCAAATGGCATGTTGGCCTTCATAGCGAGGGGATTTGAGTACAGGGGCAGGGAGGTGTTGCTACAGTTATATAGGGCCTTGGTGAGGCCACACCTGGAGTATTGTGCACAGTTTTGGTCTCCTAACTTGAGGAAGGACGTTCTTGCTATTGAGGGAGTGCAGCGAAGATTCACCAGACTGATTCCCGGGATGGTGGGACTGACCTATCAAGAAAGACTGGATCAACTGGGCTTGTATTCACTGGAGTTCAGAAGAGTGAGAGGGGACCTCATAGAAACGTTTAAAATTCTGACGGGTTTGGACAGGTTGGATGCAGGAAGAATGTTCCCAATGTTGGGGAAGTCCAGAACCAGGGGTCACAGTCTAAGGATAAGGGGTAAGCCATTTAGGACCGAGATGAGGAGAAACTTCTTCACCCAGAGAGTGGTGAACCTGTGGAATTCTCTACCACAGAAAGTAGTTGAGGCCAATTCACTAAATATATTCAAAAGGGAGTTAGATGAAGTCCTTACTACTCGGGGGATCAAGGGGTATGGCGAGAAAGCAGGAAGGGGGTACTGAAGTTTCATGTTCAGCCATAACTCATTGAATGGCGGTGCAGGCTAGAAGGGCTGAATGGCCTGCTCCTGCACCTATTTTCTATGTTTCTATTCATCCTGGTTAATCCTTGCCACTGGATAAAGGCCTAGCTCTGTCAAGTCCGTGTGGTGGCTGATGGGCAACGGTCACCACACATTAAAAAAATCCACGCACAGGCATCTTCCACCCCCTCAACTGGAGTTCAGGACTGGAACATCGGGTCCTTCATTGAAACATCTGTGAACTCTCGTGGAAGCAAGTCATCCTCATTTGGGGGACCGCCTATGAATGAATGAGACCATGAGCTGGGTGGTAGTTTTGAGGGCCTGGTCTTCAAATACTCTTTTCCTCAGGCGGCCGAAGGCTGCACTGGCGCACTGGAGGCGGTATTGGATCTCGTCGTCGATGCCTGCTCTTGTTGATAGGAGGCTCCCAAGATATTTCTTCAAAGAATTTTACACGATTAGACGAAAACTACTTTTCAGAAATCCATACTGATTGTCCCTGATTAACTCGTGCTTCCCTAAGTGCTTAGTATTTTCATTCTATGTTATAGACTTTCATAGTTTATTAATAACTGAAGTGAGAGATAACTGGCTTTAAATTTCCTAGCATATTACTGTTTTCTTTTTTGAAGCATGTTTTTCATCATCCAATCCTCTGGCATAATTTTTCTTTCCATGGAATTTTATTAAATCTTGTTTATTCCCTCAATTTCTTAATGTTTTGTTTCTGGCTTGCATCACAATCCTTGGATGTAATCCTTCAGGTCTCAGTAATTTCTCCTTTAAATCTGAGCAATTTCCTTAGTACCATTTCACTTTGAATAATAGCCTCCACTAACTGTCCTACACTTGCCACTGGTGGTTCTACAATGCTAATATTCACCTCCACTTTGAAAACTGATGTAACATACTTATTTAGTATCCCGTGGATTCCCTCACTTTCCACTATGCTTGCCTCCTTCATCTTCATGGCCGTACTGTTACCTTGATTATCCTATTACTATTAGTTTATCCTTGATGGTTTTTGTTAATTATTTCATACTGGCTCTTAGCCTTTCTAATCTCCCTTTTTGTAGCTTTCCTATAGTTTTTATATTTGGACGGCTTTCATTTTTATTATCAGCCCTTGTGTTCTAGCTGCTTTTTTAGTTTTTAACTTCTTCCTATTTATCAATGGGATCTCATTCTTTTATGCACTTCCTTTTCTTCCTAACTGGACTATTCATAATTTGTAATCTTTCCATCACCTGCTTAAATATTTCTCATTGCTGATCTATGGTTCTATCTATCATTGTTTGACTTATGAGGAAAGGTTGAGTAGGTTGAGCCTCTACTCATTGGAATTCAGAAGAATGAAAGGTGATCTTATCAAAATGTATAAGATTATGAGGGCCTGCTTTATAAGGAGCAGGCTCAAGGGCCTACTCCTGCTCGTTTTTCTTATGTTCTTATTTTCTTATGAATCATAAGGGATGCAATATAGAAATACTTGGATTGGAAGGAACATATTCGGGACATCCAACAAGGCTTCATTAAAAAAAAGGTCATGTCTCACAAATCTGATTGTATTTTTTGAAAAAGTTACAAGTTGGTGGACGAGGGAAGCCCGGTAGAAATTGTCTTAGATTTCCAAAAAGCTTTTGACAAGGTACCGCATTAGAGGCTTCTCTACAAGATCGGAGCCTCTGGTATTAGTGGAAATATATTGAGTTGGATTTAGAACTGGCTGGCAGGACACAGGCAAGGAGTAGTTATAGATGGATTTGGATCTGTTTGGAGACCGGTGGTATCCCACTGGGATCAGTGTTGGGACCGTTGCTTTTTACTATTTTTACTAATGATCTGGATTGTGGGGCTGAGAGCATAATTTGCAGATGATACCAAGATCTGTGTGAGTGTTAGAACTGTAGAAGATGGTTGTATGCTTCAGATGGATCTTAATGTGTTGGGAGATTACGCTCAAGACTGGAAAATGATGTATAACTTAGATAAGTGCAGTGTTATGCATGTGGGCAGGGCAAATGCTCAATATTCGTACACCCACCAGGGAAAGGCATTAAAGATGGTGGAGATAGAAAGAGATTGGGCATTCTTGTGCATGCATCCTGAAAGGTACATGAGCAATGCCATGCAGCAAAAGCTAGAGCAAATACGGTGTTGGGATGTATCCATCGGACAATTGAGTATAAGATGAGTATAAGTACTGTTTGTCCTTGTACAAGACCTCAGGCAGGCCGCACTTGAAATATTGTGTCCAGTTTTC
The DNA here is from genome assembly GCF_044704955.1 of Pristiophorus japonicus. Classification (NCBI taxonomy): domain Eukaryota; kingdom Metazoa; phylum Chordata; class Chondrichthyes; family Pristiophoridae; genus Pristiophorus; species Pristiophorus japonicus. The sequence continues at coordinate 126,952,523 of NC_091979.1, read as the reverse complement.
GTCTACTCACATAGTGGGTGATATTGAGGCTCTGGAAAGGGTGCAGAAGAGGCCCACTAGATTAATTCCAAGTCTAAAGCATCCTAATTCTCAAGATAGGCCAAAAGAGTTGGGACCCTATACATTGGAGCAACGTAGACTTAGGGGAGGATATGATTGAGGTTTATAAGATAAAGAAGGGAATAGACGGTGTTCCAGCTGACAGTTTATTTCAAGGAAATAGGTTAGGCAGGACCAGGGGTCACACATTTAAGTTGTATAAGGCTAGATCTAAGTTAGATGTTAGGAGGTGGTTCTTTTCCCAGAGAATAGTAAATCTCTGGAACAAGCTGCCCTTTCATCTGGTGGATGCAGACTCAGTGAATTCCTTCAAGCGAAAGCTGGATTTGTTTCTGGCTGTGGCAGAGATCATCTCTTACAGAAGATAGGTACTGCAAGGAATTTAATGGCCAGAGTGATATCCTGGACTAGTTTTGATAGCCTAAATGGGTCGAAGAGGAATTTCCCAGATTTTTTCCCCCCAAATTGGCCTGGCTTTTTTAATCAGTTTTTTTGCTTCTAGAGTTTATATGTTGTGATACAAAAGGTATCACAATTGTGTGGGACAGGCTCGATGGACCAGATGGTCTTTACCTATCCGTCATTGTTCGTACATTCATATATTATTCCCCGAGAAATCACAGAAAACTGTGCGTGTGTTAATATCCACTAAACATTTAAAGGAACCTCTTGCCTAGTTGAGCTGCTATGGCCTACCTAAGGCCCAATCAAAAACCCACATATGGTACCAAATGGGCAGAAAATTCGTGAGACCTATCCCGGCTTAATTATCTAACCTCTTGCACCCATTCACGTTCAAGAACTTTGGCGAGGAAAGGGAGTTTGAAGATGGGGACTGAGGGTTGAGGGTGGGCATTTTGAGGATGACAATGTGAAAGTGAGACTGACAGTACCTGAGAAAAGGAAACTATTTACAATGTCAGCTAGCAAGGTGACAAGGAAGGGAAGTTGGGTGGTTAGCAATTTAAAGGAAATGTAGCCTGGGAGCAGGAGGTGAGTCTCATGGTCAAGGTACCATGAGAAAAGATGGGAGAGAAACTTGGGAAAGATGCCGGTTCAGGGCTAGGGCAGGGTGCAGTTTGACTTAGTTGGCATGGGGAAGGGGGGAAGCAGCAGATGCAGCTGAACTTGCCATCAAGACACATGATTGAATTTCTATTCACTTAACACAGGACTACAGCTGTTTCATTTGGGACAGGCATGAGGACATGCATATAAAGTCACGTGGTAGTGACAAGGTCCTTGAAGGCATGTCTCCCCCCAGCCCTTTCTCAAGCCCAGCTGGTCGCTATCAAGAGGTAAAATACAGTAGCTTGGTAATAACCTACCAACAGGTGGCTAGCCACAGTACCACTAGCAGCAAAACATTTCAAGTCACTGCTTGTAAGAAAATCTAGCTAAGCCAGTACATCTGTAAAATTACTGAGAACCTCTTTCCCTTGATGTACTTTTTAAATATACCAAAATATGTATCTAAAACAGGAAAATGATCCAAAGAAGAATGAATGGATCAAAGACAGAATGCAAGCAGTATAATGCGAGTTACCCACCCTGTTAGCATCAGTTTTCCAGAAACCTGTAGGTTTGCTGCACAGTCTTCATTTGCACATAATCGTTCAAAAAATGTCTGTTCAAAAAAAGTAAGTCAGATATAAGAGTTCATACCCAATATGCAAAAAGAAACATAAAACATAAAATCATAAAGCTCATCGAGGTAAAGGACATTTCAAAGCTGCAATTGTGTAATTATATTTCTGAGACCATACAATAACAACAGATGAAATTTATGGAAAAGCTACACATCATTATCTCCACATAATGGAATACAATTGTGTCATGATTATGATATTGGCCTAGCAAACAAGATGTTGAACACGTGCCAGCAGTGGCCCTCAGGTAGGTTCCCGGGATTGGAGGTGAACAGGAGGAATGGGAACACGGACCAGCAACAGCTTGCAGTAGTGTTGTGGAGATGGGAGGAACACTCCTGCTCCTCCTGACTCCATATTCAGGCAAGTCAACTTACTTCTTTGGCTTTTTCAGTTGTCTCTCGCAGGACCAGTGGTCAGGCTGCCAATGACCTGATGGCACATGCTTCGCTCAGTTTTTGGCCAATTTGGTTTTAGAGTCTTGAAACAGGTTTTAGGGCTGAGTAGTGCAACTCAAAAGTCGTGGCTATACCAAATTGGTATCTGGTGTACTTCTGGGGGGGGGGGAGGGGGCGGGCGGGTCAGACGCTGGATAGCTTGGCCTGCGATTGCTCCCTCTAACTCTGATGTTTCACCCAGATATCAGTGTGGCATGTACCAATCTATACCTTCAAGACTTCAGCTTTACCGCTGAATGAAATAAATGATATATATATATATATAAAATCGTGTGCACACCTTGTTTTTGACTCCATTCGGTTGGTTTTCTTTCTTTTGCAAAACAGGCTGGAGTGGAGGGAAAGCATCTGTGGATTCATTCTTTACAATGTGCTTACCCAGGCAATATGTTGCTTCAAAGTATATTGGTGTTCTCATATCTCTGACTTCTCCCTTTTCAAAGAGATAACAGTTCAGAATGAAATAGGATTATGTGAACATTATTGAATCATATCATTGCAATAGTGTTTTTAGAGAGCAATTGACTAACCAAGATTGAGAGAAAGTCTTTATAGTAGATGGAATAGTAAAATCTGTTTTAGGTTTATTCAGAGTCAGAGGGCAATAAAGGACTTCACAGGGCCTCTAAAGATTTCCCCAGAGCAGATTTAGGTTGACAGCCTAAAGATTTCCCCTGTAGCAGATTAGGTACCTAATGCATGAAATGAATCCTCTTTGGGGAGTTGAGGGAGAAGGGGGGGGTGGTGGGGGATGGTGGGGGGGGGCAGTAGATGGTGGGTTTGACAGCCCAAGGTACTGGAAGGAATTTTAACCTCCAAGAACAGGTGAGTTAGGGGCGATGGGTAGTTAAAATAAGTGAATTTGTGACCCCAATGCAGCCATGTTTGGATGTCTGCAAGTAACCTAGTCGCCGAAGTTGGGACCTTAATTACTGCAGGCAGGTAGGTTGTTATTGCTGAAATTAATATCCTTAGGAAATGTTAATGAGATCTTTTTCAATTGAATTCTGCTTATCTTTAAATGTAATGTCTCCAGCACAGGTTTCCCGGGGCTTGGGAAACTGACTAGTAAAGCAGAGTTGAGTTTGAGCAGCACTTCAGTGGGTATTTAAACTTGTCATTGCCCCAACAACAACTTTTATTTATAGTGTTTTTAACATAGTAAAACATCCGAAGGCACTTCACAGCAGTGTTATAAGACAAAACAACTTAATTTGACTGAGCCACATAAGAAGAAATTAAGGCAGATGACCAAAAGCTCGATCAAAGTGTTGTGTATATAATAATTCGATAGACTGAATACTGTAAACTAACACAGGTACAAACCTGGCTCTGCTTTATTAGGGCCCAAAGTGATTCCATTACATGATGGCTTGCCTTTTATACCTGGGCCGCGCACACGTGCATAGAGCCCAATGACCTCCGACAGTGGCGCCAACTGGTGGCTAGTAACCCCAAGCATACATACATGACATAAAGGTAGGTTTTAAGGAGCGATTTAAAGGAGGAAAGAGAGAGGTGGAGAGGTTTAGGGAGGGAATTCCAAAGCTTAGGGCCCCAGCAGCTGAAGGCACGGCCACTGATGGTTGAGCAGTTATAATCCAGGATGTTCAAAAGGGCAGAAAAGCTTACTTAATGCAGCTGGTCTCTCAATTCCCTCTGGCAAACATTTGCCAGAGAGTTCTTGTGTTGATACAGCTTGTTCTAAACTTTGGGGGCTTTCAAATTGACAAGATCAGGATGGCAGGTGCGTGGAAGTGTTTGACAGCACATCAGAAGAGGAAGACCATCGCGATCTATGGCAACGATGATGTGCCGGCACACAAATCAGCAGGTGCACAGGAACGTAAGAACATAACAAATAGGAGCAGGAGTAGGTCATTCGGGTCTTCGAGCCTGCACCGCCATTTAATAGGGTCATGGCTGATCTTCTACCTCAACCCCAACTTCCCCACATCCCTTGATTCCCTTAGTATCAAAAGATCTATCGATTTCTGTCTTGAGTATACTCACGACTGAACATTCACACCCCTCTTGGATAAAGAATTACAAAGATTCACCACCCTTTGAGTGAAGAAATTTCTCTTCATCTCAGTCCTAAATGGACAACCCCTTATTCTGAGACTGTGACCTCTGGTTCTAGACTCTCCAGCCAGAGGAAACATCCTCCCTGTATCTACCCTGTCAAGCCATGTAAGAAATTTGTATGTTTCAATGAGATCACCTCTCATTCTTCTAAACTCTAGAGAATATAGGCCTAGTCTGCTCAATCTCTCCTCATAGAACAATCCCCCCATCCCAGGAATCAGTCTGGTGAACCTTCGTTGCACTCCCTCTATAGCAAATATATCCTTCCTTAGGTAAGGAGACCAAAACTGTATTCAGGTGTGGTCTTACTAAGACCCTATAAAATTGTAGTAAGACACATTAGCCCCAAACTTGGTGGGAGCTAAGGCCCGCCCATCTCGCTGGGGCCAGTCGGCCGGAAGTTTAGTCGCGGTTCTGTTGGCGGGAGCAGCAGGCAGCGGGAGTCAGTGTGCATGAGCGGGCGGCAGCAGCAGTGGGCTGTGGGTGCAGGCCTCTCGACTCGGCAAACATCGGAGGCAGTGCACCGCGAAAGCGGGAGAATTAGATTTTTATTTTGTAGTTTCTTGTGGGCGATGACATCACTTCTCCCCTGATTGTGGCTGATGGCACAGCTGCGCATGCGCATAAAACCTCGCTACTCACTTGGACCTGCCAGTTGCAGAGGGGTCAGATTTGGAGAGAGAAAAATGAGATCATCATCAGCCATCCATCTAAAATCTGTCATGAGTCCAAAAAAAGCTTCCAAGAATTCATACGAGGGAGGCCCAGAGCTCCCTGGTTTACTGAGGAGGAGCTGGAGGAACTTGTATGTGAGGTGGAGCGCTGTTATAAAGACTTCACCCGGGATGGTCGTGGCAAGCCCAATATAGACACATTTGGCGGGAGATTGGGGAGGCCGTGTCCTCAGTGGGCAACATTGTGTGGGATGGAGACCAGTGCAGGAAATGATGGAACAATATTGTTGCACCAGCAAGAGTAAGTAAGCATGTATTGTTGCACTCCCGTACTACTCCAAAAGGTTCTGTGTTCATTGTGTCTGTGTGTGTGTGTTGCATAAGCAAAACGGGTAAAGGCTGCAACTTTTATTTCTGCAGAAGAGCATCCAACACATCAAAGCAGAGTGGCATGGGAGGGGGCCCACCAGATGTCAACGAGGTGACTAGCCTGGAGGAGCGTGCCTTGGCGTTGGTGGTGACCACCCCCATACCACCACACAGGGTGGTGCAGATCCCGTGCTAGAGCATGGTAAGCGTATCCGAATCTCCGGTCTGTGTCATGCTCATGTCATGCAAGGTCATGTAATGTTATGTCAAATGCTTTTTACTGCACTATGTTTCAGCCATTAATGGTTGTGCTCATGTAACGATGGAAGTCTTTGAAGTAAGAATTGAAATGTGATGGTACACATGTCACTCCTCAGATAATGAAGCAGTCAATGGCCGCATGCAGCAAGACCTCAATGGCATTCAGGCTTGGGCTGAATGCACACAAGTGCCAGGCAATGGCCATCTCCAACAAAGGAGAATCTAACCACCTCCCCTTGATATTCAACGGCATTACCATCACCGTATCCCTCACCATCAACATCCTCAGGGTCACCATTGACCAGAAACATAACTGGACTAGCCATAGAAATACCGTAGCAACAAGAATGAGTCAGAGGCTGGGTGTTCTGGGCGAGTTTCTCACCTCCTGACTCCCTGACTTTCCACCATCTACTAAGGCCCAAGTCAGAAGTATGATGGAATACTCTCCACTTGCCTACATGAGTGCAACTCCAACAACACTCAAGAAGCTCGACACCATCCAGGACAAAGCAGCCAGCTTGATTGGCACCCCTTCCATCACCTTCTACATTCACTCCCTTCACCACCGGCGCACCGTGGCTGCATCTATAAGTAACTCACCACAGCTTCTTCAGCAGCACCTTCCAAACCCATGACCTCTACCACCTAGAAGGACAAGGGCAGCAGGTGCATGGGAGGACCAGCACCGGCAAGTTCCCTTCCAAGTTACACACTATCCTGACTTGGAAATATTTTGCCATACCTTTATTGTAGCTGGGTCAAAATCCTGGAACTCCCTCCCTAACAGCACTGTGGGAGCACCTTCACCACACGGACTGCAGCATTTCCACCACCTTCTCAAGGGCAATTAGGGATGGGCAATAAATGCTGGCCCTGTCAGCGACGCCCACATCCCGGAACGAATAAAAATATTGGCAGCCGAATTTGATGCTCCACGGAGGTGACCTTTCTCTCCATGGAAGACATTCTCCCAATTCCCGATTCCACCAATCCATTAACGATCGGGTTGGACTCCTTCATCCTCTCCATTATTGGGATTGTGCGTGGCACGTCTGTCAGTACCCAACTAAGTTGCTGATGCACCTCTAGCATTCTCCCTCTCAATGATTGCCCCCGGGGTTCAGCACTTGCGTCCAGCTGTGAAGATATTGGAGAGGATTGTGCTCCCCAAGGTGGCTTCTCCACAGCTGTCCCTGCCATTAGTGTTTGCTCATGCTCACTTGTGAACTGTGAGTCACCAGGTGAAAACCCAACTGTCTATGTGGAACAAGCGTTGAAAAAAATAGACCTGTGAATGAGTGGTGAGGTATTCACCCAACGGATGTCGTGTATTCGATGAGGGTGACCGAGAGACAGATGCATCACATTGCATAAGGATTGGAGTGAGTGTTAATGGTGGATGGATATAAATGGGAAAGTGCTGAAGTGCATAGAAAATGAAGGATGTGTGCTTCTGCAAGTTGAGTGGGTTTGAGGAGTGACGTGATGGAGTACGCTTGGCAAGACAGTGTGAGGGGGCGGGTGGAGGTGACGGGAGCAGTTTAAAGCACAGGTAGGTGAATGAGGACAACGTATAGAGTTTTCCTGATCTGGTTAGTTCATTAAAATCGCTTCCTGCACTGTATCCAAGACCGGGTCACATTGCTCCTGCTGCTCACCTCCTCGGCTACCTCTAACTGTGTCTTCATGGTGAGAGCAGCAGGTTTCTGTCATGTATCTCACACTACTGTATATAACTGTATCTTACCATGCTGTACATGACTGTAACTAGATATGACCTGTAACCACAAGCATACTTTACCACCAGGGGTGCACTTGCAGGAGACACTGCATACCTGTTCCACACAGGTATATAAAGGCAGGTCTCAGGCAAGTGTGGCACTCGAGAGCTGTGAAATAAAGGTGCAGGTCGAGATTGACCTTGACTTCAGCATGTGCCTCGTGTAAGTCTGTACTGCAGGGTCAGGACTTTACAGTTTCTTCCTCCCTTTGCTGGGGTAAAGTATGTCCCTGCTGCTCCTGACTGCACCCATCAGTAATTCCAGTGATGCATAATTAGATCTGGGCACTGCTTTGCTCTATGTGCAGCATTCAGTGTAAACACTCTCTGACTCCTCCAATTTCCATTTGTATATTGCCCCTTTGAATACAGCAAAGATCGCGTTATGTGGGCGCGCATTGTACCCACTGCGCAACTTGGAGACGTGAAACGCAGAATTCAAAATATATTGCTTCAATTCAATGGCGATTGTAGATTCCAACCTACTGAATTGATTTCCGGGTTTTGCCCACACAATTCCATCCCCCACCCCGCTCGTAAGCTGTCTTCAGATTAATATCAGGACCACTAATTCTGATAATTCACCTGCTTAAATAAGCTCTTCCGTGATAACTTCAGGGGGCAATTGAGAGACTAGGAATTGTTCTGCAGAGCCAGAACTAGTGTCACCGGCTGTCACGTTAATGTAAAAATCTTATTAAAAATGTGACAAAAGAGATGTCTCCAGATGTTGACACAATTAACATTGAAATCCTCAGAGGCACTGCTGACATAGAACTTTTCAATGGAAAGATGACAGGATATACTGATTTTAATACAGTAATATATAGTTTTAGAGCCAGCAAATTTCAGTCAACAATTATTTAATCTCTTGGAAAGTGGGTAGGAGGTGGCAGTAGCTTGCAACCAGCAATCTCTGTAAAAAGCCAGTTTTTCTGTCAATCAGTAAATACTTCCATTGTTACAATTGTACAGAGGTAGATTTGATTGAAGAAGGAAAGTAATCTCCTGTGATGTCACCTATAGTTGAATAACAAGTTGGTATTTAATAACTAGATAAAGAATGGCCACTTGGGCAATGTATCTGACAGTTGGCACTACCTATGGAATTATATCACCTTATCACTCAAAAGAAAAAATTAGGAAGAAGGTGAAACAAATGTCACCACACACACTGCAGTGCAATGATCTGTTTCAGCATACCAGTTCCACTGTGGAATTGGAAAATCTAGAATAATTAATGTAGGATGTGCATATCTTTCCTTTGCACAGATAGAAAAGACAAACGGTAAATTCAGCGCTCCCAGTAGGGAACATGGAAACACACGAACACGACGGAAGTTGCACAGCCGAAAAATCATAACCAGACTGTTCTCTTTAAACATGCTGACTGACCTGCTGTATATTTCCAGAATTTGGTACTTTTTTTTCAGATTCTAGAAGTTGCAGTTTTACTTTTATTTTGTACTGCCAGCAGGTTTATGCTTTAGGTCCTGGTTTGTGCCAAGTTATTTGGTCTCCACTGAGGCAGAAGTTGGGGCACTCATATTGGTCTCAGAAACCTAGGTTGGGGAGAGAAAATGACCTGTGGTCTCTGCTCTTAATTGCAGTCTAGTGAGTCTTGCTGGAGAGCGCATGTCAGACAAGTTCAGGATAGGGATTGGACATGATGCCATCCACAGCTGAATAGCCACCCAACATTAACTGTTCAGGCTCACACATGAAGAATGACCATTTGGGCAAGGTACATGAAAGCAGCTGGCACCTGTGGAGCTGAGTCTCGCTAAGAGTGATTTAGGTAGTAAAATCAAACAAAAGGAATTTAGCTGATTCCTAACCACCTACTGTGTAAAACTTAAACAGCTTGAAGCAGTGACTATTACAATACTGGACTTGATTAAATTGATTAAATTATTCCCCAGGTGCATGCAATAGACAGACAATGATTGTCCTTTCACATGCCCACTGTTTCCATTCATACATACATGCTTGCTTGCTTTGACCTAAATTGAATGTCATTTAATCCGTATTAATTTTCCACAAGGTCTCTTATACATCTGAAGCACATTAAATAAATGTATCTAATTACCAATTAATTATTCTGTTCCTTGAATTGATGTAACTAAAGTGCATTCTAGTAAGCATTTTGTATGAGAGATAATCAAACATTAACCCTCAACAGCTTCAACTGTATTACACTGCACGTTAGGTAGCAACATGTAGATTCCTTCTATTTTACACTAATGACACTGATACCTGCTTCATTTTCTTTGACCCTGAAAGTGTGGATGGCAGACATTTAAACAGCCATGTGACAAACGCCTGAAAAATTCTAGAGGTTTCTCAATCTCTTGTTTCCTGGAAAGCAGCACGACATATTGGCCCTGAAATTCCATTTTGGCCTTCCCGTGGGCATTTTAGAGAAAAAATACGCACCTACCTTAAGCTGCTGCCCATGTTTGACTTTCTGATGCTGAGGCCTCTCCTGACTGCCAGTCGCAACGTGTGCATGTCGACGCGTGCGCAGGCCTACAGCTGGAGTCATATGGCTCCGGGCAGCCAATCAGATAAAGTATCATATTAATAGGAGTTCCGTAGGGTCCTAAACTCCTATTACTATGATTGTGATAGAGCTCGAAACACCCAAAACACAACCCCAATCACCCAAAACACTAATAAAAAATAGAAAATAATTACACTACATTCATTTAAATTGAAGTTATTGTCTTAAAAAAATAATTTCCCAATTTTTTAAAAGTTTAAAAAAATAAATTTACCATTGTGGGGAGGGTTTTTAATGATGAAATATATTTTAATAACTTTATTTTTATATGTTTTTGTGTTTTTTAAAACACTTGCGCCTGTAAAAGTAGGCTATGCCCCTGCTTTTTCATGCGCAAGATTTTTGAGGACATTTCGGAAATATCGGAAATTTCCACTTACAAATGTCCTCGCACCCGAGATGCGGCCATCTGTCAAGCCAGAAACTTGATAGATCGGCATTGCGCGCTGGAAACCGGCATTTCCGATGCCTTCCCGGGTCCGTAGGAACGCCGTATGAACCCAGGAAGGCTGGAATTGTTGGCCCAATATCAAACTGCTGATTTATCCAAGTGTCTTTATAGTAGTTAATATTACAAGTTACTTTTCTTGTATTTTATTTAATTACTAAAACCGCTCAGTTTGGCATTATTCAACATACAACTTATCCATGAGATATAGGGGCATGTAGGCAGGAATATTGTCTTTGAAGAACTAGAGCAGTAATTTTTTGAGTTCATGCTCTTGGTGGACAACCTAGCCTGTTGGCAGCACATATTGGAAATTTAGGCATGCGCTGCCCAAGGTTTTCTGACCATTAGAATTAATGGACAGAGCTCCCCATTGAGACTACAAACTTGCAAAATTACCCCTCTAAGATATGGAATCAGATTCGGGCCTGAGAGATGAGAAACTGATAGATATTAAGAACCCTAAGCAAGAGTACTAATCAAAGGATACATTCCCTAATTGTAGGAAAAATATGGCTGCACTCCCAGCAGCACTGTGTACTCCCGATCCCACCAGATTACAGGGAGTATACTGTATACTCCCTGCACATTTGTTATTGGCGTAGGGAGTGCGTGGCCAGTTAGTGGGCAGAGAATCCCAAGTACAACAGCTCAGAAAAGGGCTTCTTTTCTTAAAGGGTGACATTGTATTTTTGGGTCCCTCTACTGGTATACCTCAGAGCAGGCTGTCGATGACTATAGCCACTGATAGAAGTGCTCATAGAAGGTGGCAATCTTTGATACTGAGGGGAACCCTCTTAACCAACTAATTGTGAAGTGAGCATGCCAAGCCATGTCAGTGCAGGTGGTGATACATGTCAATGTAGTTTATCATGTCTATAAGAGCAGAGGAGATGTGAGGAAAAGGTTTGTAAGACTGACAATGATTGTCAAGGTAGGATTACCGAATGTTTCAGACTCTGGGGGCGAAATTGCGTATTGCCCTGTTTGGGGGCGGTGACCTTCGTGAGGCGGGACATCCTGCGCCTGGCGCAGAAGTCCCGCCTCATGACCTAAAGTGGGGTTACCGCTCCCAAGAAGAAGTGGGATGCTAAACGCGTGCAAGTCAAAGCGCAACACGGCCTCTCCGCATAGCGCGAATGCGGCCTCTCCGCGTAGTGCTGACGTGGCCTCTCCACCAGGCAGCACCATCACAGTATGGACCCCACGAAAAATCACATGGAGGACAGACCGGTAAGTCAGAGGATAACACAAAATGGTGCGCACATCTCCCCTTTACATTTCGCCCCATGAGTGGAGTGCGACCCAGTTCATGACCTGCATGGCTGGCACTGATATTGACCGCCGCAGCCTCACTGGATGGTGGCCAGTTTCCGCTGTGGGGCAAAAATGGAGCGCTGCGCACGGCGGTGGTGTAATCACTGGAGGCGCTACCAGTTTTGAGCCTCTGCTAACTCCCACACAATTTCTCTGGTAACGTCACCCCCCCTGCCCTCCGCCCGGGCGAGCAATGATTTGCACCCCGTTAGCAGCCCCCAGAGTCGAATTTCTCCCTCTCTATATCTGATCCCAATTGGATTTGTGGTGACTGAAACCCTCATTCGTGTCTTTGATACCTCCAGGCTGGATTATTTCAATGTTCTCTTTGTCAGCCACTCATCCTCCATCAACTTCAACTCATTCGAAGCTCTGCTGCTTGTATCCTATCTAGCATCTAGTCCTGTTTTTCTATTATTCCCATCCTTCCTGACCTGCATTAACATCCGATCTCCCAAAGCCTTAAATTTTAAATTCTCATCCTCATGTTCAAATCCATCCACGGCCATACCCCTCTATACCTGAAACCTCCTCCATCCCCATCAACCCCAGTGAACTCTATGTTCCTTTTACTCCAGCCTCTTGTGCATTCCCCCCTCTCTTTAACCCACCATTGTAACCACATCTACAGCCAACTAGATACCGCTCTATGGAATTCCCTCCCTAAACCTCTCCAACTCTCCACCACTGTCTCCTCCTTTAATACCCTCATTTAAACCAACTTCTTTAACTAAGCTTTTGGTCATCCCTCCAAAAAACTCTTCCTTTGGTTCTAGAGCTATTTTTTTCAAGCCTCTATGAAGCAGCTTACAATGTTTCTTACATTAAAGGCACTACATTAATGTGGGTAACTGCTCAGGTATGTCCTGTCCACAAAAAGCTGGAAAAATCCAATCTAAACCATTACTGCCCTGACTACTCTCAATCATCAGCAAAGTGATGGAATGTGTCATCGACAATGCTATCAAGCGGCACTTATTCACCAATAACCAGCTCACCGATGCTCAGTTTGGGTTCCACCTTGACAACTTGGCTCCAGACATGGACAAAAGAGCTGAATTCCAGAGATGAGGTGAGAGTGACTGCTCTTGACATCAAGGCAGCATTTGACAGAGTATGGCATCAAGGAGCCTGAGTAAAATTGAAATCAATGGGAATCAGGGGGAAAGCTCTCCATTGGCTGGAGTCATACCTAGCACAAAGGAAGATGGTTGTGGTTATTGGAGGTCAATCATCTCAGCTCTCGGACATCGCTACAGGAGTTCCTCAGAGCAGTGTCCTCCGTCCAACCATTTTCAGCTGCATCATCAATGACCTTCCCTCCATCATAAAGTCAGAAGTGGGGATGTTCGCTGATGATTGTACAGTGTTCAGTTCCAGTCGCAACTCCTCAGATAATGAAATAGTCCGTCCCTGCATGCAGCAAGAACTGGACGACATTCAGGCTTGGGCTGATAAGCAGCAAGTAATATTCGTGCCACTCAAGTTCCAGGCAATGACTATCTCCAACAAGGTAGAGTCTAACTGTTATGTATGCATGTTAATGTATGTACTGTAACACTAGACCTTCACCCTGTATACACTATACCTGTACCACCAGAGGGTGCTGCTGCTGGAGACCCAAGGGTCACCTGTAGACTGCAGGTAACCCAGTATAAAAGGGTGTCCTCACTCTAGAAGCTGCAATAAAGGACTAAGGTCATTACAGTTCAAGTACTATATCCTTACCTCGTGGAGTCGTTATTAGAGTGCTTGCATACACTACAACTGGCGATGAGGTTACGAATTTCCATGCACAACATGTCTAACCTAAGCAACTGCCAAGAATTCGCTGATGGGGAAGATTGGGAAGTCTTTGTGGAAAGGCTGGAACACTTTTTCATCGCGAACGACCTGGCTGGGGCGAACAAGCGCAGAGCCATCCTGCTCAGCAGTTGTGGGCCCAATGTCCACGGCTTTGTCAGGAACCTGCTAGCCTCAGCGAAGATGACAACCAAAATCTATGTGGAGTTCGTAACTTTAATACAAGAACAACTCAAACCCAAAGAGAGCATCCTCACAACCAGACACCGGTTCTACACCCACAGGTGGCCCGAAGACCAAGAAATTGCTAAATATGCTGCAGATCTGAGAAGATTGGCTGCACCGTGTGATTTTGGCGACCACCTCACCGAAGCACTAAGGGACATCTTCGTTATTGGAATCAGCCACAAGGGCCTCCTCCATAAGCTGTTCTCTGTGGACACTATGGTCACTCTGCAGAAGGCAATCAAAGTGAGCCAGGCATTCATGATTTCGGTCTGCGACCCCAAAAGCATGATGACTCACACCCAGGACTCTAACCCGATGAGTACAGTGAACCGATAGGCAACTTTCAGAGGCAAGGCTGCTGCCCCGAATCCACAAACCTGAATCCGCCACATGGGGCCAACCGGCTATCCCCATGCTGGCGCTGTGGAGGAAACCACAGGGCCCACCAGTGCCGATACAAAGACTATACCTGCAAAGGCTGCAACACTAAAGGTCACCTTCAGCAAATGTGTAGAAGAAGTTTTACTCACCGAGTCGCTGAAGAGTTGGCCGATCACCCGGGCTCCAGCGCTGATGAAGACGAAGCTGCTCAGCCCTTGGAAGAGGAGTACAGAATATTTACCTGCTCCACCGAGAGTTCCCCGTGGAAAATGGAAGTAGAAATCAACGGGGTTCCAGTCTCGATGGAGATCGACACAGGAGAGAGCCAGTCGTTAATGAATCAGATGGCCTTTGAGAAACTCTGGGACGATCCTGCGAAACGACCAAAAGTGTCCCCAATCCAAGCAAAGCTACTCTACTACACAAAAGGCACCATCCCAGTCATTGGCAGTGTGGAGGCCAAGGACCCCAGGGCGGTGTGATGCACAAGCTACCTTTGTGGATCGTTGCCGGTGATGGTCCAACGCTGCTGGGAAGAAGATGGATGAAGCAAGTCCAAATCTGTCGGAGCGATGAAGGCCTCCGGGCCCCGGCAATCGACATCCTAAGCAGCCCCAAACTTGGATCCATCGCAGCACCTGAAGATCCTACTGTCTGACTCGACTGCGTGGCAACGACACAGACTGCATAACTCAACGGTGAGATGATCCAACCTGAACGACCAGACCTCACCTTCCGGGCTCCAGTGGCAGGACTCCGAGGGAAGAAGATCAGCACAGAAGGTAGATTCCCGGTGTCCATGGCAGAATCTGGGGAGAGAAGGATCACTGCAGCCTACCTTGTGGAGGGAAAGAAGATGGCGCCCGCACCACGAGGCGATGCACCTGGAATCAAGATGGCCGCGACCAGACCACGAGGGGCAGTGTTGAAGGAGCAACACGTGTTACCGAGCGGGTAAAGATTGCAAGGCCCTCATAAAGGAGACCGGCAACCCAAAACAATTAAAGGGACAGTTCCACTCTTGGCACAGCGATGCTGGTGATATTAAAAATAAGAGTGTAATTAATGAATGCAGGTATATAAATGTACTGCTGAATGGTGATGCTGGCAATGCTAATGGGAGAAATGTAACGAATGCTTCAAAAAGTGATGTCTGACGTGTTTGTACTGTTGAACAGTGATGCCAATAATGCTAACGCGACAAATGTAACCAACAAAGGCAGGTATCCAAATGTAACCTTGTACAGAGATACTGATAGCACACAAGAAAATGTTGTAAGTGACAAATGTGAAAGTGTAAAGAGAGATAACAATGTGAGTCGGCTAGTTGCGACCGGAGCCAATGTATCATGTATGCTAATGATAGAATGAGAAATGATACCGACAATGCCAAAGGTAACCCCCGTGGTAAACACCCAAGTCCAGCGGGCTACCTGATCATGTAGCCTGCGCTTCCGGGACCAATGTGATGCCCCGGGAAGGGTTCACACACACCCAGTGGGAGCATACCCATTGTAGGGACAGCGGTCAATGGGCAGCCACCATCACTGGCAACCTGCCTCAGATCAGCCCTACCCCCCCTGGCCATCAGGGCCAGCACCGGGAGCAAGAGGCCAGTACCCTCCAGCTTTCCCGGTGGAACCTGGGATGACCAGACTTCCACCACCAATGGAGGACAAGGAGGCCACACCACCCTGTGGCCCTGCCCACCACTAAATGCCACCACCTACCCATTCAACAATGTATGTACCTTACCCATAACAACAGGTACTTGCTCCACCACTGCGGAATCCTCCAATAGTGACACCAACATGGTCTATGTATGGGGTGGGGGGGGGGGGGGCAGGTGGGAAATGGATGTGTGCAGCCATAAACACATGGATCACACCTGGCACCCACACAACCCTCACCACAACCCCCCACCATCCACTACTGATCACCTCCCCATGTCATGGCAATAAGGACTTGGGAAAGGCTTAGGGGGGAGTGTTGTTATGTATGCATGTTAATGTATGTACTGTAACACTAGACCACTGAATGTACCTTCACCCTGTATACACTATAACTGTACCACCAAAGGGTGCTGCTGCTGGAGACCCAAGGGTCACCTATACACTGCAGGTAACCCAGTATAAAAGGGAGCTCACCTCTTGGTGTCCTCACTCTAGGAGCTGCAATAAAGGACTAAGTTCACTACAGTTCAAGTACTATACTCTTACCTCGTGGAGTCGTTATTAGAGTGCTTACACTACACTAACCACCTCCCCTTGACATTCAACAGCATTACCATTGGCAAATCCCCCACCTTCAATATCCTCGGGGTCACCATTGACCAGAAACTTAATTGGACCAGCCACATAAATACTGTGGCTAAAAGGGCAGGTCAGAGGCTGGGTATTCTGCGACAATTGTCTCACCTCCTGACTCCCCAAAGCCTTTCCACCATTTACAAGGCACAAGTCAGGAGTATAATTGAATGCTCTCCACTTGCCTGGATGAGTACAGCTCCAACAACATCCAAAACAAAGCAGCCCACTTGATTGGCACCCCATCCACCATCTTAAACCTTCACTCCCCCGCCACCACCGGCGCACTGTGGCTGCAGTGTGCAACATCTACAAGATGTACTGCAGCAAACCACCAAGGCTTCTTCGACAGCACCTCTCAAACCCGCGACTTCTGCCACCTAGAAGGACAAGGGCAGCATCATCGTTGGGTCAAAATTCTGGAACTCCTTCCCTGACAGCACTGTGGGAGTACCTTCACCACCTTCACTAACAATATTCCAACAGTGGATAGTCAAGGGGCTATAGCGGGGGAGGAACTTAACACAATCACAATCACTAAAGAGGTTGTACTCAGTAAGATAATGGGACTAAAGCCAGATAAATCCCCTGGACATGATGGCTTGCATCCTAGGGTCTTAAGAGAAGTAGCGGCAGGGATTGTGGATGCATTGGTTGTAATTTATCAAAATTCCCTGGACTCTGAGGTGGTCCCAGCAGATTGGAAAATTGCAAATGTAACGCTCCTATTTAAAAAAGGAGGCAGACAAAAAGCAGGAAACTATAGACCAGTTAGCCTAACATCTGTGGTTGGGAAAATGTTGGAGTCCATTATTAAAGAAGCAGTAGCAGGACATTTGGAAAAGCAAAATTCGTTCAGGCAGAGTCAGCATGGATTTATGAAGGGGAAGTCATGTTTGACAAATTTGCTGGAGTTCTTTGAGGATGTAACGAACAGGGTGGATAAAGGGGAACCAGTGGATGTGGTGTATTTGGACTTCCAGAAGGCATTTGACAAGGTGCCACATAAAAGGTTACTGCACAAGATAAAAGTTCACGGGGTTGGGGGTAATATATTAGCATGGATAGAGGATTGGCTAACGAACAGAAAACAGAGAATCAGGATAAATGGTTCATTCTCTGGTTGGCAACCAGTAACTAGTGGGGTCCTGCAGGGATCAGTGCTGGGACCCCCAACTATTTACAATCTATATTAACGACTTGGAAGAAAGGACTGAGTGTAACGTAGCCAAGTTTGCTGACGATACAAAGATGGGAGAAAAAGCAATGTGTGAGGAGGACACAAAAATCTGGAAAAGGACATAGACAGGCTAAGTGATTGGGCAAAAATTTGGCAGATGGAGTATAATGTTGGAAAGTGTGAGGTCATGCACTTTGGCAGAAAAAAATCGAAGAGCAAATTATTATTTAAATGGAGAAAGATTGCAAAGTGCTGCAGTATAACAGGACCTGCGCATCTTGGTGCATGAAACACAAAAGGATAGTATGCAGGTACAGTAAGTGATCAGGAAGGCCAATGGAATCTTGGCCTTTATTGTAAAGGGGATGGAGTTTCAAAGCAGGGAAGTCTTGCTACAGCTATATAAGGTATTGGTGAGGCCACACCTGGAATACTGCGTATAGTTTTGGTTTCTATATTTACGAAAGGATATACTTGCTTTAGAGGCAGTTCAGAGAAGGTTCACTAGGTTGATTCCAGAGATGAGGGGGTTGACTTATGAGGAAAGGTTGAGTAGGTTGGGCCTCTACTCATTGGAATTCAGAAGAATGAGAGGTGATCTTATCGAAACGTATAAGATTATGAGGAGGCTTGACAAGGTGGATGCAGATAGGATGTTTCCACTGATCGGAGAGACTAGAACTAGAAGGCATAATCTTAGAATAAGGGGCTGCCCATTTAAAACTGAGATGAAGAGAAATTTCTTCTCTCAGAGGGTTCTGTGGAATTCGCTGCCTCAGAGAGCTGTGGAAGCTGGGACATTGAATAAATTTAAGACAGAAATAGACAGTTTCTTAAATGATAAGGGGGATAAGGGGTTATCGGGAGCGGGCAAGGAAATGGAGCTGAGTCCATGACCAGATCAGCCATGATCTCACTGAATGGCTGAGCAGGCTTGAGGGGCCGTATGGCCTACTCCTGTTCCTATTTCTTATGTTCTTATACAGATTGCAGCGGTTCAAGAACGGGGCTCACCACCACCTTCTCAAGGGCAATTAGTGATGGGCAGTAAATGCTGGCAATGCCAGCGGCATCCACATCCGATGAACGAATAAAAATAAATAAATAAATGATAACATCAAATCTAATTATCATCTAAAATTAAGGACAAATTCTTAACTTTAAAGTGGGCACTGAATTGCATCTATGACTAGGCACAATCATCCCCGCTCTCTGACCCTGCTTCACCCGAATACCAGTTTATTTTGTCTTCCCATGTACAATGCCAGAGGAGAATTTCAAAGCTATGTAAAATATGGAGGAAAAAGAAGTGGGAAAAAAATCTCAATTTTAATTAGGTGTAGTTTTATTTGCTTAGTTTATGTATAATGAAAACTGGAAAAGTTAGAGTAGAAATGATTCAGCTTACCTTCATGAATGCTTGATGAGTGTTACACTTAATAATATTGTGATAGATCACAATCTGTCCTGAACTGCTATTCAAGTTGCTGTCAGATATTAATTTAAATCTGGAAACAAAACCATTCCCTCTGTTGACATCGGCACTTATATTGTAGAGCAAGACTGAAAGACAAGAGATAGACATGTTTTTTGTTAAGATACAATCTGCTCTTTTGCTCTGCACCAAGTTCAGAACCTTGCAAAGAAACAAGACTTGTGCATTCAAACATGTGCATTCAGAACAGAGTTACAACTTCCACAAGATGGCATTTCATTAAGGAGCTGGAACGTGGACTCTTCAGCTGCAGTCTCCCAGGTATTTGTACACACTCTATGCATCTTGTTCTGTTGAATTTTGTGGATTCAGACCTTTGATTCTTAGAAATAAACCACTTGCAGTAATAATAATAAAAATAATAATAGAGATCAAAGAAAGAAAATGTAAAAGAAAAATATATATTTTTAATAATAACTTTTATTTATATAGTGCCTTTAACGTAGTAAAATGTCCCAAGGCGCTTCACAGCAATGTTACAAGACAAAGCAGATAAATTTGAAGCCGAGCCGCAAAAGAAGAAATTAAGACAGATGACCAAAAGCTTGGTTAAAGAGGTAGGTTTTAAGGAGCGTCTTAAAGAAGGAAAGAGGTAGAGAGGCGGAAAGGTTTAGGGAGGGAGTTCCAGAGCTTAGGGCCCAAACAGCTGAAGGCACGGCCACTGATGGTTGAGTAGTTATAATGAGGGATGTTCAAGAGGGCAGAATTTGAGGAGCACAGACATCTTGTGGGGTTGTGAGGCTGAAAAAGATTCAAGAGATAGGGAGGGACAAGGCCATGGAGTGATTTGTAAACAAGGATGAGAATTTTGAAATCGAGGCGTTGTTTAACCGGGAGCCAATGTAGGTCAGAAAGCACTGGGGTGATCGGTGATCGTGATTTGGTATGAGTTAGGACACGAGCTGCTGAATTTTGGATGACCTCAAGTTTACGTAGTGTAGGATGTGGGAGGCCAGCCAGGATTGAGTAGTCAAGTAGGTAACAAAGGCATGGATGAGGGTTTCAGCAGCAGAAAAGCTGAGGCAGGGGCAGAGGCGGGCAATGTTATGGAGGTGGAAAAAGGCGGTTTTAGTTATGCCGCGGACATGTGGCTGGAAACTCATTTCAGGGTCAAATATGACACCTAGGTTGCGAACAGTCTTGTTCACCCTCAGATTGATACTCGGGAGAGGGATGGAGTCGGTGGTTAATAAAATAATATTCCTCAGTATTTTATTCATCTCTCATAGTCTCCATCATAACACGATTCACATCATCACTAAGGCTTCCCAGCCTAATCAGGAACCATTAATAGTTTAATTTTAACATATTTTTGCTATTCTATAAAAAAAGTTGACAAGATTCTGCTTTGTCACATGAACTGAACTGTCAGCAGAATTGAGTGCTGTAAAAGAAGGCAAGTAGACTCTGAAAAATATATAAAAGTATTTGCATATGCTGCAGATGTCGCTACAAACTTAGCTTCACATCAACTATATATAGCAACATTTTTGGAAAGAAAACAAGTGTAGATTTGAACGTATTTTTAATGCAGCAAAACCATATCAATGTGAAAAATACATGCAGGAAATGTATTGTATGCTACATAATGGTGTACTCTATTGTCAATTTTATAGGAACAACTGCAGCCAAAACATAAGAGGTGTTATTTTACTCCCACACAAGCCTTCCTTCACCAGTGATGCCTATCGGGAATTCAAGCATGGAGCTCAGTGGACGGCACAATATTTACCATCCATTAGGGATCGGAAATCCTATGTAAATCACTCGCCTCCATTCCAGAATTTCCAATATGCTTGACTAATGGCAAAGTTCCAAGCTGGTAATATAGATTTACAAAATTTACCCAACATAAAAAGCTCTCTTACACCATCTTGATATAAACAGGAAGTGTGCTTGGTTAGCAGTTTCAATTTACTTTATTATATTTACCAGAATGTGTAGAACATTTTAGACACAGCTATTTGGCTTCAGTCTATAAAGTCCTCTTATAAAATCCTTCAGTCCAGTGTGATAACTGCAGAGATGCACTACTGGGCTATTTTAACACAACAACAAAAATATTTTTGGCAGATCATACCATTTGTATTTTTTTTCCTTTCACAGATACTCAAATAAAATCCTGAAAAAATAAAAATACTCATTATAGCTTTGAAGATAAATGTTTTAAATATTAAATGTTGCTTAAGATTCACTTTATCGTGTTTGGGCAAAAATAAAGCTCAATTTTATAAGCATAGAAAAACTGAAAACAGGAAATGAATGTACTGAAAGCTCGCTTCTCCAATGTACGCTGGTTTCCTCAACTTTAATCAGTTCTCTTATCTATCATCTTTTTATGCATGTGACTAAAACAGCGAGGATCAAACTAAACAAATAAAATAGAATTGTGTTTTATTTTAAAATAGTCCATCTCCAAATGACACTAATGTCCCTCTTTCTCCCCACCCCTCATAACAGCTCATTATTTTGTTTGTATAGGCATGCACCTTTAGATAAGACAACCAGGTGGTGAAGGTGCTCCCACAATCTTGTTAAGTGACTTATTATAACTAAAGCCACTTCAGAGGGCAGAGAGGAGACAGAGTCACATATCGGCTGGACCAGATAATGATGGTAGGTTTCCTTCGCCTAAAGGTCATTAGTGAACAAAAGAACATAAGAAATAGGAGCAAGCGTAGGCCACACGGCCCCTCGAGCCTGCTCCGCCATTCAATAAGATCATGGCCGATCATCGACCTCAACTCCCTTTCCTGCCCGATCTCCGTATCACTTGATTCCCCTAGATTCCAAAAATCTATCTATCGTAGTCTTGAATATATTCAGAGACTCAGCATCCACAGGCCTCTGGCCAGAGAATTCCAAAGATTCACAACCCTCTGAGTGAAGAAATTCCTCCTTAGCTCTGTCTTAAATGGCCTACCCCCTTATCCTAATACTGTGGCCCCTAGTTCTAGACATTCCAGCCAGGGGAAACAACCTCTCAGTATCTACCCTGTCAATCCCCTTCAGAATCTTGTATGTTTCAAGATCTCCTCTCATTCTTCTAAACTCCAGAGAGTATAGCCCATTCTACACAATCTCTCATCATAAGACCGCCCTCTGACCAATTGGGTTTTTTCAACAATCCGACAGCGTAATGGTCTCTTTTATTGACACTAGCTTTTTATTTCCAGGTATTTTATTAAAACTGAACTCAAATTCTCAAACAGCCATGGTGGGATTTGAACCCACATTCTCTGAATTATTAACTTGGGCCTTTGGATTATTAGTCCAGTAGCATAACCACTACCTGTATGGTATCACTGCAATGTGGGTTCTAATGTTTGCTAGTACTGCAGTAGAGTTTTACAGCAACAGCATGGGAAATTGGAGGGTGAATCGCTGGTTTGGCAAAACTGTTGAGGGGTTACCTGCAGTTTGAATGGGGAGGGGGGATTGGGGGGTTTGAGGCTTAGCTCACTACTGGATTTCTGGTATCCATCAGTCCAGGTCTTGGATTTTAAGAGTTCTCTGCAAAGTTTACATTTGCTAATTTGTGAATGATTCCGCGAAGTGTTTCTCTGTGTCTGTCTATCTGTCTAACTCTCTCTTTACCTGTGTATTTATTTTATTGCTGTCAGTAATTAGAATATTTACATTTTATAGGTATCAACAAAACACAGATAATAATTAGAGGCTTTCTGTTTGCTTTCAAAATTCAACTAATTAGTTTTTAAAAAAATAATACAAATTAAGATGTGGAAAGAAAGTCTGACAGTGAGTGTCTCTCAC
Organism: Pristiophorus japonicus; assembly: GCF_044704955.1. Lineage (NCBI taxonomy): Eukaryota > Metazoa > Chordata > Chondrichthyes > Pristiophoridae > Pristiophorus > Pristiophorus japonicus. The sequence goes on along the minus strand of NC_091979.1, from coordinate 126,929,686 downwards.
AACTGACTACACTTTAAAGTTTATAAAAGATAGTTATAATTGGAAACAATCAAAAATTGTAGCAGATGCTTTTCTCTCTTGCACACAAACATATACACACACAGTCTCTGTGCTTCCATTTTTAAATAACCAAGATACATTTTATCAGATTAATTTTCCACTGGCTTTTCTTCAAATGTTGAAAAACAGCAAAATGAAGTTTTTTTCAGAGAGATAGAGAGATGGATTCCATTATTTAGCCAGCTTAAATGTTAACAATACATCCTGGGAAATTGTGCACACTGCACATGCTCAGACTGCAAGATCAAGCGAACAACATTCCTGCTCTGGGCAAAAATTGGATAGCCCCTGAAAGTGGGCATGGGGATCACGATGCACCTGTTCAGTCTAATGCAGGCACATGCCAACTTTGTGCTGCCTGCTCATTGAAATGATTGCTACGTGCAGCCAGCGCTCACTGCGCAGTTCATTGGCCATGCGTATCAGCAGGGGGGCCCAATATCATTACTTACTAGCACTACATGAAGTAAGCCTGCACCTCTTAAAGGGAAGGTACATTGAGGCTGCTGGAGGTGCTGAGATCATTTGGAATAATACTATGTAACAATCAACAATGGTTGACCATGGGAGAGAGTGGGCACTGCACTGGAGGACTTGGTGGAGGAGGTGGAACGGAGGAGAGATGCCCTGTATCCATATGGGGCAGGAGGTCATCCAGACAGATGATGAGAAGGCAGCGAGAACAGATACCTGCAGGGGTAAGTGCCAGGAGTTTAACCCCGAGGACCTGGTTTAATGACCTGGTTTAATGTCAAGGTCGGTGAATGCATCTTCAAATGTCATATCCCACCAACTGCACCACTATGCTCAGTCACTGCTTAATTTACCACATCCCCATCAATCACCTGCCAACACTCTCTATCAATCAGGACTTGTACCCAATATTCATTTGCATCACCTCACCCACATTTTACAACTTGCACACACTGCCAGCTATTAAACCGTGACAGCCACATCAACCAAAACATATTGCACGACACTCACTGACACACTTCCCTCTCTCTTGCAGGAGAAGGTGACGCATAACTAGAGGCAGCAGGAACTAACTGGATGGGGATTGGCACGCCTGCATGGTCTAACCCCCATGGAGGAGACGGTGCTGGCCATTATGGGAAGGGCCACTGCTGAGGCCGTGGCTATGGCTAGCGGCATGGCTTAATCCATTGAAGAGGACGGTATCCCTATACCTAATCCTCCTTCTCACATCCCATTCCCCCCCTTATCCCACAATCTCTTCTGACTTACAAGCTGTAGATGGCACAAGCATGCACTTTCCCCTCTCCCCTCACCAGAACCATATCCTTGTTCCTTTTTCCTTTCAGATACCCAAGAACTGCAACCTGCCAGCCAGTGGAGGAAGATCAAGAAGACAGTGATGATGAAGACACACCACCATTTGATTTCACACTCGCAACCACTGTAACTTATATAGTTACACCGTGCATATCTTAGAGGATAGTATAAAGGCGGGATCTGCAAATGGTGAGACACCGGGCACAAGTGCAACGCAGCCAAGGCATGGGACAAGGGTAGCGCTGGTGCCAGCTCAGCTCCGGACTTTGATGGCCAAGCTACAGAAGAAGACTGATAGGTGTACACAACTAAATTCTTGGTGCATTGGAAAGACTGCCAGAAAGCCTGCGTTCAATGTCAAGGAACATGGAGGAGTCCAGCTTCAACTTGGCACACGGCTTTGCGCAGAGCTTGGAGCCCATCCTTTGGAGCCCAGCATGGAACTGGTGGCTAACTCCATCAACATACTTGTGGACCCAACCATGGGAATGAAATGAATGATCTCTCTTTGAATAAAGCGCCTCGGTGACCTCCCTTATGCAGCAATGCACAGCAAACTGCGAGATGTTGCCAATATCTCCAGCACCAGCCTGGAAGGAGTCAGACACACAAGAGTTCATAGCCACGGTTACCATCACAGCCACTGGCCATGTGGTCCTTGCCCTGTTCTGAAGTTGGAGTCGTGGCTGCAGCAGTTGGCAGATTTCATGTGACGACCTCTTTAGTGAAGCTCAGACATCTCAAACATTGTTTGGCACTGAGGTTCTGGTAGTAGAATTGCTCCCTGAACAGCCTGAGTGGATATGACCCTGTGCTGAGAGCCCTTCTACCCTCCTCCCTCTCCTAGCAGTTTGTCCTGCTCTGCGTAGCCTCGGCTTCTTTTCACAGTCATGGTCGATTCCAAGAAGACGGCCTATTAGTGCACCCATGTCTGGGAGCAACTGGTTTGTGCAGAAACCTTGAAGTCAGTAAAAAGTACTTCAGCACCTACCATACCATTTCCTGTACACTTCTGTAACTTGAAACAATATGGAAAGTGCCAAAAAATTGTAGAATTGTAGCAACAGCCAGAAGAAATCAACCAGCAAATAAGCTGCAAGTAGTTGATAATCCCTTTAAATAGCGCAGGTGGGGAACCCTTCATGTGTTCAGCTGCATGGGCTTCAGAGAGGGCATCGGCTGGTATGTGGGGCTCCAAAATGGCAGCGCTGGCATCAAGTCAGCATTACACGCTAACTGACGTCATGATCTGCCTACTTTGCATATTTCCGGCAGACGTTAAATGCATGCGCACTGGACCCTTTACCATGATGGTGTCCAACACACTTCTCACGCGCGCCACAGACGCAATTTTGGAATCCTAGCGGACGCCATTTTGGACTCATAGGCCAGACTCAGCCTAATTTCATCCCCATCATGTCTAAGTGCAGTTGTTTTGGAAAAGGTTGAGGCCTTCAAGTAAAACTTTAAGAAAAGGTATTAAGTGACACAAAAGACAATTCAAATGATAAATGTAGTCATATCATTGTGAAATATGCATTTTTTTTAAATTGTCTGAACCTTTACTTTTGACATTAGAAATTTCAGTTGCCGAGAGAAAATATGGTAGTGAAAAGCATTCTCAGGAAACATTGTGAGCAATTTGTAAGCCAGATTTTGCAATCACTATAAAATAGCAGCTATTGCATATAGCACAGCGTGACAGCCTTAACATTGAAACGGCTGAACACAAGAAATAGGAGCAGGAGTAGGCCATTTAGCCGCTCGAACCTTCTCCGCCATTCAATAAGATCATGGCTGATCTGATCCTGGCCTCAATTCCACTTCCCTGCCGCTTCCCATTACCCCCGACTCCCTTATTGTTCAAAAATCTGTCTATCTCCACCTTAAATATACTCAATGACCCAGCCTCCACAGTTCTCTGGGGTAGAGAATTCTAAAGATTCACTACCCTCTGAGAAAATAAATTCCTCGTTTCTGTTTTAAATGGGCGACCCCGTATTCTGAAACTATGCCCCCTAGTTCTAGATTCCCCCACAAAGGGAAACATCCTTTCTGCATTTACCCTGTCAAGCCCCCTCAGAATCTTATATGTTTCAATAATATCACCTCTCATTCTTCTAAACTCCAATGAGCCCAACCTGCTCAACCTTTCTTCATAAGACAACCCCTTCATCGAAGGAACCTTCTCGAAACTGTCTCTAATGCAAGTATATCCCTTCTTAAATAAGGAGACCAAAACTGTACGCGATACTCTAGGTGTGGTCTCACCAATGCCTTGTACAACTGTAGCAGGACTTCCTTTCTTTCATTCTTCACCCCCCTTGCAATAAAGGCCAACATTCCATTTGTCTTCTGAATTACTTGCTGTACCTGCATACTAACTTTTTGTGTTGCATGTACAAGGACCCCCAGATCCCTCTGTACCTCAGCATTTTGTAATCTCTCCCCATTTAAATAATAATTTGCTTTTCTTTTTTCCTACCAAAGTGGATAACCTCACATTTGCCCACATTATACTCCATCTACCAAATTTTTGCCCACTCACTTAGCCTGTCTATATCCCTTTGCAGAATCTTTGCGTCCTCCTCACAACTTGCTTTCCCACCTATCTTTGTATCATCAGTAAATTTGGTTACATTACACTCGGTCCCTTCATCCAAGTCATTAATATAGATTGTAAATATTTGAGGCCTGAGCACTGATCCCAATGGCACCCCATTAGTTACAGTTTGCCAATCTGAAAATGACCCATTTATCCCGACTCTCTGTTTTCTGTTAGTTCGCCGATCCTCTATCCATGCTAGTATACTACCCCCAACCCCGTGAGCTCTTACCTTGTGCAGCAAACTTTTATGTGGCACCTTATAGAATGCCTTCTGGAAATCCAAATACACTACATCTACTGGTTCCCCTTTATTCACCATACTCGTTACATCCTCAAAGAATTCCAGCCACATTGTCAAATATGATTTCCCTTTCATAAAACCATGCTGAATCTGCTTGACTGTATTATGATTTTCTAAATGTCCTGCTACTTATTCCTTAATAATGGACTCTACCATTTTCCCAATGACAGATGTTAGGCTAACTGGCTTATAGTTTCCTGCTTTCTGTCTCCCTCCTTTCTTAAATAGGAACATTACATTTGCGATTTCCAATCCGCTGGGACCTCTTTTGGTAGATTACAACCAATGCATCCACTATCTCTGCAGCCACTTCTTTTAAAACCATCCGTTCCAGGGGAATTGTCCACCTTTAGTCCCATTAGTTTGCCTAGTAATTTTTCTCTAATGACAGTGATTGTTTTACATTCCCTCCTCCCAATAGCCCATTGATTATCAATTATTGGGGAGCTTTTAGTGTCTTCTACCATGAAGACCGATACAAAATATTTGTTCAAAGTCTCTGCCATTTCCTCATTTCCCATTATTAATTCCCCAGTCTCATCCTCTAAGGGACCACTGTCATCCTCTTATCCTTTTTATATACCTGTCTGTTACTGTCTGTTTTTATATTTCTTGCTAGTTACTCTCATAATTCTTCTCTTTATTATCTTTTTTGTCATCCTTTGCTGGTTTCTAAAAATTTCCCAAGCGTCTGGCCTCCCACTATTCTTTGCAACATTGTATGCCTTTGTTTTCAATTTGATACCATCCTTTACTTCCTTATTTAGCTTCCGATGGTTCATCCTTCTCTTAGAGTCTTTCTTTCTAACTGGAATATATCTTTACTGAGAGTTATGAAACATCTCCTTAAATATTTGCCACTGCTTGTCTACCATCTTACCCTTTAATCTATTTTCCTTGTCCACTTTAGCCAATTGTGCCTTCATACCTTTATAATTGCCTTTATTTAAGTTCAGGACACTAGTTTGACACTAGCTTTCTCACCCTCAAACTGAATTTGAAATTCTAACACGCTATGATCACTCTTCCCAAGAGGATCCTTTACTATGAGATTATTAATTAATCCAGTCTCATTACACATTACCAGATCTACAATTGGAAACTTGGATCACAGCACTACCTCCTGGAGTAATAGGTACTTATGAGTTTTCAACCATATTTTGAACATTAGAAATTTTAGTTATTGAGAAAATCAATGCAAAATGAACATTTTTTTTCCCCAAGAGCATTTTGAGTGAATCGCTTGTTCAGGAAACCATGATGGTAAGATGTAAATGCATCTAAAAATGCAAACATTATATATGTTTACACATTGGCTTTCAATTTTAATTGATAGCGACTTAAAATTGTGAATTCGGAAATAAGATTTCTGGCTAGGAAGTGGCATATACTAGATTGTTACTATACCAGTCAATCTCTGTGGCAATGCACACAGTATGTCAAAGAATATGAACACTTTCGTAGCTGTCTCTGATGCCTCTGTGTTCCTGTTTCTGTCCTTCCTCCACTTTTCTCATTCTCTTCTGTTAGTCTCCCCATAAATATTATTTTTGTTTCTCTTTCTGCCCTCTTCTACTTCTTAGACTTTTTCTTATCTCCTTTGGAGTAGAGGGTACGGCATGGCATGATGCAGAAAGAAACCACCAACGCCTAGAAGCTGCATTTGGGGTGAGGTTTATGGCGACAGTGGTCCTCAGAAGCTTTCTTCACATCTCCTTCCTCAATAACTCATGCATCCCCCAATGCTCACTTCCATCATGTCCCCTACCCCCTTCAGCTTCCCAATATCCATTCACCTTCCTACCACTCCCTCCTTCCAATAAATACTCCTAAAAGTTTCTCCTTTGAACTACCCATTCAACCCCTGTATCCACTCCTCCAGGGGGTTACAGAGATAGGGAGGGGTGTAGGACTGGAGAAGGTTAGAGCGATAGGGTGGGAGAGAGGCCGTGGAGGGATTTTGAGAATTTTGAAATTGAGGCATTGCTTAACTGGGAGCCAATGTAGATCAGCAAGATGGGTGAGCGGGATTCGGTGTGAGTTAGGACAAGGGCAGATGAATTTTAGGCGACCTGAAGTTTATGTAGGGTGGAATGTAGGAGGCTGGGGATGGCAGTTGATATGCAACGATGACAGAAGGGATGAAAATCTTTTCTAATGTAGGGTGGCACTTGCTACACATTGTCCGAGCACATCTGGGACATGGGTTGGAATCCATCCATATCAGATGGATCATAAGTGCTTCCTCATAAATTGCAACTCTTGAGGGGAGGGGTAATCAGGAAACTGCCCCCTCCTCAGAGGCAATTTGGGAACCGGTGATGTCCTCTGGCTTCAAACACCTCTTCTGTCATTGGCTGGTCTGGCTTTTCACTGAATTGGATTGACAGGTCATCGTTGAGGGTGATTGGTATGTGAAGAGAAGGGGGGAGGGATTCTGTGGGAGGCTGGAGTAGACGCAGGTTGTGGGCGGTGTGACCTCCTGATTGCACGCTATCGAGAGGCAAGTGGAAAATGGTTGTCCTTGTGGAGGAATATCCATGGCAATTTGATGATGGGGCTCTTGAGAGCTGTGGTTTGCCCTCTTCCCATTCATTCTCGAGCGGCAGGCCAACCTATTTGGGAATGTGGGCAACAACAGCTTGTATTCATATAGCGCCTTTAACATCCCAAAGCACTTCACAGGAGTATCATGCGATAAAAATTTGACCCCGAGTCGCACAAGTTGGATTTAGCGCAGGTGACCAAAAGCTTGGTCGAAGAGGTCGGTTTTAAGGAACGTCTTGAAGGAGGGGAGAGAGGCGGAGAGACGGAGATGTTTAGTCAGGGAGTTCTAGAGCTTGGGACCCAGGCAGCTGAAGGCACGGCCATCAATGGTGGAGCGATTATAATCAGGGATGCTCAAGAGGGCAGAATTAGAGGAGCGCAGACATCTCCGGTGGGGGGCGGGGGGGTGGTGGCGGTGTGGGGCTGGAGGAGATTACAGAAAGGGAGGGGTGAGGGCCATGGAGGGATTTGAAAATAAGGATGAGAATTTTGAAATCAATGTTGGCAAAGCCACATCGCTTGCCTGTTCCTAGTTGCCCATGAGAAGGTGCACTGCCAATGATGACATTGGGTAGGGAAGTTCAGGATTTTGACCAGCGATGATGAACAAACACCCGAACTATGTCCCGGTCAGGATTGTGTGCGACTTGGGAGGTAAACTGGGAGATGATGGTGTCTGCAAGACATTGGTACTTTTTATTTATGAGGTGTGGCGGGAGATCGTGGCGGAGGTGCGGCAAGTGTTTTTGTGGCCGAGGAGCAGAGAGAAATTGTGGCGGAGGTGCGGCGAATGAGGGTATGGGGCCTTGAAGAGCCGAGGGCCCAGGGGCAGCACGGGCCAGCCCACACTGCAACATGTGTGCGCACTAGGTCCGTGCAGCAGAGCAGGTGGGCAGTCATCCTGGTTAACCCTTGCAACTGGATAAAGGCCTAGCTCTGTCCAGCCAGTGTGGTGGCTGATGTGCAACGGTCACCACACGTTAAAAGTATCCACGCACAGGCATCTTCCACCCCCCCACCTCCCATTTGGAGTTCAAGACTGGAACATCGGGTCCTTCATTGAAACATCTGTGAACTCTCGTGGAAGCAAGTCATCCTCTTGCGAGGGACCGCCTATGACTGACTATGACCACTCCTCCACCACTTTCACGGACTCTCCCCATTCTTAACTTTCCATCCATCCTCCCCATTTTTACTTACTCGCCCACGAGTGGGTGATAAGAGACCAGAGGCCTCCTCAGCCTCAACCATTTCCTCTCCCCCCACATTTCCTATCTGTTTCCCTCAAAAAGGCTTTGTTTGCTTTCAGAATTCAACATAAAAATAAATCACATTAGAGTGAAGGAGGAAACTGCCTGTCTGTTTCCACTCTATTTGCATCTTGCTCTCTCCCATCCCGCCCGTCCCCATCACATAGTCGTTAGAAATTAGACTTGATCTCACAGGTGTAAACAATTAGACTTGACCTTTTATAACTGTCGCAAAGCACAGGTGGAGAAAATTAGTTGGTTTTAAAATTCAAATTTTCTTTAAAATTGAAGCCACAGTACCACTCAGATTGTTTTTCTTTGCCTTACCTCACCCTCCCAAAGGCTGATGCTGGCCCACTGTACAACAGATGCCAGGAACAGATGAATAGGTCCCCTGGCATCTGTTGTACAGTGAGCCAGCATCAGCCGAAGTAACTATTCTTCATCCGTCACCCGGGCCTGGTAAGTGTCTGCAGTGTCACCGCAGAAGTCATCACAGCGGGGTAAAATCCGATTTCCCCCTGATGTCTGCACACGTGTGCGGGGGTGATGATCAGGAATGGGAACCCTGGTGGATTTTTCCCTTCCTTGCCCAGGTGTACTGAGGTGTACCAAGTCTCAATTGCACTCTGTAAGCTACTGCTCTAATATCTTAATGTATTAATCTAGAAATTTTGATGATGTTTCTGCTTGCCCTGCTCCCTGTTCCCAACATTTCAGCCCCGCTCCGTTTTCTGCTATCAATCAAAGTGATGCCTTCACGCTCCAGCTCGACGGCTTTGCATCAACTGACGGAATAATTCCGATTTTCTCCTCAGAGAGAGAAAAGCGTGTCATTATCCCTCCCTCTCACCTTACCCGCGGCTCCCTTCACCCGTAAAAAAAAGGACACCATGACCTAAAGACGGGGAGAGACTCACCCTGAAACCCCCTCAACAAAAAAAAACAACCTCCATACTTTCTCCCAACAGTTTTTTCCCCAAATCGGAACTGTTGTGTACAAAAGAACTTCACGAGGCTGAGTATTGTGAGCTAAACTTAGTGTGACCTTAGTCTTCTTTATTGCAACAGAGTGCCTAAACAACATAGCAGCCAACCTTTTATACTGGCCCTGCACATGTGTGTGCAGGTGACCATTAGGACTCCAACAGTCGCGCCCTCTGGTGGCAAGTATTACAGAGTTACATACATAACATCACTCCCCCCCGAAAGTCTTCGGTACGGGTTATTTACAAGTTGAGGCAATCCGGAGCCCTTCGCTCCCTGGTTGATCATCTAAGTTCAAACCCTGGCATGTGTGAGTTGGCTCGCACCATTGCTACACTGCACCGCGGCTGGTCTGACCGGACTGTCAGAAACAGTGGGTTCACCCTTGCGATTGACAGTGAGGTCGATTGCTGGTTGGGTGTGTGATGGTGGATTGTCGATGGTGATGTCCTCTTCAAGTCGCTCCTGGTTGTCAGTAAATTGCAATTTGATCTGATCTAAATGCTTTCTGCACTATTGGCCATTTAACAGTTTGATTATAAACACCCTATTGCCTTCCTTGTGCCAGCAACCCACTTGGGACCATGACCGTAATTCAGGACAACCACAGGGTTATTAACATCAATGTCACGTGAAACAGCTGCACGATCATGGTACATATTCTGCTGATGTCGCCGGGTTTCCACATGACCATTAAGATCTGGGTAGACTGGGGAGAACCTGGGTTTTGAGGGCTCTCTTCATTAACAATTCTGCCGGGGGATCCCCGGTGAGCGAGTGGGGTCACGTCCGGTAACTGAGCAGAATGCGAGACAAGCAGGTCTGCAGGGAGCCGTCGTCACGCATTTCATGCTCTGCTGATAGTTTGGACTGCCCGTTCCGCTTGACCATTAGACGCGGGCTTAAATGGAGCAGATCTGACATGCTTGATGCCATTGTGGGTCATAAACTCATTGAATTCCGAGCTGGTGAAACACGGTCCATTATCGCTGACAAGGACGTCGGGCAAGCCATGGGTGGCCTGGAGGCTTTCAATGGTGGCTGTGGACATGCTGGATGACATGATTATGCATTCAATCCATTTAGAATAAGCGTCCACAAGTACGAAGAACATCTTTCCTAGAAAGGGGCCAGCAAAATCTACATGGATCCTGGACTACGGTTTGGAGGGCCATGACCACAGATTCAGTGGCGCCTTCCTTGGTGCATTGCTCAGTTGCGAGCAAGTGTTGCACTGATGCACGCATGATTCCAAGTCCGAGTCAATGCCGGGTTACCAAACATGCGACCTGGCAATTGCCTTCATCATGACTATGCCTGGCTGGGTACTGTGTAGGTCGCGTATAAACGTTTCCCTATTTTTTTGGCAAAACCACGCGATTACCCCATAAGAGACAATCTGACTGGATAGACATTTCATCTTTGTGTCGGTGAAATGGCTTAATTTTATCTTGCATTTCCCCGGAATGGCCGACCAGTTCCTATTTAGGACGCAACTCTTTACTAATAATAGCACAGGATCCTGGCTGGTCCAGATCCTGATCTGGCAAGCTATGACAGGTAACCCCTCGCTCTCAAAAGCAACCATGACAAGTAGCAAGTCAGTGGGCTGCGCTATTTCAACCCCAGTGGTGGGTAATGGTAGCCGGCTGAGAGCATCGGCACAGTTTTCAGTGCCTGGTCTGTGGCGGATAACATAGTCATAAGCGGTTAAAGTTAGTGCCCATCTTTGGATGTGGGACGAAGCTTTGGTATTTATACCTTTGCTCTCTGAAAACAGCAAAATGAGCAGCTTGTGGTCAGTTTCAAGCTCAAACCGAAGTCCAACTAGGTATTGGTGCATTTTCTTAACCCCATATACACATGCTAACGCCTCTTTCTCAACCATACTATAGGCTCTCTCAGCCTTAGACAGATTTCTAGATGCGTATGCAACCGGTTGGAGGTTGCCCGATACATTGGCTTGCTGTAACACACAGCTGACCTCGTACGATGAGGCGTCACAAGCTAGCACTAAACGTTTATGTTAAGCTCATAATAAAGTAATGTAACTGAGAACTGTAGACATGAGTAAGTATGACCTTAGTTCCTTTATTCAAACTCCAGAGTGTTGGTACAGCATGGGAGGCCTGCTTATATGCAGTGCTCCCAAGGGATGCTGGGATCCCTTGGGACTCTAACAGGTATGCCCTCTGGTGGTGGTATGTTACAGGTTATCTAGGGTTGCATACATAACATCACTCCCTCCCAAAGTCAATAGTACACTTATTTATAGGGTGAGACGATCTGGGGCTTTTCGCTCCCTTGTCGATCGTTCCGGTACAAATGCAGGTGTGGGTGAGTTGGTTGGTTCTCCGCTGGGCTGCTGGGCAGCTGGCCTTGCCGGGCTGCTGGGGATGGTGAGTTCAGCTTCGTGGTCGACCGGAATGTCGGTTGCCACTTGTGTGTGTTGGAGGGTCGAAGTTGGTAGTGTCCTCTTCTGGTTGCTCACGGCTGTTTGTGAATCGCAGTTTGGTTTGGTCCAAATGCTTTCTGCAAGTTAGTCCATTAGCAAGTTTGACCTGAAACACCCTACTCCCTTCTTTGGCTATGACAGTGCCAGCAAGCCAGTTGGGACCATGTCCATAGTTGAGTATCAATACAGGGTCATTGACTTCAATATCGCATGACAAATTTGCACGATCATGGTACATGCTTTGTTGATGCCGCCTGGCTTTGACGTGATCATGGAGATCAGGGTGGACAAGAGAGAGCCTTGTTTTGAGCGCCCTTTTCATGAGCAGCTCGGCTGGGGGAACCCCGGTGAGCGAGTAGGGTCTGATGCGGTAGCTGAGCAGGACCCGGGACAGGCGGGTCTGCAGGGATCCTTCCGACACACGTTTCAAGCTTTGCTTAATGGTTTGGACTGCCCGTTCTGCCTGGCCATTGGATGCAGGCTTGAAGGGGGCAGATGTGACATGCTTGATCCCATTGCGGGTCATGAATTCCTTGAATTCAGCGCTGGTGAAGCATGGCCCATTGTCGCTGACAAGGACATCAGGCAGGCAGTGTGTGGCGAACATGGCTCGTAGGCTTTCGATGGTGGCAGTGGACATGCTTACAGAAATTATTACACACATTTTGAATAAGCATCCACAACAACCAAAAACATTTTGCCTAGAAACAGGCCCGCAAAGTCAACGTGGATCCTAGACCACGGTTTGGAGGGCCATGACCACAAACTTAGTGGTGCCTCTCCGGGCGCGTTGCTCAGTTGAGAGCAAGTGTTGCATTGCCGCACGCATGACTCCAAATCTGAGTCGATGCCGGGGCACCACACATGGGATCTGGCTACAGCTTTCATCATTACTATGCCTGGGTGGGTACTGTGCAGATCGTGTATGAATGTTTCCCTGCCTTTCTTAGGCAACACCACGCGATTATTCCACAAAAGACAGTCCACCCGTATGGACATTTCATCTTTGCGCCGCAGGAACGGCTTGATCTCATCATGCATCTACGCTGGGACGCTGGACCAGCTCCCATGGAGGACACAGTTTTTTACAAGGGACAGTAAAGGATCCTGGCTGGTCCAGTCCTGATCTGACGGGCTGTAACGGGTGACTTTTCTTTGTCAAATGCATCCATCACCAAGAGCAAGTCTGCAGGCTGTGCCATTTCCACCCCGGTGGTGGGCAATGGTAGCCAACTGAGAGCATCAGCGCAGTTCTCTGTGCTTAGTCTGTGGCGGATTACATAGGTATATGCAGACAGTGTGAGCGCCCATCTTTGGATGCGGGCAGAGGCATTGGTATTAATCCATTTGCTCTCTGAGAATAGCGATATGAACGGCTTATAGTCAGTTTCTAACTCAAACTTGAGACCAAACAGATACTGATGCATTTTTTTCATCCTGTAAACACATGCCAGAGCTTCTTTTTCAATCATGCTGTAGGCCCTTTCGGTCTTGGACAAACTCCTGGATGCATAGGCGACCGGTTGCAATGTTCCCGATTCGTTTGCTTGTTGTAACACACACCCGACCCCGTGCGAAGACGCATCGCAAGCTAGCACTAAACGTTTACATGGGTTATACAGAACAAGCAGTTTGTTGGAACATAACAGATTTCTGGCTTTCTCAAACGCAGCCTCTTGTGATTTCCCCCATACCCAGTCATCTCCCTTGTGTAGCAACACATGTAGAGGTTCTAGCAAGGTGCTTAACCCGGGTAGGAAATTTCCAAAATAGTTGAGGAGTCCCAGGAACAATCTCAGCTCCGTCACGTTCTGTGGTCTCGGCGCATTCTTGATGGTCTCCATCTTGGTGTCGGTGGGTCTGATGCCGTCTGCCGCGATTCTTCTCCCTAAGAACTCGACTTCTGGCGCCAGGAAAACAAACTTCGAACATTGCCGCGGCCGATCGAATCCCAAACGGGCATCTATTGTAGATGAACAGACCTTTGTGCGTTTTGATGCAGGTGAGGCCTTTCGAAGATTCCGCCAGCTCCTGCGTCATGTAGGTTGAGGTCAGGTCCAACTTGGTGAATGTCTTTCCTCCAGCCAGGGTCACAAATAGGTCGTCTGTCTTGGGTAGCAGATACTGGTCCTGTAGCGAAAAACGGTTAATCGTTACTTTATAGTCCCCACAAATTCCGACCGTGCCATCGCCTTTGAGAACCGGAACAATCGGACTGGCCCACTCATTGAACTCCACCAGCACGATAATGCCTTCTCGCTGCAGCTTGTCCAGCTCAATTTCCACTTTCTCTTGCATCATATATGGCACCGCCCGTGCCTTGTGGTGGATGGGTCGTGTACCGGGAAACAAGTGGATCTGCACCTTCGCCCCCGAGAAACTTCCGATGCCTGGCTCAAACAGTGACGGAAACTTGCTCAGAACCTGGGCACATGAGGCGTCTTCAGCAAACGAAAGCACTTGGATGTCGTCCCAGTTCCAGCGGATTTTTCCCAGCCAGCTTCTGCCGAACAGTGTGGGGCCTTCTCTTGGTACAATCCATAGTGGGAGTTTGTGCACTGCTCCATCTTCGGAGACTTTTACTGCTGCGCTGCCAATAACAGGGATCAGCTCTTTAGTGTAAGTTCTTAGCTTGGTATGAATGGGGCTAAGCTTGGGCCTGTGTGCCTTGTTGCACCACAGCTTGTCGAAGGTCTTTTTGCTCATGATGGACTGACTCGCACCCGTGTCCAATTTCCATGGATACTGGAATTCCATCCAGTTCGACTTTTAGCATGATCGGTGGACATTTCATGGTGAAGGTGTGTACCCCGTACACTTCTGCCTCCTCGGTTTGAGTCTCTAGTTCAGCCTGATCTGCCATGGATTGATCCTCCTCTGCAATGTGGTGATTTGCAGGGTTCGCAGCTCGCCTGCACATTCGCTCAAGGTGTCCCATTGTTCCACAGCCTTTGCTCACATAGTGTTTGAAGCGGCATTAATGGGCTCGATGATCACCTCCGCAGTGCCAACAAGGTGTTAACTGCCTCGCATTAAAGTTTGATGGTGGACTCTGGGTCATCTGAGGTCATGCAGCTGCAGGCGTGTACATTCTGCCACATGCATTACTGCCTGAAAACGACATTACTTTATGTACAGTACTTGCCGAAACCACTTTGTGCTGCGAAATTTGTTTGGTGTTATCGCTGGTGGACATAAATGCCTGGGCTATCATTATGGCTTTGCTCAGGTTCGATGTTTCAACCGTCAATAGTTTGCGAAGGATAACCTCATGGCCAATGCCAACCACAAAGAAGTCTCTTAGCATTTGCTCAAGGACTCCATTGAATTCGCGATGTCCTGCAAGGCGCCTTAGTTCAGCGACGTAGCTCGCCACTTCCTGGCCTTCAGACCGTTGACACGTGTATAATCGATACCTTGCCATCAGAACGCTTTCCTTCGGAGTTAGGTGCTCCCGGACTAGCATACACAGCTCTTCATACGATTTGGTTGTTGGTTTCACCGGAGCTAGAAGATTCTTCATGAGGCCATAGGTTGTTGCCCCACAGACGGTGAGGAGGATTGCCCTTCGTTTAGCAGCTTTCTCGTCCCCTTCCAGCTCATTGGCCACGAAGTATTGGTCGAGTCGCTCCACGAAGGCCTTCCAATCTTCCCCTTCTGAGAATTTCTCCAAGATATCAACAGTTCTCTGCATTTTTGCGTGATTGTTCTTTATCTTGTCGCCAGTTGTTAAGCACCAGAGTGTTGGTGCAGCATGGGAGACCTGCTTATATACAGTGCTCCCAAGGGATGCTGGGATCCCTTGGGACTCCAACAGGTATGTCCTCTGGTGGCGGTATGATACAGGTTATCTAGGGTTGCATACGTAACAGTTTACATGGGTCATCTATACAAGTAACTTATTTGAACATAGCAGGTTCCTAGCCTTCTCGAAGGCTGTGTCTTGAGATTTGCCCCAAACCCAATCGTCACCCTTATGTAGCAACATGTGCAAAGGCTCTAACAACGTGCTTAACCCGGGTAGAAAGTTATCGAAATAGTTGAGGAGTCCCAGGAACGAACGCAGCTCCGTCGCGTTCTTTGGTCTGGGTGCATTCTTGATGGTCTCTGTCTTTGCGTCCATGGGCCTGATGCCGTCTGCTGCAATCTTTCTCCTCAAAAATTCGACTTCTGGCGCCAGAAAAACATACTTGGAATGTTTCAGCCTGAGTCCCACTCTGTCTAGGTGACTTAGAACCTCTTCCAGGTTACATAGATGTTTGATGGTGTCACGACCAGTGATCAGGATGTCGTTTTGAAACACAACGGTGTGCGGACCAGATTTCAGCAAACTCTCCATGTTTCTCTGGAAAATGGCTGCAGCTGAGCGAATGCCGAAAGGGCAACTGTGGTATAACAACAGCCCTTTGTGTGTGTTGATGCACGTTAGTCTTTTCGAAGATTCTGCCAGCTCCTGTGTCATGTAGGTGGAGGTTAGGTCCAACTTGGAGAGCGACTTCCACCCGCTAACGTTACGAATATGTAATCCACCTTGGGCAGCGGGTACTGGTCCTGTAACGAGACTCGATTGATCGTTACCTTGAAGTCTCCGCAGATTCTGTCTGTGCCATTGCTTTTCAACACCAGAACAATTGCACTGGCCCACTCGTTGAACTCGACTGGCGATATGATTCCTTTGCGTTGGAGATTGTCCAGTTCGATCTTGACTTTCTCCCTCATCATGTACGGACCACCCGAGCCTTGTAATGGACGGGCCGTGCATCGGGGCCTAGATGGATCTGTACCTTGGCGCCTGTGAAGTTGCCGATGCCTGGTTCGAATAGCAAGGGAAACTTGCTCAGCACTTGAGCACACGAGGCGTCATCCACTGAAGATAGTGCTTTGATTCGTTCCAATTCCATCTAATCTTTTCTAGCCAGCTTCTGCCGAACAGCACTGGACCATTGCCTGGAACAATCCACAATGATAAGTCATGCACAGCTCCATCATACGATACCTTCACTGCCGCTCTTCCAATGACTGGTATGAGCTCTTTGGTGTAGGTAAGCAGCTTTGCATTAATCGGGCTCAGTTTGGGCCTTTGTGCTTTATTGTCCCACAGTTTCTCGAAAGCCTTCTGGCTCATTATTGACTGACTCGCACCTGTGTCCAACTCCATGCATACTGGAATTCCATTTAATTTGACTTTCAGTATTATAGGAGGGCTCTTGGTGGTGAAGGTATGTACCCCATACACTTCTTCCTCGGGTTGAGTTGCCTGTGCTGTGTGACCCGCGCCGGATCGATCATCCTCTGCCACGTGGTATGTCGCAGCACGTTTGCACATTCACTGGAGGTGCCCCATCATTGCGCAACCTTTACACACGTAGTGCTTGAATCGACATTGATGGGCCCGATGATTACCCCTGCAGCGTCAACACGGTGCTAAAGGATTCACATTCACCCCCGATGGCGGATTCTGAGTCATCACAGGTCTTACAGCCGCAGACGTATAGGCCCTGCCATATGCAGTTCAGCCTGCTAGCGACGTCATTTTATACACAGTATTTGCCGGTGAACTTCGCTGTTGAGAAGATATCTGTTTGGTGTTATCGTCCATGGCCATGCCTGCCTGGGCGATCGCGATGGCTGTGCTCAAGTCTAGGGTTTTGGCAGCCAGCAGCTTTCGAAGAATGACCTCCTGGCTGATGCCCAGCACGAAAAAGTCCCGCAGCATTTGCCCCAACGCAGCTCCAAAATCGCAAGGTCCCACGAGGCGTCTCAGGTCGGCGACATAATCTAGCATATCATGGCCCCTGGAGCGATGGTGCGTGTAAAAACGATATTTGCCATGAGGATACTCTCCTTCGGCTTGAGGTGATCCCGAACCAACATGCACAACTCTGTATATTCCTTCTCTGTTGGTTTTGTTGGTGTGAGCAGATTCTTGATGAGGCCGTATATTTTAGGCCCACAGACGGTGAGGAGAACCTCCCTTCGCTTGGCCATGTTAGTGTCTCCTTCCAGCTTGTTGGCCACGAAGTACTGGTCGAGACGCTCAACGAAGGCTTCCCAATCATCACCCTCTACGAATCTCTCTAAAATTCCAACGGCAGCCATGGTTGCGTGAAGGTTGGTATTCTGTTACTCGTCGCCAATTGTTTTATATAGAAGAACTCCACAAGGCTGAGTACTGTGAGCTAAACTTAGTGTGACCTTAGTCTTCTTTATTGCAACTCCAGAGTGCCTAAACAACATGGCAGCCAACCTTTTATACTGGCCCTGCATGAGTGTGTAGGTGACCATTAGGACTCCAACAGTCACGCCCTCTGGTGACAAGTATTACATAGTTACATACATAACAGGAACCACCAAAAAAAACACATACGCAACTACTTCTGGATCATTGGCAGCATTTTGAATGTTAGAAATTTCAGTTAATGAGATTAAAAAGGACAGATCAGCAATAGAACAACCATAATGGTGGTTTCCTTGCCACATTAATGCAATGCAAACCCAAGATTGTGAGTTTGATCTTACAATCAAAAATCTGTGTGCTTCGCAAAGCAGTTTAATCAGGACAGCGGTGTGCCGCTTGTGTAATATTATCTTACTTCTGTTGTTTGATACCACATTCTTAGTGCAACCTGACCGCCCCATACATTTAATTAATTTAACTGAGTCATCTTGCAATTTCAATACCTAGCCTTTCTAATCACCATTTCCAGGTGTTCTTGGCGCAGATGCTAAATAATAAAATGCAATATAATATAGAGAGTATTATTCGAGGGATGAAACATCATATATGCATTCAATCGTTTTCCTGAATTATGAGAACACAGTACACTGCCATTGCACAGTTCAATAAAATATCCAATTTTCAATGAAATAAGTAGTTCCTCAGACACTTGGGGACCGAAATTCTCCAGGGAGCACTAAAGGGGCGCTAACAGAAGGCGCCCGGGGTGGGGGGGGCGCTACCGGCTCCCGCGAAATTGTGCGGGAGGTAGTGGAGGCGTGAATGCAGTAGTGCCATGCCCCCGCTGGTAGTGCCACGCCCCCTCCGTCTCTGGCAATGGCGTAATCACTGTGTGCGCCTACCCCTTTTCACCCCACGGCGGCCCCTTTCTGCCCCGCAGCGGAAATTGGGCACTGCCCCAAGAGGCCACCATGGGCAATGCCTGCGCCAGCCTCGTGGGCCACAAACCGGGCCAGGCACCTATCACAGGGCAAAAGTTAAAAGGAAGGTGCGCTGTGTCATGCGCCGCCATTTTCTTTTCACCCCTTACTGTGCGGGCCGCTGCCCAACATTGCCGCCGGGTCCGGGCCGTGATCACGCAGCCCGGCATTGTGCTTCATTTCCTGTGAGGGGCGGTAGTGAATTTTGGCCCCCTGTTCTTTATATTCAGTTGTATTATAATCTGAGCGGTATTCTCACGTGATTAATATTATACTTTAAGTTGGATATAGAAGGAAATTAGATAAAAGTTCCCTGACTTCATTAATAGCAATTTACAGTTTTGTCCTGGCCTGGGCATTATTTTGTCAGTAGTTGTTACTTTCAGAAAAATGCTGACAATTATGGAATATTCAAGCCTTTTTGCTGTGCAGGGCCACATAAGCAAAATATTTTTTTAAACTTGCCAACTTGACAGTTCTTACAAAGTTCTGCCAAGTGCAAATAGATACAGTATTGAACAATATCACTTTATTCGATTTAAATAGTCTTAAGAAATACTGCAAAATCATTATTAGGGGTGTCTTTGGTTAACTTTTTTGTTGTTTGCATTAACAAAATTACATTGTACTGATTCATCTGTTTAAAAACCATGGCGCACAATTTTGTTAGTGGGTCATAATTAATAAAAATGGGTAGTTTCCTTTTATGAACAAAGAGAAACAAAGTTGCAACAAAAATGTAAAAAAAGCAAGAGAAATTTTAAAAAGTTGACGTATAGCAAATTATAATTCTTTGTAATCATCTAATTTGTGAAAGATATAACTCAGTCTTTAACAAATCAAAATGTTTGAAGACTGTTAATCTTGTAATTTAATACATACAATTATTGTTATACTATGTTTGTTGGGCCACTCTACAAATTTATCAAAACTTAAAAAAATGACAACTGCAAATATAGTAGAACATATATTTTAACTAAATAATAAAGAAAAAGGTTTAAATATTGGACCATTTTGGCTCAAGGGGCCTATAGCTTATTATTGTGAAACAGCATCTTCAAACTGTTTAAATTCTAGATAGTCATTAATTAAATACATAAAGTTTTATTTCAAACAATTCGTTTGTATTTCTGAGTAGCATATAAAGCATTTATAAAGAACTTGATATGGAGATTATAGAATTATACATTTGTAAAGTAGCAAAGAACCTTTCTGACATATCTTAACATTACAGAATGATTTCAGGAAGCAGTAAGAGAAATTTAAAGCAATTTATTGCTTTCAAATAGGAAGGATGTATCAGAGAGCAAATGTGTCTCTCTCCATTTACTCAAAGGTTCATAGCAGCCAATTTATTTATTGATTAAACTGATATCCGATCCTTTTGCTTTATAAGTTAAACATTAGCTTCCAGATATCAGTAATGTCCAATAGCAGAACATGAGTAAATCTCCAGAAATACTGCCAACAATAATCTAATATTATCACATATATGTCTCCTGCAGCAGTGTCTCAGTAAAATTGATGTTCAATTGCAAAAGATTATAATATAAAATCTGATGAATTTGCATTATTCCTGTATAAAGTTCAACAACCACAATGTATTTGTACAAATGTACTTACCTATGTGACCAGGAATCTTCTTTCCTTTGTGACCAAAGCAGATAGTAACATTGATACACACAACAGGCTTCCCGTTCTCAAAACATTCCATTTGTGTATGGTTGATTGAAGGAGGCAGTCGCAGGAAGGCTTCAACAACCACAACAGGTCTGCTTCTGCAATGCACGGAGAACAACAATTACCAGTCAGAATATACTGAAATTAGTCAATTCTATTATCCTGATTAAAACTGGAGCAGTAATTTAGTAAATAGCTTGTCACAGCTCCTTCAAAACAATGAATACATAACTTTAGGAAATGTATTAGGTGATTGCAAATAAAAGATTGGGATACTAAAAGATTTTGAGAGAGTTCTCCATGCTGATTTGCACACAATTTTGCTATTTTAGTCTATGCACTGAGAAGCAAGAAGTCTCTCCTGCACAGCAGGCTGGACAATAAAAGCTGATCAGAATTAAATTCCCTAAATCAACTGGGAGCTACAATCAGGAGCTATTTAAGCACTGTTAAAGCAAAAAGCTAATTGATCATTGAACACATTGCTGTAGTTTTGGGCATTATTGATTGAAAAAGCCAATTTGGTCGGCCAGGGGATGCAAGCCATACTGCAAGCACATGAGGAGAGAGAGACTAAACTTTAAAGAACAGATGGCTACCTTCCTAGAAGTGCCGAGTACACCAAGCATAAGAGGAGGTAGGTTAAAGCAGCCAACACCAGTCAATCAGCACAGTCTCAGATGTGGATGGCCTACCTGCAGACCCCTGGCATTGCATAGCACAGAGAGGGCTGGAGCCACGAGAATCCCAGCAGGCTGTCAGTAAACCCTGCAGCCAGCCAACACACTTGTTCCTTCCACAAAGGAATTATTTAGAAAGAGTGGCAGGTTAGGTCAGAAACAAAATACATGCATCAAGGGGCAGCATTATGCCAACTCAATCTGTCAACATTCACACATTACACAATAGAGGAAGCAAATGCCCTGCAATCAACTGGAGCATTGTGCTGAGTATTTATTTGTCATTGCTTACAATATAGCAGCACAAAATGGCAATAAATGCCACTTGAATAGATGAGCATGAAAATGTAGGACAAGAGGCTTGGACACAATTACTTAGCAGATGTGATTTGAGCCTTTACAATATGGTGTAGCATTGGCACTCCTTAGATGCCATCCTGACCTTGCTGCATTGTTGGTACAACTGTTAATTGCTCACTGGCATTTTCACCCTCTTAATTTGGCGTGGCTTTGCCACTCTAAACATCAATATGCATGTTGAGGCTTCTTTTCAGGACAGTGAAAGGAGAATGCAACAGACAATAATTATTCTGGAAACCCTGGGGATGGGTTGTCCTGTAGCTCTCCCCAAATAGTCCATACATGTGAACTAGTGCTTCAAGATACCAATATTTTTGGTTGTAGTTTGCATTTTGTTTCAACTGCACTTTGCTTCTGTCTATATTAGCGTATGGAGCCATGGGTGCATAGGACAACTTCGATCTTACTAATGCCACCCTTCCATTCTTTCTTCCCCTTAAAATAGGGGTAGCATAGATCATTGCCTTAAATTAAAGGCATTGTGACAGCTTCCAAGGAAATAATCATTGACCTGCATGTGCTGGTAGTCACATACTATGTCCACACTAAAATTTTAAAAATCTTTGTGCCGTACAATAGCAGTTGCTATATATATGGTCTTTGTGGTCTCCTGAACTCATGCGGTCACCTCAGGGGGTTGGGAGACAAATTATCTAGATTTTCTTTTTTCCCTGATTGGCCTTGTTTTTTTTTGCCTCTTCCAGGAGATTACATGACTGATAGTGGGCATATGTGTGGGTGTGTATGTGTACCTAATCGTGATGCTCCAGGCATTGTGGTTGTGAGAGGCAGTCTCGATGGATCAACTGGTCTTTTCCTGCCCATCGATTTTGCAGATTCGTATATAGGGTGGAGAATTGAACCCAGGACCTTTTGATTCTCTAGACTCTGCAAAAGGTAAGAGTTCTGTAGCTTTGCTGAATAATGCATCTATTATTTCCTTGTGGGTAGCAAACTGAATGACACTATAGATGCCTCTGTTCTAGCCTGGAAGGTGGCATAAACATTTAGAGCCGTGATGACCTTGATGGCTGGTAATGCCTTCCTTCCTACATTACAACAGTGACTACACTTCAAAAGTACTTAATTGGCTGTAAAGTGCTTTGTGACGTCCTGACGAAAGACGCAAGATAAATGCAAGTCTTTCCTTCTTATGTTTGGGGTTGTCTGCATGTCTTCTTGAAGCAGATGCATAACTGTGCACCGTCTCCTTGATAAACCTGCATCTGTGTCAACAATAATCCTCCACCAGTCCCAGGCAGCTGTGCCCGAGAATGCAATAGCATGCAAAGCACCGGTTGCGACATTTGGTATTCCTGGCAGCCCTTCTCTACTCCGACTCATCCTGGCATCATGCTTTACTCCTACAGCAATTTTTATACTTCAATGACTGGGAAGTGTGATTGGCTATCAATAGTTAAACCAAAAATGCCCCCTGATATAATGTGGTATATTATAAACTACTTGAAGAAGTCGCAATACAACACATAGAATTTTATTAATAACATGGTACAAAAGAACATTTTTAAAAGTTACATTCACAGGATAAATTAACTCAATATATATACCTGCTGTGCACCTAATTTTCAGTTATTTAGTGTATGGATGGCATTCAGTGGAATGGTCTCTCCAAAAGCCTCTCAATTGAGCTTTCATAATCGATAACAGTTCTTACATCTCTCCTTATTTAATCCAAGAATGCAATACTTGAACCATGTACACTCAAAATTCCTCAACACTCCTCCAATTCTGGCCTCTTGCTCATTCCTGATTTTAATCACTCCACCATTGGCAGCCGTGTCTTCAGCTGCCTTAGCCCAAAGCTCTAGAATTACCCCACTAACATTCTCCGCCCCTCTACTTCTCTCTCCTCCTTAAGCCCTACCTATTTGACCAAGCTTTTGGTCATCAGCCCTAATATTTCCTTATGTGGCTCGGTGTCAAATTTTGTTTGATACCACTCCTGTGAAGTGCCTTGGGGCGTATTACAGGTTGGATCTCTCTGGTCCAGGATTATCTGGTCCGGAAACATCTGTGGTTCGGCTTCAGCATTGGCATCGGTTTCCCGTACTTCCTGGCTCTCAGTGATCAGTGCGCAACTGCCGCTTTGCATGGGTGGCGTCCCAGTTTCCCGTGCTTACTGGCTCTCAGTGTTCATTGCTATGGAGAGACAGAGCAAGGCCCAAGTTTCACAGCCTGAGCCAGAACGTGGCAGAGACGTTCAGGACTTCCCGTGGTTCAGAGAATTTTCTGTTCCGGCACCGGTCAAGTCCCAAGGGTGCCGGACCAGAGAGGTCTAATCTGTACTACATTAAAGGCGCTATATAAATACAAGTTTTTGTTGTTGTTGATTGGGCAATGTAGGTCAGTATTGCATTTGCTTTGTTGGTTGCTGTTCTGCAATGACTGGATATGCTTAAAGGTAGATCTCAGCATTGCTGGCATATTTAATTCAACCTCTTCCCCAATCAGTTCAACACCATTGAGTATATTATTTTTCTTTCATGCGCAACACTTTACATTATCTGCATTCAAATTCATCCACTGTAATTCTGCCCACTTACAAATTTTGTCCGGGTCCTTCTGCAATTCTTGCTGCTTCATTGGACTCAGGTGCCCTCCTCTTAATTTGCAAACATCTTTGAATTTGACCAGCTTGCATTGTATTTCTGAATCCCAGGTAATTTATATAGATTAGACACAGTAGAGGCCCAGCAGCACTTTATTTAGTGCAGCCTCCTAGCTTGATATCACTCTCTTCACTAGGACCTGCTGCCTCCTCTCTTTCAACTAATCCACCTCAACATTTTGCTTATAATACCCACTGCCCTAATCTTGAAGTCTGGAAATCCCTGTGCACTATATCATAGGGCTTGCCAATGTTCAATTGAGATGTCACTTGCTCAAAAATACAAAAAGGTTGATCAGATGCTTTATAATTTGCAGTAAAAAAAAGTTAAGAAGCTTTGTGAACAGAATAAAAGCAGATTATTGTATTTGAGAAGCATGCTATTTTATTCATTATATCCTGAATAAAAAAGGCATTGAAAGCAAACAGCTCATATAGTGGTGCAGAACAGCAAACGTACTGCTTGCTGCAAACTATCAGCATAAATCACCCTACATTGAAAGCAAAAAATCTGTAGGCTTAATTTCTGAAGTTCAAATAGCATATTGTACAGCATGAGGTCACTGCTTTATATTTTGTTAATAAAGCATTACTATTTTCCATTTGCCCAAATTACCTTTCACAATAATAATGACTCAATCTTACCTGAGCAACACAACAGTATCGGACATAAAGGCACCAACTGCTACATCTGTGAAGAAGAAAAGATTGATGAATGTCATTAGCTCTAAGGAATCAGATTTCAGGCAAATTCACCTTTCAAAGTAGCATTAAAATACTATTTAGAACATAAGAAATAGGAGCAGGAATAGGCCATTCAGCCCCTCGAGCCTGCTCCGCCATTCAATATGATCATGGCTGATCCTCTATCTCAACTCCACTTTCTTGCACTATTCCCATATCCCTTGATTCCCTTAATATCCAAAAATCTATCAATCTCTGTCTTAAACATACCCAATGACTGAGCTTCCACAGTCCTCTGGAGTAGAGAATTCCAAGGATTCACCACCCTCTGATGAAGTTTCTCCTCATCTCAGTCCTAAATGGCCAAATTATTCTGAGACTGTGACCCCTGGTTCTAGACTCCCCAGCCAGGGGAAACATTCCTCCTGCTTCTACCCTGTCAAGCCATGTAAGAATTTTGTATGTTTCAATGAGATCAGCTCTCATGCTTCTAAATTCTAAAGAATATAGGCCTAGTCTACTCAATCTCTCCTCATAGGACAAAACCCCCATCCCAACAATCAGTCTGATGAACCTTCATTGCAATTCCTCTATGGCAAGTATATTCTTCCTAAGGAGACCAAAACTATATACAATTCTCCAAGTGTGGTCTCACCAGGGCCCTATACAATTGCAGTGAGACATATTCGCTTTTATACTCAAATCTTCTTGTAATAAAGGCCAACATCCTATTTGTTGTCTTAATTGCTTGCTGTACCTGCATGTTAACATTTAGTGATTTGTGTACAAGGTCACCCAGGTCCCTCTGAACACCAACATTTCCCAATCTCTCACTATTTAAAAATACTCTGCTTTTCTATTTTTCCTACCAAAGTGGATAATTTTACATTTCTCCACATGATATTCCATTTGCCATGTTCCTTCCCAGTCACTTAACCTGTCTATCACCTCTTGAAGCCTCTTTGCATCCACCTTACAACTTACATTCCCACCTAGCTATTTGGCCATTATTAATCGGAAGGGCAGGAATGAATGGCTCTAAACTCATCGATCATTCAAAACTTCCATATGGATTCAGCAATCTGAAACCAAATTCATACTTAACAGAAAACTGCTTTCTTATACCCGACAATAGATATAATAGTTTCTACTGAACTATATACTTCAAAATTCTGCTCCAGATCAAGGCAGAAAGCCAGTGGATTTCTGGATTGGGGAGCAGAAAATAGGATGAAACCTAGTCCTCTGCCTGCTTTTTAGATCTTTGTAGGGAAGGGGTGTATGCAGATCTTCTGTCCACCCACCTCTATGTCAAGGGACTGTGTCTGAGAGAGTTCCTGGGCAACCCCAGGAATTCCACCCAATCCAACCTTATAATTTTGCGAGCTGAGATCTGGTAAGAGTTTCATTGAGGCCTATGAAAAGGCCCCAAATGCGCTGTTGACAAGGGTAATTTATCGCTGCAGAGATCAACAACCTTTGTAGTACCTGCAAATGGCTACCTTTGGAGTAGAAGATTTTTTTTAATGCTGCTGCTTCTTTGGCCAGGAAGAGTCTCAGTAGGACATGTAGCAGAGTGGCCCACAACTGTTCAGCCTTTCAATGATGGATTGAGGTAAGCTTGTTTGTGACCCACCCAGGTCATGCAAATGACACCAATCCCAAACTCATCATTTGCATGATGGCACTCATTAGAGTAGGCTCAACTTTCTCCTGCCCTTACTTCTAGCAGAACTTCAAAGGAGGCAAAACCCAATCAACATCCCAAAATCTGATTCCTACCCGCCAGATATGGCTCTGCCCTACCGGACCAATGAAGTTTCAGGATCATGTATTTAAACCTTATGCAGTAACTTAATAGATTTAATAGCCAGATGCTCTTTTAAACAGAACTCTGAAAGAATTACACTTAGGATCCTAAACTAACCTCCAAACTGAATCTTGTCTCAAAATATCCATACTTGTGAAGAAAGCATAGAGCAAATAAATCAAAATGAATAAAATTCCATAGCTATAAAGCTGGTGTTTACAAATTCCTCTTTTTGAAACTCTAAAAAAGTATGAGTAAAATGTATGCCAGGTCAGGATAAAAAAAATACACCAATAAACGATTCACCCATGTTTAACGATGATCTGATCATCACAGTGGTGGTTTTGCGTGTCACATTTTAGAAATGCAATTTCATAAGCAATAACAAGAGGTAGTCAACGCTAATCTATTGTAGAGGTGTATCAGCTACAGCTTCTGCACCCTGCTTATTGTTAATTCCTCCTTTCCATGGGGAAAGTGACAATGGTCCCTTGGAAACAAACCATTTATCACTTTGATACACGTATGCAACCACCTGATGTTTCCTCTGGTGGCTTAGCAAGATCCAATAGTAGTAGCTCCTCTCTAGTTGACTTTAAAATGTACAATAGATTACTGATAAGTTTTTGCTGCTCAGCTGCAACATTAAATTCAAAACAACAAATCTTGGACATTTCCAAATAAGTATATTTCTTAAATCAAAAAGCACTGAATTAAGTGAGAGTAAAGAGAAACCAAATATTTTGAGTTGCAAAGTATATTTATAAAAATCTGAAAATTACCTGAAAAACCATTATCATCTGCATCTATACCTCCAGATATGGACTGGCCAAATGCATGCAATGTATTACTAATCCGATGTCCATGGATTCGCTGTAAAAGTTTGAAAATGTAACAATGAAACAACACTAAATCGGGTGATCGATTCAACTCCACAGCCTTGCCATTTGCAATATTTCTTCCCCACTTCGGTTGCCCCAGAGACTGCCACTCTATGCTCCAATAGCTCTCCAACACTCGCCTCAGCTATCCCTCGCCCTCCCCTCCCCAGGCGGACTACCCGAAAAAATAGTCTAACCATGGAAGCATATGCTAGTGACAAACAGTACTCGCAAGATCCACCAAAGATGCACCAAGAGTCCAGAAGTGGAAAATCCGAGAGAGCAATCTTTTCCCACTCTACTGGCATGGTACTTAACTGAAAAATGACAAACTTGTTCACTGTTGGTCTATGACAATTAAATCTGGGATTCAAACTCAATAGAACACACCTTGACTGGAGTTACCAGATTGAGCAGCATAATATATATATATTTTAATTGTGGAAATGCAATTTGTCTACTATTGAAAAAAGAACACATCTCGTGTTCTGCTTTATTCATGAAATACAGTATCCTTACAATTGAAGTCTACAACTGTAGCATATCAAGGGTATGAAATGGTATAGTGACAAGATTCACTTGTTTGCTACAGATATACTATAGGTCAATTTTGAATCAATATTAATTACAATCCCTTACTTGAGAAAAAGTGGAAGATATCCCCTTCTCGCTGCCATTGTAGATGTAAATAGCCCCCTGTTGATCCTCTTCTTGGGGAGCTCCAATTGCTACATCTGTAATGGAATTAAACGGAATTAATCCAGTACCCTCTTGACTCAAAGGAATGTGGATCAATCACCTAGTTCACACACAATTGCTTTTTTTTCCCCTTTATGATCTTTAAACAAATGTTTTGTGCTGAAAACTGAATTAGTTTATTTTCCAGGCACTAACCACAACATAATACATTTAAAAATGCAATGCAGTGTTATTTCTTTTGTCAGAAATAAAAACTTGGTAAAAACATCCGTTACAACTAGTTTTAACAAATCACATGTGAAACAAAACATATGTGGTGGTCTTTTGCATCACATTTTAGAAATGTAGTTTTATTAGCGGTTACAAGAGGTAGTCAACTCGTTTGTTGCACAGAGGTGTATCAGCCACAGTTTCTGCACTGCTCAGTTAATTCCTCCTCTCCACAGGGAAAGTGACAAAGGTGTTGCCCTTTGAAAACAAAGCATATCACTTTATACACTGCAGGCCGCCTGATGTTTCCTATAGTGGCGTAAAAAATCCAGTCACATAAAACCGTCATGAAAACCACCATCATCAGGCAGTCCCTCGAACTCGAGGAAGACTTGCTTCCACTCTAAAAGTGAGTTCTCAGGTGACTGTATAGTCCAGTGGAATTAAACTACAGAACCACTGGGAAGCTGTTTAACCTACGTCGCCTCCAGGTCAGGTCCAAGATTACCCCAACCTCTGTCATTGAGCTGCAGTATGCGGACGATGCCTGCATCTGTGCACATTCAGAGGCTGAACTCCAGGATATAGTCAATGTATTCACTGAGGCATATGAAAGCATGGGCCTTACGCTTAACATCTGTAAGACAAAGCTCCTCCACCAGCCTGTCACCGCTGCACAGCACTGCCTTCAATCATCAAGATCCACGGCGCGGCCCTGGACAACGTGGACCATTTCCCTTATCTCGGGAGCCTCTTATCAACAAAGGCAGACATTGATGCGGAGATTCAGCATCGCCTCTGTCATGTATTCTACTGTCATTGTAATCCATGTATAAACTGACCTAAGTTGAATACCATGAGAACACTGACCACTAGGTGGTGAACTTGTGGAAGACACTCCTAACCTGGACTTTCAGGTATAAAAGGGGAAGCTCCACCCATCTTCTCCACTTCAGTGCTGGCAAATAAAGGTTACTGGTCACAGAGCGACCTTCTCTCTAGTATGGGCCTCGTGTGCATTTGTACTGTATAGTAAGAACATATTATTGGCGACGAGAAACTGGGATTTAAACCATGCGAGCATGGCCACTAGCAGCACAGACGATAGGTACTGTGTTGGTGATGATTGCGACGATTTTATTGACAGACTACAGCAAAGTTTTGTCACTAAGGAATGGCTGGGACAGGATTAGGCCGACAAACGCAGTGCTCATCTCCTGACTGTTTGTGGATCCAGGACGTACTCCCTGATGGAGGACTTTCTAGCGCCAGAGAAGCTGGCGGATAAAACTTTTGAAAAGCTCAGTAAGTTGATCGGGGAACACTTTAAACTGGCAAGCAGCATGCACATGGCGAGGCACCAGTTTTACACGCACCGACGGCGAGAAGGGCAAAGCGTTCCAGACTTGGTGGCAGACCTCCAGCGACTGGCGAGCTTATGTAAGTTCCCAGATGCATGCAGAGCGGAGATGCTATGAGACTTATTTATTGAGGGCATCGGGCACGCTGGGGTTTTCAGGAAACTGATTGAGACCAAAGACTTGACCCTGGAAATGACGGCTTTAATGGCCCAGACATTTATCTCAGGGGAGGAAGAGACCAGAATGATGTTTGACAAAAATCTTGGTTTAAATGCAGCAAGTAGACAGGGAGTCAACATTGTTAACACGGCACACAGTTCTCCAGGCAGACAGGGACAATCGGACATGCCGAGCATGTAGTCGAACCCAAAGGGGGAATTCAACAGAGACAATGGCTAGCTGAATGGCGATTCATGCCATCGCAAGGGACAATGTGGCCAGTAATGGGGCCATCAACACCTGTCAATGGTGCGTTTAAGGACAGTTACAGAGACAGTCAGAAACGATTGACTGGTAATGGAGCTTTTGTTTCCAACAAAGGCTCATGTTGGAGGTGTGGAGGCAAACACACAGCCAGAGCTTGCAGGTATCAGCAATATACCTGCAGAAATTGCAACGTCAGCGGTCACTTGGCGCATATTTGCAGGAAGCCTGCAGCCAGGTTGATGTACGAGGAGGACGGGCCCAATGTAAGCCCTACAAGGCCAAATGGACACTGGGGGAAATCGCTGGAAGCTGAAGTTCAGCGAGTTCATATGGAGCACATATACAGTTCATATACCAGGACGCCACCGATAATGATGAAAGTGCTCCTCAATGGCATCCCAGTATCAATGGAGCTAGACACGGGGGGCCAGCCAGTCCCTGATGAGTATTAAACAGTTCAACAAGTTGTGGGCGTCCAAGGCCAGGAGGCCAAAATTATTGCAGATTAACGCACAGTTACGGACATATACAAAGGAGATCATTCCGGTGCTAGGCAGCGCCACGGTAGTCGTGATCCACAAAGATTTGGAGAACAGGTTGCCAATCTGGATTGTCCCGGGGGACGGTCCCGCACTGCTGGGGAGGAGTTGGCTTGCTGTCATGAACTGGAAATGAGGCGATGTCAATGCAATTTCTTCTGTGGAGTGAATATCATGCACACAGGTCCTGGATAAATTTGACTCACTATTTCAACCCGACATCGCCATTTTCATGGGGACCAAGGTAGTGATTTACATAAACCCGGACGCCAGGCCAGTACACCACAAGGCCAGAGCGGTGCCGTACGTGATGCGGGAAAAGATAGAAGGCGAATTGGACCGCCTGCTGAGGGAAGGCATCATCTCGCCAGTCGAATTCAGTGACTGGGCGAGCCCGATTGTGCCGGTGCACAAGGTAGATGGGTCGGTCAGGATATGTGGTGATTACAAGGCCACCATCAATTGGGTGTCACTCCAAGACCAGTACCCGCTACCTAGTGCGGAGGACCTCTTTGCGACGCTATCCAGTGGCAAACTTTTTTCAAAGTTGGACCTGACCTCAGCTTACATGACCCAGGAGCTGGCGAGTGAGTCGAAGAAGCTGACCAACATCACGACACACAAGGGGTTGTTTGAGTACAACAGATGTCCGTTTTGGATTCGTTTGGCCACCGCGATCTTTCAATGAAACATGGAAAGTCTCCTCAAGTCGATTCCAAGGACGGTGGTTTTTCAAGACGACATCCTCATCACAGGTTGCGATACTGAAGAACACCTCCACAACCTGGAGGAAGTGCTACGCAGACTGGACCGGGTCGGTCTGCGACTGAAAAAGGCGAAGTGCATCTTCCTAGCTCCAGACGTAGAATTCCTGGGGATGAGGGTAGCAGCAGACGGGATCAGACCTACTGCGTCCAAAATGGAAGCGATCCAGAGAGCACCCAGACTCTGTAACACGATGGAGCTGCATTCGTTCCTGGGGCTCCAGAACTATTTTGGTAACTTTCTTCCCAAATTGAGCACACTGTTAGAGCCGCTACACGTGCTCCTACGCAAAGGTCGCGAATGGATCTGGGGGGACAGCCAGGAAAGGGCTTTTGACAGAGCACGTAATTTGTTATGCTCCAACAATCTGTTAACACTATACGACCCATGTAAGAAACTTGTTTTAATGTCCTATGGGGTCGGGTGTGTGTTGCAGCATGTTAATTCCAAGGGTCAGTTACAGCTGGTAGCTTATGCCTTCAGAAGTCTGTCCTAGGCAGAAAGGGGCTATGGGATGGTCGAAAAGGAAGCGCTTGCATGTGTATATGCTGTAAAAAACATGCACCAGTACCTGTTTGGCAGGAAATTTGAGCTGGAGATCACAAACCCCTAACGTCCCTTTTGGCCGCCAACAAGACCATAAATGCGAATGCATCGGCCCGCATACTCACGTTAGCCACCTATGACGATACAATTCGGCACAGACCGGGCACTGAAAACTGCGCCGATGCACTTAGCAGGCTCCCACTAGCCACCACCGAGGAGGCAACCGAGCATGCTGCTGAGATCGTCATGGCCGTTGAAGCTTTCAAAAGCGAAGGCTCACCCGTGACAGCCTGTCAGATCAAAGTCTGGACAAATAGAGACCCGCTACTCTCTTTAGTCAAGAAATGTGTCCTGAATGGGGTCTGGGCAGCCACGTACGGGGCATGCCCTGAGGAATTTAAACCATTTCACAGGCACAAGGATGAACTCTTGATTCAGGCCGATTGCCTACTATGGGGTAACAAATGGGCAGAGAGGCGTTCATCCGAGAACTTCACAATGAGCACCCGGGCATTGTCATGATGAAGGCAATTGCCAGGTCACACGTTTGGTGGCCAGGGATAGATTCAGACCTGGAACTTTGTGTTCGCAGGTGCAACACGTGTGCCCAGCTGGGCAATGCGCCCAGGGAAGCCCCCCTTAGCCCCTGGTCCTGGCCTGCCAAGCCATGGTCACGCATCCATGTGGACTAAGCAGGTCCTTTCATGAGAAAAATGTTTTTGGTTGTTGTAGACGCCTACTCTAAATGGAACGAGTGTGACATTCTCAATTCAAGCACATCCTCTGCCACGGTAGAAAGTCTACGGGCAATGTTCGGCGCCCATGGTCTACCGGACGTCTTGGTCAGCGACAATGGCCCGTGCTTTACAAGCATTGAATGCCAGGACTTCATGGCAGGAAATGGTATCAACCATGTCAGAACGGCACCGTTCAAGTCGGCCTCAAACGGCCAGGCGGAACGAGCAATGCAAATAATCAAACAGGGGATGCTCAGAATCCAAGGGGGTTCCCTACAAAGCCGCGTATCACGCCTCCTGTTGGCCAATAGATCCCGACCACACTCACTCACAGGGGTTCCACCCGCAGAGCTGCTAATGAAAAGGACAGTCAAAACCAGGTTATCCCTTATACACCCCACCATGAAAGAAATTGTTGAGAGCAGGCGCCGGTCACAATGTGACTACCATGACGGGAATGCGAGGGCGCGATGTATTGATGTCAATGACCCTGTCTTTGTCCTCAACTACGCTGCAGGGCCCAAATGGCTCGCAGGCACTGTGATTGCCAAAGAGGGGAATAGGATTCTGGTATTTAAACTTACCAATGGACAAATCTGCCACAAACACGTGGATCAAACAAAAAGCTTCAGCAACCCACAGAAGAAGCAGAGGAAGAACACGATGTAGAGTTCACTCCACCACAGGTGACCGAACACCGGAACCAAGTGGAGGAGAGCCCAGTCACTGTGGGCAGTCTGGAGAGGCCTGAGGCACCGCAAACAGCAGACACTCAGGCCAGCACCCAACAACCGGAGCCCCAACTCAGACGCTCTACAAGGGAGCGTAAACCACCAGAGAGACTTAACCTGTGATCCCAATAAGACTTTGGGGGGGAGATGATGTCATGTATTCTACTGTCATTGTAATCCATGTATAAACTGATCTAAGTTGTACACTGTGAGAACACTGACCACTAGGTGGTGAACTTGTGGGAGACATTCTTAACCTGGACTTTCAGGTATAAAAGGGGAAGCTCCACCCATCTTCTCCACTTCAGCGCTGGCAAATAAAGGTTACTGGTCACAGAGTGACCTTCTCTTTAGTATGGGCCTCGTGTGCATTTGTACTGTATAGTAAGGACGTATTAGCCTCCAGTGCGCCAGCGCAGCCTTTGGCCGCTTGCGGAAAAGACCCTCAAATCTACCACCAAACTCATGGTCTACAGGGCAGTAGTAATACCTGCCCTCCTGTCTGGGTCTGAGGCATGGACGATGTACAGAAGGCACCTCAAGTTGCTGGAGATATATCACCAACGATGTCTCCGCAAGATCCTGCAAATCTCCTGGGAGGACAGGCGCACCAACATCAGTGTCCTCGACCAGGCTAACACCCCCAGTATTGAAGCACTGACTACACTCGATCAGCTTCGCTGGGCAGGCCACATAGTATGCATGCCAGATACGAGACTCCCTAAGCAAATGCTTTATGCGGAGCTCCTTCATGGTAAACGAGCCAAAGGAGGACAGCAGAAACATTACAAGGACACCCTCAAAGCCTCCCTGGTAAAGTGCGACATCACCACTGACACCTGGGAGACCCTGGCCGCAGACCGCCCGAGGTGGAGAAAGTCCATCCGGGAGGGCGTTGAGCTCTTTGAGTCTCGACACAAGAAGCATGAAGAGGCCAGGCGCAGGCAGCGGAAGGAGCGCGCGGCAAACCAGCCCCACCGACCCCTTCCCCTGACTAATATCTGTCCCACCTGTAACAGGGTCTGTGGCTCTCGTATCAGACTGTTCAGCCATGAAAGAACTCACTTTGGGAGTGGAAGCAAGTCTTCCTCGATTCCGAGGGACTGCCTATGATGATGATGATGATGATGTATAGTCCAATACGGGAATTACAGTCTCTGTCACAGATGGGATAGAGAGTTGTTGGAGGAAAGGATGGGTGGGGAGTCTAGTTTGCCGCACACTCCTTCCTCTGTCTGTGCTTGTTTTCTACATGCTCTCGGCGATGAGACTCGAAGTGCTCAGCATCCTCCCAGATGCGCTTCCTCCACTTAAGGTGGTCTTTGGCCAGGGATTCCCAGGTGCCAGTGGGAATGTTGCACTTTATCAAGGAGGCTTTGAGGGTGCCGTTGAAACGTTTTCTCTGCCCACCTGGGCTCGCTTGCCGTGTAGAGCGCTTGCTTTGAGATTCTCGTGTCAGGTATGTGGATGATGTGGCCCACCCAACAGAGCTGGTCGAGTGCGGTCAGTGCTTCGATGCTGGGGATTTGGCCTGACGGAGAACATTGACTTTGGTGCGTCTATCCTCGCAGTGGATTTGCAGGATCTTGCGGAGGCAGCGCTGGTGGTACTTCTTCAGTGTTTTGACATGTTTACTGTCATGCACACACCTTCACCAAATGCTGAGATTCAATAAAAGTTAAATCAATTAGAACTGTAATGTGTCCTGACACTTCATTTGGGATTGGGCAGATTAATTCAGAAAACCTGTTGTATTCATAGCTCCTGATGCAAAGCTTAAGGCAATGCCAAGATGATTAATTTGGTCAGGCTATATCATCATCATCGGCAGTCCCTTGAAATCGAGGAAGACTTGCTTCCACTATAAAAGTGAGTTCTCAGGTGACTGTACAGTCCTATACGGGAATTACAGTCTCTGTCACAGGTGGACAGACAGCCGTTGAAGGAAAGGGTGGGTGGAGAGTATGGTTTGCCGCACGCTCCTTTCTCTGTCTGCATTCTGCATGTTTTCTGCATGTTCTCGGTGACAAGACTTGAGGTGCTCAGCACCCTCCCGAATGCTCTTCCTCCACTTAGAGCGGTCTTTGGCCAGGGATTTCCAGGTGTCGGTGGGGATGCTGCACTTTATCAAGGAGGCTTTGAGGGTGTTCTTGAAACGTTTCCTCTGTCCACCTGGGGCTCGCTTGCCATGTAGGAGTTCTGAGTAGAGAGCTTGCTTTGGGAGTCTTGTGTCTGGCATGCACACAATGTGATCCACCCAACGGAGCTGGTAGAGTGTGGTCAGTGCTTCGATGCTGGGCGGATGAGTGTTCTTTGGATGCTTTAGCCCATTTGTTTATCATTGCGACTAATTCATTGCTTTAGTCAAAATAGCCCATTAAAAGGTAAACCTCCATGTCCAGGAACTAATAAGGTGATGGGCAGTATTCCACATTAATGGTTGTGGAGGATTGAGACCCATCATGTACCCGATATGCTCAGTGACCCCTGACTGAAACCAGTGGCTGAAATCTAGTGGTACTCAGATGTGTTGTACAAATTCAGTGAAGGCCCACAATTTAGTTATAGTAAGGGGCCTTACTATATTACTTCATTTTCTGTGAACTTTGAAATTTTTTAAACTTTGGAATTTCTTTTTTAAGATTTCTTCAGTCTATACTGCCCACCATAGCTACACAGGGACAGGGCACCGCAAAAATTTCCTTCCCCTTCCCACCCCCTCAACTGGAGGAAAGTGACCCAACAGAACCATAAATTGTCCAAGCATGCACCTTAAGTATACAAATTAACTGACCCTGGAAAATGGACAGTGTCAGAGTGGTAGGCAAGGACTGGGCATCAGCCAGCTGTAACTTTTCTGATGTTGGCCATAGGCCATATGTCCTTTAAGAAGAAAGTCGAAAATGGTGCTCTATTTTCCATTATATGGAATCCAACTCAGTTGTCAGTATACATTCCTTATGGAGGTGACAAAAGCGAGAGGAAATGTGCGACTACAGATCATGTGAAGCTTTTATTAGTAGTGCCAGGGCCATATTTGATGTTGCTGGACTAGCTGTCTCAGATGGGTCGATAGGAAGAAAGATATTTGTTGCAGCACCTTACTACACCAAGGTGGGCCCGCAGAGCTGAACAAAGGTCTTAGAACACTTAAAAAAATGTCACAATTTGAAATTTGCCAGATTTCTTAAGGTAAATCACTCTGATCAATTTTGTTAGGAAAAGTGGCATTTAAGCTCTAATCCACTTGCCGCCCCCCCCAACCTTGGCCCACTGGAACCAGTGTTGTATAGGCACACCTTGAACACATATATAATGGGTAATTTATAATTTTATATTTCCCTTATTTACATATCATTATAATACACCTACCAACATGTGGGCTAGATTACAAGGACACACCCACCTTTTAGGTGGGATAGGGTGGAAAAGGGCCAATGACCAGACATTACCAGGTCCTGCCCTCACCCACCCAGACTACAGTATTTTTGCACCACCAGCCACAAGAGTTTTGAGACCACAGTGTTTTACAATAACTACCACAACATTCATTTATATAGCGCATTTAGCATAGCAAAATGTCCCAATGCACTTCTTGATACGATATGATATGCAAAATACGTTTCTGATTCAGAAAGAAAGAATTTTAAAATTACAGGCTCTAAATGTCCCAAACCTGCATGTCCATCATCATCAATGTCTCCAAGATCAACAATTACGTCCCCAAACCTGGCCGCATAGGAATTTCCTCCAACTAACTCCATCGCAAGCTCCTTCATTACTCCCTTTTCAAAAAAAATACTATTAAGAATATGAAATGTGATACTTATTCAAAATAAATTAGCTGAAAAGAAATTTCTCAGTCTTACCGATCCTGTATTCAAATAAACATACACTCTTCCTTCTTCTCTGATCGTACTGTACATGGGGGCTCCCACTAACAGATCGGAGAGGCCATCTGAATTGAGATCCACTGCACAAACTGATGAGCCAAAGTAAGAACCAAGCTAGAAGCAGAAACAAAAATAGCAAATGAAACACTGCAACTTTGTCAGAATCACAGAATTAAATAATATATCGAGTGCCGTACCATTTTACCCTTTGCCTTGAAAATTATTTTCAAAGTCTTTCCATGTTGTTCAAAAATGTAAACCTACAAAATAATTTCAGCAATTAGACAAAAATATGCCTCATTTCTTTTTTCAAATCTATACATTTTCTACATAGTATGAAGGAATACAACTTACTTCATGCATATAATATGAAAAATAATTCTGACACTCCATAACTTCACCACCACTATCCATCAGCAGCACCAAAAAAAGATACATGAAAAGAACTCCTCCCAAATCTGAGTCCATCTTTTGCGTAACTCCATTTAAATCTCTCCAATTAGATTTCCACCCACTCCGCCACAGCATTGAAACAACCCGAACCAAAATCAAAAATGATATCCTGTATGACTGTGGTGCATTGTCCCTCTTCGCCCCCTCCACAGCCTTTGGCACTGTTGACCACACGATTCTCCTCCAACACCTCTCCCCCATTTTCCAGCACAGTGGGATTCCCCTCGCTTACTTCTATTCTTGCCTATCTAATCAAAGCCAGATCATCTCAAACAATAGTTTCTCTTTTGACCCTGCACCATTGCCTCCAGAGTACCCCAAGGATCTGTACTTGACTCCCTCCTCTCCTCATCTACACGCTGCACCTTGGTGGTATCATCCGAAAGCTGGGAACCGGCTTCCACATGTATGCTAATGACACCCAGTACTACACCTCCATTACCTCTTTCGACCACTCCACTGTCTCATTGCTGTCTGACTGCTTGTCCGGCATCCAATCTTTGATAAGCTACAATTTCCTCCAGTTAAACATTGGAAAGACTGAAGCCATCACCTTTGTCTCCCACCACATATTCCGTATCCATATCAATTCCATCCCCCTCCAGCCACAATCTCAGTTTGAACCAGACTGTTTGCAACCTCAGCATCCTATTGAGGCCAGAGCCAAGCTTCTGACCTTTTATCCTTTCCATCACAAAGATCACCTACTTCCACCTCCATAACATCACCCATCCCTGTTTCAATTCATCTGGTGCTGAAATCCTCATCCATGCCTTTGTCACCTCCAGGCTCTAATATTCCAAAACTCTCGTGCCGGCCTCCCTCTGCCATTCTCTGAACATCAGCTCATTCAAAACTCTGGTGTCCGTATTTAATACCACACCAAATCCACCTTGCTGTCCTTGCTGACTACAGTGGCTCCCAGTCCCCCAACACCTACAATTAAAATCCTCATCTTTGTGTTTAAATCCACCCACCACAAGATTAAACTGGCACTCCCCTTCTTTCCCCACCAAAAGCACTGCTCCCAGTGTCAGCCTCCTTCCTTCTCCTTCATTGCCGTCCATACCATCTTGCATTGCCATCCATTTGGCCCTCTTACTCAATCCTACTCCTACCTGACATTAGCTAATGCTCTATACTGGATCCTTCTCAGTGATACTGCTAGTGCTAATGGCAGGGATTGCAACCTCAATATACTGTAGGTGGAAACTCTCATTCAAGAGTTTCACTTATAATATGCAGAAGCCGCAATCTCTGCTATTAGCACTAGGCACTCCATGGAGAAGGGAACCTGGTCTGCTGCATTAGCAGCCAGACTTGGAGAAATGGGACCGGGACAGAGGTGGCTGGTCTATGCTGATTTTTGTCACAAAACACCACTTGCTGGATGCACCTCCAAAACATGAGTGTGAGAGGCCAGGGGGTTGGGGGGAGGGGGGGTGGAGAGGCGGGTCACAGACAAATATAAAAGACCGCAAGAAGAGAAAATGTGTAACAGCTGCACTCATATTCAAATTAAATTTTGGAAAGCAAGCAGGGAGATAGTTATGCAAGAAGCGCCAATTTCTTTTAAACTTCTGTTTGTAAACAACAACATCCAGTATTGATAAAGATTGATTATGAAATTCTTGACATGCTGCTATCCCCTCCTTATATATTTCCCTCCATTTAAAAAGCAATCTCCATTTATTCCTCCTGCCTGAAAGGTTTATTATAAATTTGAATAACAACTGTCAAATATTGGCATGAAGAGCATATCTACTCATTTTAGGACATCCATGCTGAATGGTGTTGAAAAATCATTAAAACAAAGGTAGAAGAGGGGAAACTGACCGAGTTTGGTTGGGAGGGGGTTGGGGGGGAGGTAAGTTTTCTTGCACCAAGCAGATATGGCTCTGGTGAACTGAATAAAGTGATTATTGACAACAGCTACTAGGATTTCTCCCTTTTGGATTGTTCAGCTTTCCCAACTGAATATAGGAGGGGCAACAATGGACTAACGAGGAAGCATAACTAACATACTTAAAACTGTATCAAATATGAAATTCCAGATCATTCTAATACCAGTCATTTGTGTGATTTTATAATTGCTGAGTAGGGTGGAGAAGAACTCTTTTTAAAAAAACTAAAATTCTTACTTGACCAGTCAGTTCCTGTTGGGGTGCCCCTCCCACAATTTCTGTGCTGTTTGGGTAAGTAAAGTGTCCTGCACTAACAGCATAACCTGGGAAATAATAAAAATGTTGATGTTACGTGTACGAGTGTCCATCACATCTCAGGTATCAAACTAAAACACAGTCCCATGAACAACAAATGAATGAATGAATGATCAGATAATCTATTTGTCTTTTGGTGTTGCTGACAGTGGAATGCTAACCAGGACTTTGGGGGAATTTCCACGTTCTCCAAATAGTGCCATGGGATCATTTACATCCACTTAAGCAGGCCTTGGTTTAATGTCTCATCTGAAAAACAGCACCTCTTACAATGCGGCACTCTCTCAGCACTGTACTGAAATGTGTGCTGAGGTCCATAGTGAACTAAAGTAACATGAGCACAGCAAATCCATCAAAAAATGTAAATTGGTTCATGAGTAATATTTGGGAATGAAGCGATAGGAACAGCAGGGTTCTCCGTACAAGATTTCCCAGCATTTAGCTGGAGCCATATTTTATTATTTTAAGCTCCCACTTACATTAAATAAATAAAACAGATCTCAGCTGAAAGCAAGGAAACCAATACCTCCACATGCATACTACATTCCCCATAGTTTTCAGAGCCCAGCACCCCATTCATTACAATCAATCTCCATCTCACTATTTCCACCCCTGGAACCTCTCCTCCCAGTACCTCCACATCCCAAGACTACCCTCCCACCACTGCTACACTTCAATACTTTTCACTTACCCCAGTACACCATTCTATGTATTCCTAGACCCAGAACCTTTCCCCTCCCCCACCCACTCTGCTAAGACTTAAGGAACCCTTTCCCCAAAATACCTCTTCATTCCTCACCCACTCCCAGAGTGCAAGGCCACTGCACCCTCCCAACATTACCAGGTTGAACATAATTTCTCAGTGATAACGGTAGTTTTTCACCAAAATTACCGTTATCACTTCGCTATCGCCATCAGGCCTGAAATTCAAGCTTTAATTTGCGCAGTGGTAAAAATTGGCATTGCACGAGGATTTGTGGCGCAAACCGTGATCCTCGGCAACTTTAGTCCAAGGCCGATATCGCTGCGAGTTGGGCCTTGGGAGGGCGGAAAAACACCTAAAAATAAATTGGAAAAAAAAATTTACAAAACATTTACACGACACTTATCTATTGAATCGCTGAAAAAGAATTAAAAAATAAAAACTTTAATTTACCTTTTTTGCAGGTCTTTATACTTACCGCTGCTCCAAGGGCTGCAACGCAGCTTTTTACATGTTGTTATTTTTCACGCAAAATATGGGGACGCACAGTGCCAAATTTTTGTCGAAAACGCTATTTCCGGTCTTGCATAGCTGCGCTCCTCTCACCAGCGATATTTGAAAACCATCGCCGCAAAATGTCACCGAACTTTTCAATGACCGGGATTTCACCAAATAACCCGGTCGCAAAATCGCTGAATTTCAATGTCTCTATTTATAAAGCCAAGGATTCCATATGCTTTGAAGGTGGCAGGGCAAGTTTATAAGTTTATTAACAATGATTTGTGTATTTGGTTAAGGTAGGGAGCCACTTACTTCAAGCACTTGGGAAAATGGTTGGTAGGATGCTTAAAGCAGAGAGGCTGGGGGTCATTGCATTAAAAGTTCATAAGAACATAAGAACTTGGAGCAGGAATAGGCCATTAGGCACCTCGAGCCTGCTCGGCCATTTAATAAGATCACGGCTGATCTGATCTTGGGCTCAGCTGCACTTCCCTGCCCGCTCCCTATAACGCTCAACTCCCTTATTGTTCAAAAATCTGTCTATCTCCACCTTAAATATGTTCAATGACCCAGCCTCCACAGCTCTCTGGGATAGAGAATTCCACAGGTTTACAACTCTTTGAGAGAAGAAATTCTTTCTCATCTCAGTTCGAATTGGGCGCCCCTTGTCGAGCCCCCTCAGTATCTTATATGTTTCAATAAGATCACCTCTCATTCTTCTAAACTCCAATGAGTATAGGCCCAATCTACTCAATCTATCTTCATAAGTCAAACCCTGATCTCTGGAATCAATCCAGTGAACCTTCTTTGAACTGCCTCCAATGCAAATATATCCTTCCTTAAATAAGGAGACCAAAACTCTATGCAGTACTTTAGGTGCGGCCTCACCAATACCCTGTACAGTTGTAGCAGGACTTTCCTGCTTTTATACTCCATCCCCCTTGCTATAAAGGCCAACATTCCATTGCCTTCTTGATTACTTGCTGTACCTGCATACTAACTTTTTGTGTTTCATGCACAAGGACCCCCAGGTTCCTCTGAAATGCAGCATTTTGTAGTTTTTCTCCCCATTTAAATAATCATTTGATTTATTATTTTTCCTGCCAACATAGATAACCTCACACTTTCCCACATTATACTCCATCTGCCAAATGTTTTCCCACTCATTTAGTCTGTCTATATCCCTTTGCAGATTGTTTGTGTCCTCCTCACAACTTGCTTTCCCACCCATGTTTGTATCATCAGCAAACTTGGCTACATTACACTCGGTCCCTTCATCTAAGTCATTAATATAGATTGTAAATAGTTGAGGCCCCAGCATTGATCCCTGTAGCACCCCATTAGTTACCATTTGCCAACTGGAAAATGACCCATTTATCCCCACTCTCTGTTTTCTGTAGCCAATTTCCTATCCATGCTAATATGGGCTCAAGTTTCGAGCCGCGCCTAGAACGGCGCAGTCCCGACCTGGACGCCCGTTTTTCGCGCCACAAAGTGCGCCTAAAAAAAACTTCCAGATTCTCCAGCTCCCTGCAGGTCGTTTGCAGCTTGGTGCAGCGCAGCAGGAGCTGTAGGGGGCGGAGTCAGGTCCCTGCGCTGAAAACAGTGCCGGGACCTCTGCAAATGCGCACTACAGTGGGCGCGCATGTTCAGTAGCTCCAGGCGCCCAAAACTGTGTGGGAGGGGCCGAAGCATGCAGCCCCTAGCCCTGGCCGAATGGCCTCACTGGGGCTGCGTGAATAAGGCTCCTCCCACGGCCAGCTCCTGCTTCCTCCCGAGCCAACTCGACTCCCGCTTCCCGCCCCCCGCCTCCGGACCGGACCCGACACCGACCCCCCGGACCGGACCCGACACCGACCAGACTCCCGCTTCCCCCCCCCCCAGCCCCTGGACCGGACCTGACCCCCGACCCCGACCTGACTCCCGCTTCCCCCTGCCCCCCCCCCCCCGCCCCTGGACCGGACCCGACCCCCGACCCGACTCCCGCTTCCCCCCCCCGCCTCCGGACTGGACCCGACCTGACCTCCCTCCCCCCGACCTGACCTCCCTCTCCCTCCCTCCCCCCGACCTCCCTCCCACCACCCCCCCGACCCGCGCTCCCCCGGACCCGACCCAACGCCACCTACCTGTAAATCTGGTACTGGGGACGGGCCCTCCCCGAAGTCTTGGGCCCTGCCTGAAGTCTCGGGCCCGGCCGGGCCCAGCCCATTCAGCCTCCCTCCCCCTTCTCCTTCCCCCGCCCCATCTCCTTCCCCCCCCCATCTCCTTTCCCCCCGTCCCCCTCCTCCTCCTCCCCCCCTTCTCTTCCTCCCCCCCTCCCCTTCTCCCCCATCCCTCCCCCTTCCCTCCCTCTGCTCCCTCCCTCTCTCGCTCTACCCCCCTCCTTGCTGTCAGAAACACAGACACTGACAGACAGAGAATGAGAGACACACACAGACAGAGAGATAGAGACACTGACAGAGACACACTGTGGGGGGGCATCCCAGCACGCTGTTGGAGGGCTCCCGGTGCTGCAGTCGGTAAGTAGAAAATGTTTTATTTATTGATTTAAAAAAAAAATTATTTCTTATTAATTTTTTTTGATTGATTTATTGGTTGATTTATTGATGTTTTTATCATTTATTATTGATGATGGCTCTTTATTTGTAAAACTGAAGTGTTTAATGTTTGTAAACTTCCCTTTAAACCCCCCCTCCCCCATTCCCTACGCCTGATTTGTAACCTACGCCTGATTTTCTAAAGTGTAGACAAGGTTTTTTCGAGCGTACAAAAATCTTCACTTACTCCATTCTAAGTTAGTTTGGAGTAAGTTTTCACTGACGAAACTTTGAAAACAGGCGTAAGTGGCCGGGCACGCCCCCTTTTGAAAATAAAATTCTGTTCCAAAGTGAAACTGTTCTAACTGACTAGAACTGGAGCAAACTAAATGGCGAGAATTCCAATTTCTAAGATACTCCGTTCTACACCAGTTGCTCCTAAAAATCAGGAGCAAATCATGTCGAAACTTGGGGCCAAAATTACTGCCAACCCCTTGAGCTCTTATCTTGTGCAGTAACCTTTTATGTGAAACCTTATCGAATGCCTTTTGAAAATCCAAATACACCGCATCCACTGGTTCCCCCTTATCCACCCTGCTCGTTACATCCTCAAAAAACTCCAGCAAATTTGTCAAACATGATTTTCCTTTCATAAAACCATGCTGACTCTATTATGCTTTTCCAAATGTCC
This sequence comes from Pristiophorus japonicus, assembly GCF_044704955.1. Lineage (NCBI taxonomy): Eukaryota > Metazoa > Chordata > Chondrichthyes > Pristiophoridae > Pristiophorus > Pristiophorus japonicus. Next base: position 126,885,292 of record NC_091979.1, on the reverse strand, counting down.
CACTTCCTTAATAATGGATTCCAGCATTTTACCAACGACAGATTTTAAGCTAACTGGTCTATAGTTTCCTGCTTTTTGTCTGCCTCTTTTTTTTTTAAATAGGAGCATTACATTTGCGGTTTTCCAATCCGCTGGAACTTCTTCAGAATCCAGGGAATTTGCATAGATTAGTAACCAATGCATCCACTATCTCTGTCGCCACTTCTTTAAAGACCCTAGGATGTAAGCCATCAGGTTCAAGGGACTTGTTCACCTATAGTCCCATTATTTTACAGAGTACTTTTTCTTTAGTGAAAGTGATTGTTTTAAGTTCCTCCCTCCCTATAGCCCCTTGATTATCTATTATTGGGATGTTTTTAGTGTCTTCTACTGTGAAGACCGATACAAAATATTTGTTCAAAGTCTCTGCCATTTCCTTGTTCCCCATTATTAATTCCCCAGTCTCATCCTCTAAGGGACCAATGTTTACTCTAGCTACTCTCTTCCCTTTTATATACCTGTAGAAGCTTTTACTATCTGTTTTTTATATTTCTTGCTAGTTTACTCTCATACTCTTTATAATTATTTTAGTCGTCTTTTGCTGATTTAAAAAAAATTCCCAATCCTCTGGCCTCCCACTAATCTTGGCAACATTGTATGCCATTTCAAAAACAATTGATACCATCCTTTACTTTCTTAGTTAACCATGGATGGGTCTCCCTTCTCTTAAAGTCTTTCCTTCTCACTGGAATATATTTTTGTTGAGAGTTATGAAATATCTCTTTATATGTCTGCCACTGATTATCAACTGTGTTACACTTTAATCTATTTTCCCAGTCCACATTAGCCAACTCTGCCTTCATACCTTTGTAATTGCCTTTATTTAAGATCAGGACACTGGTTTGAGATCCAACTTTCTCACCCTCCAACTGAATTTGAAATTCAACCATGCTATGGTCACTCTTTCCTCGAGGATCCTTTATTATGAGATCATTTATTAATCCTGTCTCATTACACAGTACCAGATCCAAGATAGCCTGCTCCCTGATTGGTTCCACAACACACCGTTCAAGAAAACCATCTCGGATACATTCTATGAATTCTTCCTCAAGGCTACCTTGGCCAATTTGATTTGTCCAATCAATATGAAGATTAAAATCGCCCATGATTATTGCTGTATCTTTCTTACAAGCCTCCATTATTTCTTTATTTGTACTTTGTCCAACAGTGTAGCTACTGTTAGGGGACCTATAGACTATGCTCACCATGATTCATAGTCATCCCTTACCAGATAGTTTTGGCAGATAGCAATTAAAGCTGGGCTGTATTAAAAAAAGCCCCAGTGGTGTCATGGCATCAGAATCCTTACTTCAAGATTCACATGGTGTTCTTGTTGATGGCTTCCATAGAAGCATGGGCTTCAATGAACATGTAATCAGCAGCTGTATCATAAGCCAGGCCTGCAGTGAGCTGCCCTGATCTCCAATAAGCCAACCTTGCATATTCTGCCCAGTGTCACAGTATAACGCCGTCCTGGTGCTGTTTATCCTGGCAGTACACCCCAATGTGGCGTGCCCAAGCGGCGCTTCTGCCTGAACAGCCTCTGAAAACGAGGCTGTGATTTCACAAAGCATTGTGGGATCTTAAAAGGACAATGCATTGTCATTTTCTTAAAAGGGCAATGCCTTCTGAAATGATAAAAATAAAAATGATGTAAAAATATGCAGTTTTTAAGCCCTTATAGCTCAACAGTCTTCTGAAAAAAATGAACATTAAAAAGAATTCTCAAATGGGAATCTTCAGCTCTTGAATCTGAATTCCCTTCTGCAAGTAAAAAAAACATAAAAGTGCTTCAACACAAACACAAATGGGAAGGGGCACCCAGGGTCTTGCACGCAGTATTCCAGCTTTGTGCAGGTGGTTAACACTGCAAGGGAAGTCCTCTACCAACAGAGGCCAGGAGGCCCTCCAGAAAGAATGATGTGGGACCAGATCACCGAGGTCATCACTGCCAGCAGTGTCGCGACAAGCTCGCTCCAGTGCCCAAAGATGCTTCATGACCACAGACCAGTGGTCAAAGTTAATGAATGCGTCTTCATAAGCCGTCTCCTACCAACTGCACCACTAGTCTCACACACTGCTCAATGCATAACTTCCCCCCCACCCCACCCGCCCCAATCACTCACCTACCAACAATCTGTACCTATCACAAGGCATACCTCACATTCCCAGTTTCATCTCACCCCCTTGGAGGAGACAGTGCAGGCTATTCTTGGCAGGGACATGGCTGAGCCCTTGCTCAGTGACAGGGCTGAAAGGATTCAAGGTGCTGGTATCCTCATACGTCATTGCAAATTCTAGCCCATCGAATTTTACACCCAATGGGGCCTTGCAAGCAGCCAACGGAAAATTATGGGGTGCTATCCACTATTTTTTGCCATTGATTTTTATAGATGGAAATATATAGGTGTTCCTATTTATCTAATGAGCAAAGACCAACTGGCAGCAAGCTTTGTACTTTGTGTCAATCAACATGCAACTAAAACCTGTGCCAAATTTTACAAATCACACTCAAAACATACTTTGCTTTAAAAAAAAGAGCTAAACTGCTCTGCATAGTTGAAAGCAAATTGATTATCAGGAGTCGCATACCTAGGTAGCTTCCATATTTAACTATATTGTCCGTATCTTTATAAAAGAGCAAAGAATTTGTCTTTTCATTTTTCACTGCAACAGTTCCAGTCCAATGATGAGATCCAGGAGCTCCCATTACAATTAAATCCTTTAACACAAAAAAGTGTCATTAATGTAATGTACATATTCATTAAGAAATCAAAAAATATCATCTAAGAAGCAACTATCGCTCACCTCAGTCAGAAAACTGGCAATCCCAGCCTGACATAATCCATTATCGTAAGTATCTTTCCATTGATTTTCTAATGAGAGAAAAAGAATTTCACTGTCATCCAGAAATTACATATTTTACATGTACTCGTCCCTTTTACAGTTACATGTTAGAAGATTAAAAAAATGAACTCCCAAAATCCAGTCCATCAAGTGGACAATATTTCACAGCGTGATTACCCAATCCCAGTGGGAAGTAGATATTTCATCTCCAGAAATCATGGGCCTGCAATTGCCTAGCTGTACTCCTTAAGAGTGCCAGATCACAGTATTATTCTCAATGGGCCCAAATTTGGCCCTCCAGTTTTTTCGGCGCACTTGCCTGAGGTGCGACGACTTTCTGCTCCGAAAACGGGGCCGAAAATTGCCCAGCCCTTCTGGTGCACTGCACTCCCAACATAACTATAACTGCAGACGTCAGAAAGGCCAGAAATTGGGACAGGTCCTGGATGTGCTGGTTCAAGGTCTGACACTGGGGATTCAGAAGAGCCTTGTTATTATGGGTACCCCAGCAACCCATGTCTGTAATCTTCCAGGGTGGAGGAGAGCCATCTTGGGGCAGGCAAATGCATCCCTAGTGTTGTAGGAACCTACCATTAGCATGCAAGATAGGAAACTTCCCTCTGACGTGGAAAGGTCCGCTGGGATCAGCTGCAGAGGTTCCCGGCAAGCATAATCCTGGCTTAACTGCTGGGATTGCAGGCCCATGTAATTTCAAGGCTGATGTATCGATGTTTTCCTCTTGACTTGATAATCTATAGCAATTCACAATTGTCTTCCTTTTGTGTCAACCCAAGGCAACTCAGGTCCCTTAAGATAAATATTCTCCATACTGTTCGGCTATTTCTTGCTAGCAATGCTATCCTTCCCCCAATTTATTTTTGCTATCCCTTCCAAACATTATAAACCTAGCAATACTAAATTGATACCCTTCCATTGGTCTTCATTAGCGAAACAGGGGGAGAAATTTGGTAACGCCCCATTTGATGGCAGTAACAGTCGGGAGGCACGAGACTTAGCGGCAGGTGCTGGAGTCTCGCCCTTCTCCAGAAATTCAGGTTACTGCTGCCAGAAGGAAGTGGAGTGCTAAATCAAGTGCTCGACCTCCTTCCTGGGGCGCCAACAGGGTGAACGGCAAGAGCACGGCACACTGGGCTGTGCAACGCTGCCACGTCCGAGGGGCCCTTCTCTCACTAAAAGGGAAGGGTCCAGGCTTCCGATTCTGCAGCAGCAAATGGGACCTACCTGGACCACCATGGAGTGGGGGTGCCGCGCGATCAGCCCAGCACTCAAGCAAAGTGCTGAGCTGAGTGATTGTGGCCAGGATCCCGCGAAGAAAATGGAGCAGCAGTGGGAAACCCAAGGTAAGTTTTTTTTGGTATTTTCCCTCAACACCTTGCCTTTATTTTTCGCCTCGGTAGCAGCCGGCCACCCAAGCTGTGCTGCCTGCAGCTGCCGGTGTTTTCGCCTTGTGCTGCTGCAGGGGGTGAAATTTAATTTTGGAGCCGGGGTGCTAATGGATCTTTGCGCACAGCGATGACGTCACGATCTCCGGGCGCAGGAAATTGGGGTGCAACACTGTAGCGCCGCTACTAAACTCCTGCCCAATATGGTGGGAGTCATTGCCAGTGCCGCGCCTGGGCGGGCAGTAAGGCATTTGCACTCCGTTAAGTGCCGAATTTCTAGCACACAGTGTTTACCTGTTGCCACTGAAGTAATTGCAACAAAAAAAATCACCAATAATGTTCCTATAATGGTTGTTTACCAAATGGTAGGAGACAACACTGACCTATCATGAAAAGGATTGATTTCTAAAAGTATGACTTATGATAAATAATCTGTTGAAAATATTTCTTGATCATTTTCTTACCTTTAAAACATGGTATCAGCGGTAAATCTTGAGAAGGCTGTAGGTTAGTTGGAATTTTAAAACACAACCCAAGTGGTCGTTTTTCAACTTTTATGTAGTGAATATTTTTCCACCGATGTGCACAGGCCTTTAAAAAATGTGAAACATTTTGATGTAAAACACATTATAATTAATCTGGTATTCTAATGAATTTGCTAAATTTGCATTTGAAGAATGTGTACATACCAATATGTAACCATCTTTCTTTGGTTGCCTTGACAAACTAACACCAAGCCACTGGTTATCTCTCTCTTCTATACAATCTTGCCCACATTTCTTCCCCTTAGGAATACCTACAAAAAAATGTGAATTATTAATTTCTCTATTGGTGTATAATATTGCATCAATATAAACAGATCACAAAGGCTACATTACAAGTGAAGTGAAAACTGCAAATTGATTTACTTTCTTGACTTGATTATGCAATCACCACAATTTCACTAAAAATACTTTCCAAATTAAAGTGGATTTTTTTTATATATGCTGGAAATTGTTGAACTCGATGTTGAGTCCAGAAGGCTGTAAAATGCCTCAATGAAAGATGAGTTGCTGTTCCTCGAGCTTACGTTGAGCTTTGTTGGAACAGTGTAGGAGACCGAGATCAGAGTGGGAATGCAGTGGAGAATTAAAGTGACATGCGACTGGAAGCTCAGGGTCACACTTGCAGACTGAACGGAGATGCTCCGCAAAAGTTCAAAAATTTCAGAGCGTAACCGCTGCCAAACTTTGGCTCCCTTTCCCAAGAACCTGTTTCTTTCTTTTTTTCTCCTTGTCTCTAACGGCAATTGGTCATAATCCCACCATTCACACCATTTCTCAACTAATGCTTTTCTAAATCCTGGCATTACCACTTGAATTTGGGCCATCATCCCTTTTGTCTCTCTAATCTATCTTATCTTCCAACCTATCACAGACCTTCCCTTTTGTTCTTACTTCTCCTCCCCCTTTTAAAATTCTGACGGGTTTGGACAGGTTGGATGCAGGAAGAATGTTCCCAATGTTGGGGAAGTCCAGAACCAGGGGTCACAGTCTAAGGATAAGGGGTAAGCCATTTAGGACCGAGATGAGGAGAAACTTCTTCACCCAGAGAGTGGTGAACCTGTGGAATTCTCTACCACAGAAAGTAGTTGAGGCCAATTCACTAAATATATTCAAAAGGGAGTTAGATGAAGTCCTTACTACTCGAGGGATCAAGGGGTATGGCGAGAAAGCAGGAAGGGGGTACTGAAGTTTCATGTTCAGCCATGAACTCATTGAATGGCGGTGCAGGCTAGAAGGGCTGAATGGCCTGCTCCTGCACCTATTTTCTATGTTTCTATGTTTCTATGTTTCAGTGCTTGTTAAGAATCAGTTCTTTTCGAACACTCTCCAGTTCTGCCGAAGGGTCATCGACCCGAAACGTTAACTCTGCTTCCTCTTCACAGATGCTGCCTGACCTGCTGAGATTTCCACCATTTGCTGTTTTTATTCCAGATTCCAGCATCCACAGTATTTTGCTTTTGTGTGGAGTTTTTTTGTTCAGTAATACAATACTCAGGAATACTCATGTTGGATTCATAACTGATTCAAGGAAAGGAAAGTAAACATTTAAAATTAATCTATTGCAAAGTGAATGACAAATTGCAGAATTGCTGTTGGAAGTCTTTTCACTCAAAAGGACTGGATTTTCCTACATGGTAGATTTGCCACCTGAAGTGCATCAATATTAACCTGCTTTGATGTAATCACATTTTCCTAGGTCAACTTATTTTTAATATTTTGGGTGTTATTCTCATCACTATTTGCACCCTGTATTAGGAGCTTACCTCATGAGAGCAGGGAAGGAGAAACAAATAATTCCAACATTGCTCCAGCATTTAAGTGGCTACATCAGCATAAAGGGGTCGACCAGGCATTATTTGGGTGACAGAAATCAGAGCACTGTCAGTCAAGGAAGGACCTCCAAGGTCTCCACTCCAGCATTTAGAGCCTCCAGATTTTCTGACTCTACTGCTGAGGTTAAGTTGGCCAAAAGACAGCAGCTGGCCCAAATTCAACACCTGCAATCGGGTGAGCTGCTTCTAGAGACAAATGTACTGTGTTAAGCTATAATGTTGCAGTGTGCATGAAAAAGTGAGTGAATCAAGGGATAAAGAAAGAACTTGCACATATATATTGTAAGTCAACAAAGTCAACTCTAGATTGTTGTTTTTATATCCCTGTTGGCTGTACACCCTGAAAAGGACTTTTGAAATACTGTGACGCAAGATGACTGGTCTGGATTAGGAAGAAACCTGTTGCTGGGAGAAACACATGGGGGCGGGGGAGGGGGGGCGGATTTCTCCCACAGAAACTGGTGAGAGAAGCTAGGTCTGTTCAAATGTTAATTTGAATACTGGCCTGCCAGCGGCCAGTGACGTCAAAACTGGGTGCTCTTAGGAAAGTCAAGAGACTCTTTTGTGTGTGGAGTCAAGTTGTCTAGGGAAGAGAGCAACGTGCTAGGACAAGACCGACACCTGCATTGTATCTGCAACGGTCCAGCAATAAGAAGTGATGGGCCATTTAACACTCGATTGGCTGCTTTTGTTCAGACCCCAGCACATCTCAGAGAGTGCAAAATAAGACCTGAAGGAGCCAGAAAGGTTCCCCGGAGGGAACAGAACCATCCAAACCCAGCCAGAATTGTGGATTAACAGGAGTATAACTGTCGAGTGTTTTGGAAGCTCGATCTTCGTTCTATCGCATCCTAAGTGAGGGCGCGTTTGCCCACCCCTCAGAATAAGGACCGAGAGCGAAGCCTCGCTTCTCCAACCCGACGGACTTTAACTTCAACCTGGATTCCGCATGCTTCAGTCAAGCACGGGGCTATGGAGTCGAACCGCTGAGGAAGGACCAGCGCGCAAGGGTGGATTGGGTGAGAACTCAATAGTTGCATGCTCATCAACCGATCCACGAAAGTGCATGAGGGGTGTCAGTATGCCCTAACCAAACCAGAGGGGGGGGAGGGTTTAGAGTTAGGTGGGTCCCGGGAGGGTTTAGCGCACGGGAAGGGTTGGGTCTGTTGTAAGGCTAATAAGGGAAGTGCACTGTTTTACTGGGTATTACTGCACTGTGCGGTTCTACTTCACAAGCATCTGTTGTAATAAACCTTGTGTGATTTTGAACTCAAAACGTTGGTCCATGTCTCACTATAAGACAATCCGTTGTAACTGTTTTTGCCCAAACATAAGGACAGGGTTAGTGTGCTTGTTATAAGCGGTGTTAAATCATAAACAGCAGATTAAATAACTGTGAGAGACTTATTGGCACCGGTCTGTGCGGAAAACCAACCCGTAGGACAGCAAGCAAGGCAGGGCTGAATTGGCACTGGACACTTCCAAGTAAAAACCCTTACGTATTTGGACCCTAAAGCGAGGCCTCTCGGGAAATCTCGGGAAATAACCATAGACTGACCACTTACAATATTGCTCAGGATGTCACAAAGCACTTAACAATCAATTATTTACTTTTGAAATACAGTCATCTTTATGTAGTCAAATGCAGCAGCCAATTTGCACATGGCAAAGTCCCAAAAACAGCAATGAGATAAATAACTAGAAAATCTGCTTTGATGGTGTTGGTTAAAGGATACATGTTGGCTAGGACACTACTCCCTCATATAGCTTCACTAACTGATCACTCTCTCATTGGCATGGCTAGCATACGGCGGCATACTGTTCACACATGGAATATATCTAAATGTAGAGCTGTGTGTCTTCACACAGAGATATTCATTTAAATATTTGCTTATTTTAACTTATTTCACAGACTATTCAAGGGTGTTGCTGCTCATGTAATCATAGAAAATTTCATAATCTTGGCAGTCCCTTGAAGCAAGGATGACTTGCTTCCACGCCAAAAAGGGATGAGTTCACAGGTGTTTCAATGAAGGACCTAATATTCCAGATCCCGAACTACATCTTGAAGAGTGGAAAATGCCTGTGCATGGATTTTTTTAATGTACGGGCTTGACAGACGATAACATTGGGTACCAAATGCTAGAATAGACAATGCTCTAAGTGAATAGATATCAGCAAATATTTCACCTAAAACCAGTTTCAGTTGCTGTACTTATAAAGCAGTTTATTAACCATTATCTAACTTGCCAGCGGTTTATTTTTGATAAACAAAGTCCTATTGTGCATTCTGTTTCTACCATGTGGTCTGAAATTGGGGTGAAAAGTTTAAACTTTTAGTCTTGGGACACACTGGTACTTACTGGGGCTAATTTTAGTTTTAGCCGCATGACAGGAGATCTGAGTCACTTTGACTTACGGGCTTCATTTGCATGCTTCCGGGCAAACAGTGAGGGCAGGAAATCAGCCAGAATTGTTCAGCTGCTTTAAATCACTGACAGCAAGTGAACAAACAGAGTATCTGCTATGACTGGACTCACTTAATTAAATCAGTACAATTGGAGCTGGGCAATAATGTGGGTATGGAGCACTTTGTTGGGAAGCTGCAAGAGTACAGAAGACAGACAAAGGGAAGAGGGGTTGAGTTGGGCAAGGATAAAAAGGAGAGGAGCTTTGATATGGGTGGAGCCCAAGGGGTTTGGGGGTAATATATTAGCATAGAAACATAGAAAATAGGTGCAGGCGTAGGTCATTTGGCCCTTCAAGCCTGCACCACCATTCAATTAAGATCATGGCTGATCATTCACCTCAGTACCCCTTTCCTGCTTTCTCTCCATACCCCTTGATCTCTTTAGCCGTAAAGGACACATCTAACCCCCCTTGAATATATCCAATGAACTTGTATCAACAACTCTCTCCTTGATCTCTTTAGCCGTAAGGGCCACATCTAACCCCCCTTGAATATATCCAATGAACTTGTATCAACAACTCTCTGCAGTAGGGAATTCCACAGATTAACAACTCTCTGAGTGAAGAAGTTTCTCCTCATCTCAGTCCCCTTACACCTTATCCTTAGATTATGTCCCCTAATTCTGGACTTTCCCAACATTGGGAACATTCTTCCTGCATCTAACCTGTCCAGTCCCGTCAGAATTTTGTATGTTTCTATGAGATCCCCTCTCATCCTTCTAAACTCCAGTGAATACAGGCCCAGTTGATCCAGTCTCTCCTCATATGTCAGTCCTGCCATCCCGGGAATCAGTTTGGTGAACCTTCGCTGCACTCCCTCAATAGCAAGAATGTCCTTCCTCAGATTAGGAGACAAAAACTGAACACAATATTCCAGGTGAGGCCTCACTAAGGCCCTGTACAACTGCAGTAAGACCTCCCTGCTCCTATACTCAAATCCTCTAGCTATGAAGGCCAACATACCATTTGCCTTCTTCACCGCCTGCTGTACCCGCATGCCAACTTTCAATGACTGGTGTACCATGACACTCGGGTCTCGTTGCACCTCCCCGTTTCCTAATCTGTCGCCATTCAGATAATATTCTGCATTTGTGTTTTTGCCCCCAAAGTGGATAACCTCACATTTATTCACATTATACTGCATCTGCCATGCAGTTACCCACTCATCTAACCTGTCCAAGTCACCCTGCAGCCTATTAGCGTCCTCCTCACAGCTCAAACCGCCACACAGCTTAGTGTCATCTGCAAACTTGGAGATATTACTGTGATGTATGTAGCACTCAAAACACTGACTCCACACGGTCTGGTGTTGTAGCAACTGTGGTGACCTTAGTCCTTTATTGTATAACTCCAGAGTGCTTCCCAGGTGTGGTGGGTAGCCTTTTATACTCTGTCTTGCAGGTACTTCCAGGTCTCCCACCACAGTGCCCTCTGTGGTGCACCATTGTACTTATACATTTAATGTACCTGGACAATACATAACATCTCACTCCCCCACCCAGTTCCAAAAGCCATTGCCGGAAACCTCGGCCTTGTTTGTCCTGGTTGGTTTGTAAGTGTGAGTCCATGACCATCCACTTTCCCCCCATATGGAGATATTGCTTGTGATCCGGTGCAAGCATGTGGTATTTGCAGTCCTTACATGGGTGATGAAGTACACGAGTATAACCTCCAACAGACTATAGGTATACATGGACAGTACATTTGTTTGGGACATGTGATATGTGGTACAGATGTTATGTCAAAAGGTTGCAGGTGCAGTGAACAGTTATTTAATCCCAGCACCACTGGGTAAGGTATGGTGGCAGTGCACTGCCCCTTTTTTGCCCGAGGTAATGGGCTGTGCTGAGACAGGGTATCGCAACTAGTGCATTGCCTCTGTTCTCAGTGGTCGTCTTGACGGCTCATCTGCAGCCGCTGAACCCTTGCATGAATCACGTAAAATCGAAAATCGCACTGGCCCCTTAGGCATGTTAGTCACGGATCCATTGGCCCTTTTACTTGTGCCTTGTGGTATTAACTCTTTTCATACATCATACATCATTTTAAACACAGTAACCATTCGGCATCAAAATATCACTTTTATCCTAAATCACTACAGCATACAAATTACATGACACATTTAGACTCGCTCTTGCCTTACAAAGTCTTTTTGTGGGGACCACCAATGGTGTAGGGCCCTTTTAAGGCTCCCGGGTGCATTTCCCTTTTAAGACGCTATCTTGAGATTCCCACGAGGCTTCCCTTGGGCGCCGCCATTTTAGTTGTACTGCTTGCCTTTGTTCTTTGCAGAGCTCTGCTGCCGCCACCTTGAGCTCGCTGGCCTGCCATTTTACTCTCTGGAATAGAAGAAATAACGAAGAAGGAAGGAAAGAAAACGACCAAAACTATCCGATCTTGAATCTGGCTCTTTGAATTCAATCCGTTATAGCTCCTGTGAGGACGGCCTCCGTGATTGCTGCTGTATCCTCTGCTCTGGCTCCTGCATCTGCTCTGGCTCCTGCATCTGCTCTGGCTCCTGCATCTGCTCTGACTCCTGCACCCACTCGGGTAATCACGTTCTCCCGAGTCGTACCTGCCGCCTCCGTAGCCTCCGCCGCCGCTGCAGCCTCCGCTCCTGCCGCTGGTGTCGCCTCTCCTGTGGCCTCTGCTCCTGCTCCAGTACTTGCCGCCGCTCCTGCAGCTGCCATGGCCGCCCCCACCGCCATCGCTGTCCTGGCCTCCACCGTAGCCGTGACCACCGCCTGACTCTTCTTCCACGTGGGCCTCCCCCCGGACTTGTCGCCCAGCGATGGGCCTCCCGTTCATCGCCCGCAGCACGTCGCCGGCTCGACCTCAGCGATCGGCCCGTACGTGAAACACTGCTCTTCCAGGGTTGGGGCTGCAGGGTTGCTGTCGCCTGTGGAATTTGGACTGCCGATGAACTGCTTATTTCTTCTCCAGCTCGGTCGGCGCTGCTCTTTGGGAACCCGGGGGACAGCGGTCTGTGGAGGAATTAAGTCTTCCCAGCTCCCACAGACCTTTCCCATCCACCTTCTGCCGAGAAGTGTCGGCCCATCGCCTGCAATGACCCACAAACTGTGCGTCTCGACCCCGTGATACACCTGCACATCCACTCTACCCAGAACAGATATCAGTTCCTTGATGTAGGTTCGCAGCTTTGCCGTGACCGGGACCAGCTTGGGTCGTACAGCTGGGTTAACCCACAGTTTTTCAAAAGTTTCTTGACTCATCAACGACAGACCCGATCCAGTATCTACTTCCATACTCACTGGCACTCCGTTAATCTTGAACTCCATAATCACCGGGGCCGAATCGTTGGTGCACGTATACAGTCCAAACAACGCCTCGTCTTCTTCTGCCTGCTCCTCGCTGGAAAATGGACCCTCTGGACCCTCTGCCATCTCCTCAGCCACATGGTGAGTCAGGTGTCTTTTTCACATACGCTGAAGGTGGCCTTTCGTGTGGCAGGTACTGCACATATACTCCACAAACCTGCACCGATGAGCCCCATGGCTTCCTCCGCAGCGCCAACATGGTGTTACTTGATTAGCCCCCCTCGGCGGACTCTGAGTTCCAGGACCCCGAGGTCCATGCTCTCTGCCCTGGGCAGAGCCACGTTTTGCAGTTTTGTCCATGGTGGGCGCTATCCTGTGGACAGTGCCTGCTGGGTTCGAGACTGTGTGGATCATCTGCTTGGTGCTGCAAGTCGAGGTCATAAACGCCCGGCTGATGGTGATGGTTTGCTTCAAGGTGACCATAAGTTCCGTGGATAGCAGCTTGTGAAGGAGACCCTCATGGCCAATCCCCATAACAAAAACGTCTCGCAACGCGTCTTCAAGGTGTGTGCCAAAATCGCATGGTGCCGTGAGTCTCCTGAGGTCCACAGCATATTTGGTGACATCCTGGCCCTCAGGTCTGCAATGGTGGTAGAATTTGTGCCGGGCCGTGAGGATGCTCTCCTTCGGTTAAAGTTGGTCACGAATGAGTGCGACCAGCTCCTCATATGACTTGTCCCTGGTGCTCCCATGTGCCAACAAATCACTGACGAGACAGTAAACCTCTTCGCAACAGCTGGACAGCAATATCGCCTTACGCTTCTCTCTCAGTGCGTCCGTGTGCCCCGTCAGGTCGTTTGCTGTGAAGTAGTACTCGAGCCTTTCCGTAAAGGACTCCCAATCATTTCCCACCGTAAAATCATTTAACGAGCCCAGAGTAGCCATGGTTGTATGATGCGTGAAGTTCATCCGTGTCCTTGTTGCCAATGTGATGTATGTAGCACTCAAAACACTGACTCCACACAGTCTGGTGTTGTAGTAACTGCTGTGACCTTAGTCCTTTATTGTATAACTCCAGAGTGCCTCCCAGGTGTAGTGGGTAGCCTTTTATACTCTGTCTTGCAGGTACTTCCAGGTCTCCCACCACAGCGCCCTCTGTGGCGCACCATTGTACTTATACATTTAATGTACCTGGACAATACATATCAATTACACTCAATTCCCTCATCCAAATCATTAATGTATAGTGTAAATACTTGGGGTCCCAGCACTGAGCCCTGCGGCACCCCACGAGTTACTGCCTGCCATTCTAAAAAGAACCTATTTATCCCGACTCTCTGCTTCCTGTCTGCCAACCAGTTCTCTATCCACGTCAGTACATTACCCCCAATACCATGTGCTTTAATTTTGCACAACAATCTCTTGTGTGGGACCTTGTCAAAAGTCTTTTGAAAGTCCAAATATACCACATCCACTGGTTCTCCCTTGTTCACTCTACCAGTTACATCCTCAAAAAATTCTAGAAGTTTTGTCAAGCAGGATTTCCCTTTCATAAATCCATGCTGACTTGGACCGATCCCGTCACTGCTTTCCAAATGTGCTGCTATTTCATCCTTAATAATTGATTCCAACATTTTCCCACTACCGATGTCAGGCTAACCGGTCTATAATTACCCGTTTTCTCTCTCCCTCCTTTCTTAAAAAGTGGTGTTACATTAGCTACTCTCTAGTCCATAGGAACTGATCCAGAGTTGATAGACTGTTGGAAAATGATCACCAATGCATCCACTATTTCTAGGGCTACTTCCTTAAGTACTCTGGGATGCAGACCATCAGGCCCCAGAGATTTATCGGCCTTCAATCCCATCAATTTTCCTAACACAATTTCTCACCTAATAAGGATTTCCTTCAGTTCCTCCTTCTCACTAGATCTTCAATCCCCTAGTATTTCCGGAAGGTTATTTGTGTCTTCCTTCGTGAAGACAGAACCAAAGTATTTGTTTAACTGGTCCGCCATTTCTTTGTTCCCCATTATAAATTCATCTGAACCTGACTGCAAGGGACCTACGTTTGTTTTCACTAATCTTCTTCTCTTCACATATGTATAGAAGCTTTTGCAGTCAGTTTTTATGTTCCCAGCAAGCTTCCTCTCATACTCTATTTCCCCCCTCCTAATTAAACCCTTTATCCTCCTCTGCTGTATTATAAAATTCTCCCAGTCCTCAGGTTTGCTGCTTTTTCTGGCCAATTTATATGCCTCTTTCTTGGATTTAACACTATCCTTAATTTCCCTTGTTAGCCACGGTTGAGCCACCTTCCCCATTTTATTTTTACTGCAGACAAGGAGGTACAATTGTTGAAGTTCATCCATCCAACCGATACATCGCATTGGGTACTGTTGAGGGGGATGACTCATCAGGGGAGAGCAGCAGCAGCCAAGTTCTGCTGCACAGAAGGACAGGAAAAAGAGTGGGAGAGCGATAGTGATAGGGGATTCTATTGTAAGGGGAATAGACAGACGTTTCTGCGGCCACAACCGAGACTCCAGGATGGTATGTTGTTTCCCTGGTGCAAGGGTCAAGGATGTCTCGGAGCGGGTGCAGGACATTTTGAAGGAGGAGGGTGAACAGCCAGTTGTCGTGGTGCATATAGGTACCAACGATAGAGGTAAAAAACGGGATGAGGTCCTACAAGACGAATTTAGAGAGCTAGGAGGTAAATTAAAAAGTAGGACCTCAAAAGTAGTAATCTCAGGATTGCTACCAGTGCCATGTGCTAATCAGAGTAGGAATTGCAGGATAGCTCAGATGAATACGTGGCTTGAGGAGTGGTACAGAGGGGAGGGATTCAAATTCCTGGGACATTGGAACTGGTTCTGGGGGAGGTGGGATCAGTACAAACCAGACGGTCTGCACCGGAACCAATGTCCTAGGGGGAGTGTTTGCTCATGCTGTTGGGGAGGAGTTAAACTAAAATGGCAGAGGGATGGGAACCTATGCAGGGAGACAGAGGGAAGTAGAATGGGGCAGAAGCAAAAGATAGAAAGAAGAAAATTAAAACTGGAGGGCAGAGAAACCCAAGGCAAAAAGCAAAAAGGGTCACATTATAGCACAATTCTAAAGGGGCAAAGGGTGTTAAAAAGACAAGCCTGAAGTCTTTGTGCTCAATGCGAGGAGTATTCAGAATAAGGTGGACGAATTAACTGCGCAGATAGCAGTTAACGGGTATGATGTAATTGGCATCACGGAGACATGGCTCCAGGGTGACCAAGGCTGGAAACTCAACATCCAGGGGTATTCAACATTTAGGAATGATAGACAGAAAGGAAAAGGAGGTGGGGTGGCATTGCTGGTTAAAGAGGAAATTAATGCAATAGTAAGGAAGGACATTAGCTTGGATGATGTGGAATCGGTATGGGTGGAGCTACGGAATACCAAAGGGCAGAAAACGCTAATGGGAGTTGTGTATAGACCACAAAACTGTAGTAGTGAGGTTGGGGACAGCATCAAACAAGAAATTAGGGATGCATGCAATAAAGGTACAGCAGTTATCATGGGCGACTTTAATCTACATATTGATTGGGCTAACCAAACTGGTAGCAATGCAGTGGAGGAGGATTTCCTGGAGTGTATTAGGGATGGTTTTCTAGACCAATATGTCGAGGAACCAACTAGAGGGCTGACCATCCTAGACTGGGTGATGTGTAATGAGAAAGGATAGCATGGATAACAGATTGGCTAACGAACAGAAAACAAAGAGTGGGGATAAATGGGTAATTTTTCCGGTTGGCAAACGGTAACCAGTCGGGTGCCGCAGGGATCGGTGCTGGGGCCTCAACTATTTACAATCTATATTAATGACTTGGATGAAGGGATCAAGTGTAATGTTTGCTGATGATACAAAGGTGGGTGGGAAAGCAAATTGTGAGGAGAACACAAGAAATCTGCAAAGGGATATAGTCAGGCTAAATGAGTGGGCAAAAATTTGGCAAATGGAGTATAATGTGGGAAAATGTGAGGTTATCCACTTTGGCAGAAAAAATATAAAGGCAAATTATAATTTAAATGGAGAAAAATTGCAAAGTGCTGCAGTACAGAGGGACCTGGGGGTCCTTGTGCATGAAACACAAAAAGTTAGTTTACAAATACAGCAAGTAATCAGGAAGGCAAATGGAATGTTGGCCTTTATTGCAAGGGGGATGGAGTATAAAAACAGAGAAGTCCTGCTACAACTGTACAAGGTACTGGTGAGGCCTCACCTAGAGTACTGTGTGCAGTTTTAGCCTCTGTATTTAAGGAAGGATATACTTGCATTGGAGGCTGTTCAGAGAAGGTTCACTAGGTTGATTCCAAAGACGAGGAGGTTGACTTATGAAGATAGGTTGAGTAGGTTGGGCCTATACTAATAGGAGTTGAGAAGAATGAGAGGTGATCTTATCGAAACATGTAAGATAATGGGAGGGTTCAACAAGGTGGATGCAGAGAGGATATTTTCACCCATGGGGGCAACTAAAACTAGGGGCCATAGTCTCAGAATAAGGGGCCGCCTATTTAAAACTGAGATGAGGAGGAATTTCTTCTCTCAGAGGGTTGTAAATCTGTGGAATTCTCTGCCCCAGAGAACTGTGGAGGCTGGGTCATTGAATATATTTAAGGCGGAGATAGACAGATTTTTGAGCGATAAGGGAATAAAGGGTTATCAGGAGCAGGAAGGGAAGTGGAGCTGAGTCCTTGATCAGATCCGCCATGATCTTATTAAATGGCGGAGCAGGCTCGAGGGGCCAAATGGCCTACTCCTGCCCCTATTTCTTGTGATCTTATGGACAGGGTTTTTAACATAAAAATGATCGATTAAATAGAACTTTTCGATGTTTTAAAAGTTTTAAGAAGGCGTAAAAGTTTGAAGGACATTCGCTGGGCCTAAGTTGGGCAAATAGCCCAATCTTTGCTGCGCGGACATCCCTCCTGAGGGGATGCATTTGATCTGTCAAAAGAAGCTGTCTTAAATGAAGAAATTTTGACAAATCAGAAAAGCCGCTTTTGCGAGACCTCGCAGGTCCGTGTGCACTTCATGTGGACCTGACGAGGCTGCAATTTGCAGCCCAATATATTATCATTGTAAGCAAATCATGGGATGACATCTTATGACGTATTGCCCATCATTTGTGCCCTAGCAATGGAAATGCATTCCTTGTGTACAGCATTGCTAAAGGCTATTAGAAATTCAAATTGCCACTTAGATGAAAAGGGATTTTGTTAAATTAAAAGATATATGGGGCATGTAAACCTACTGACATTGGCTCACACCATTAGTGACCTCCCGCATTCATATCAGTCATGATTGTGGGATCAGGAGCAGGTCATCAAATTTACATGCACCAGGTGCTCACCATAGTGGAGAGGCCGCAAAATGTGGCAGAAGGTGCCAGGTCAGTTGCAAGAGGCCAGAGGGAAAGTTTAAAATTTCAGAATCTTCAAGGGGAGGGGAGCAGTCCTTGTATATTATAGCGTATTCTGTGTTGGTCTAAACTTGACACTGGAATTAAGTGTTATTTGCCATTTTGATGTCTACAATAACAACAGCTTGTATTTGTATAGCAACTTTAATGTAGTAAAACGTCCAAGGTGCTTCACAGGAGTATTATAAGACAAAAAAGAAATTTGACACCAAGCCACATCAGAAGAAATTACCAAAAGCTTGGTCAAAGAGGTAGGTTTTAAGGAGCATCTTAAATGAGGAGAGGTAGAGAAGTGGAAAGGTTTAGGGAGTTCCAGAGCCTAGGGCCTAAGCAGCTGAAGGCACAGCCACTGATGGTTGAGTGATTATAATCAAGGATGCCCAAAAGGGCCGAATTTGAGGAGCGCAGATATCTCAGGGGGTTGTGAGGCTGAAGGAGATGATAGAGATAGGGAGGGGCGAGGCCATGAAGAGATTTGTAAACAAGGATGATAATTTTGAAATCAAGGAGTTGCTTAACCGGGAGCCAATGTAGGTCAGTGAGCACAGGGGTGATGGGTGAACGGGACTTGATGCGAGTTAGGACACAGCTCCTGAGTTTTGGATGACCTCAACTTTACGTCGGGTAGAATGTGGGAGGTCAGCCAGGAGTGCATTGGAGTAGTCAAGTCTAGAGGTAACAAACACAAGGATGAGGGTTTCAGCAACAGATCAGCTGAAGTAGGGGCAGAGACAGGCAATCTTACAGTGGTGGAAACAGGTGGTTTTAGTTATGCCGCGGATATGTGGCCAGAACCTCACTTCAGGGTCAAATATGACACTTAGGTTGCGAACAGTCTGGTTCAGCCTCAAACAGATGCTGGGGAGAGGGATGGAGTCGGTGACTAGGGAATGCAGTTTGTGATGGGGACCAAAGACAAAGGCTTCGGTCTTCCCAATATTTAATTGGAGAAAATTTCTACTCATCCAGAACTGGATGTCGAATAAGCAGTCTGACAATTTAAAGACCGTGGAGGGGTTAGAAACGAAGGATGCCTAAAAATGTACATGGTTATGTGATTAAAACTCTGACGTGAAGAATGCTGTGTTTAAATGGTTATGTTCGAATTGCAGACGGAAAGTCTCCTTGGACTAGATAGATGCTTGGAAGTGCTAATGTTTTGGTTTCCTGCAGAGGGTATAGTATTATGTACTGTATACAATCTCCCTGTCAAGTTAAGACTGGAACATTGTTTATGTATTTTATGTATAATGCTAAGGGAGGAACTGAAGTTAGCTTAACAGAACTGCTTGTGAAGATAATGGAAGAAAGTTGGGGGAAGTTAGCGTAACCACAAAGCAGTTTGCTACGTTGCAAAGGAGAAAGCTCTGCTTTTGGCCTCATAGTTGAACAGGTAGAGGACTAGATCTTGTATTGATTATACCCAAGAGGATAGGGACGAGAGAGATTGAACAGATTCCAAAGGAAGAACCCGGAGTAAGTATAAACAAGAAAGGATCATGTGGACAGATCATGAGACATCTTTAGGGAAGGCTTTGTTTCGAGAATCGAGACAAAAAGCTCAAAGTCTCATTGAGTATTGAGATTTATGGGGAACCTCTATAGGCCAAAAGATCTTGTCAATATTCCAGTTCAGGCCCATCCTTAAAAATTGAATAAAAGTGACCTCCTGAAAGCTTGTCCTCACAGATGAAGAAAGAGAGAAGGAGGCTCACAGATGGAGGAATAGAGAGAAGGAGGCTCACAGACAGAAGAGAGAGGAGGCTCACAGACAGAGGAAGAGAGAGAGAAGGCTCTAGACAAAAGGAAGAGAAGCCGCTCAGAGAATTGCTCACGTGTGTCAAACTGTTTGTCTGATCGGATCGGTATCAGCTACTCGTCACGGTTGTATGTTTTTGCTGTATAACTAATATGTTATATTCTGTCTCAAACTCTGATTAAACACAATATACCCACCATATTGATTTGCACTCGAACCTGATTATTTAAAGTGACAGAGATAACTGTAATAACTGTAAAGAGGTTATTTCTAACAGAGGGGTCGACAGAAGTGGCAGTGAAGTAGAGCTGGGTGTCATCAGCGCACATGGAAGGCCTTCATGGTAGCTTCACTAGGTTCATAGGCTGCTGCTCCAAGATGCCCGTTCACACTTCGCATGACAGCAGGCTTAGTCCGACAGACATGATGGCAATCGATGACTATGAGTCATGAGGTTGAGCATGAGGGGGGATAGTGCACCTTGGCAACAGTGCACCTCGGCGACAGTGAGTTCCTCGCAACTTGTTATTGGAGGTGAGGGGCAGGGGTGAGTTTATGGAAATGATTGATAGTGTAATAAAGACGTGGATGGTTATCATTGCTCTCCAGGAATAGTTTGGAGATGGTCTTGGCAGAGGTGGGCGAGGTCTGAAAGCAATTGATGTTGTTCATTTTGATATGGTGATGGAAGGTTAAGCATGTTGTTCACCGGATACATCCAGGTCTGTGCCCCTTGGGCTTGAAAGAGTGAAGATGGGGCCATACAAGATGAAAGAAGGAAATAAATAAAGGAAGCAAAATACAGCATCCAATTTGCATACAGCAAGGTTCCACAGCAGATGGTGTTGGTGAAGTGACAGGGCGGGACCTGCGAGCAGATACTTGCATCTTCCAGGAGGGCTCACAGAACCTTCACCTCAAATAATACAACAGTCAATGCTGTGGATTTGTCATATTCAGCCTCAGAGAAAGAGCTACAAAACTCCGCATGATCTTGCAATGACTGTTCAAGGGGTCACATATTTGAAAGGGCCCACGTGTCAATTGTTAGGTTGGCTTGGCATAGTGTGTTTTCAGAGGCAAAATGAGATGGGAAGCTGGGAAGCTGCTCAATCTGGAACCTCGCCTTCATTTTAAAATTCTCATTCATTCTCTGAACTCGGTAGTGTTGGTACTGGCTGGTCTCTGTGTTATATATGTAAACTTGTATATACTCTGTACAGCCACCAGAGGGCTCATCCCCTGGAGTCCCAAGGGATCCCATAATCCCTTGGGAGCACAGGTATTTAAGGAGGCCTCACAGGTTGGAGAGGCACTCTGGAGACCTGCAATAAAAGACTAAGGTCACCCTTTACTTTGTGTTCACAGTGTTCACTCTGACTCTTTCTCCATACACCACAAACATGATTTGCAGCTCACCTGCACATACGTTTGGAGGTGTCCCATTGTTGCACAGCCCTTGCAAACGTACCCTTTGAAGTGGCATGAATGGAAATGATGATCATCCCCGCAGATGTGTCACGTGAGATTGAAATCAATAATCCTGTATTTGTATTGAAATATGGACAAGGTCCCAAGTGGCTGCCCGGCACTGTCGTGGCCAAAGAGGGGAGCAGGGTGTTTCGGGTCAAACTTTAAAATGGATTCATTCACCAGAAACACTTGGACCAAATCAAACTCAGATTCATGGAATATCCAGAGCAACCCACTTTGGACCCTACCTTCTTTGACCCCCCAACATACACACCAGTGGCAACCGGTACCACGGTTGGCCACGAAGCAGAACCCATCATCCACAACAGCCCAGCAGGGCCCAACACACCAGGCAGCCCAGCAAGGCCAGCTGCACAGCAGCGCAGTGAGGACCCAACAATTGATTTACCAATACTAGCTTTCACACCGAGACGATCAACCAGGGCAAGAAGGGCCCCAGATCGACTCACATTGTAAATATTTACACTATTGACTTTGGCGGGGGGAGGGAGGAGTGTTGTTATATATGTAAACTTGTATATACTCTGTACAGTCACCAGAGGGCTCATCCCATGGAGTCACAGGTTGGAGAGGCACTCTGGAGATCTGCAATAAAAGACTAAGGTCACACTTTACTTTGAGCTCACAGTGTTCAGTCTGACTCTTTCTCCATACACAACACTCTGAAAATCAGTCGTGTTGGCACTGTGCCTTATTTGAACTCTGTAAACTGACTGACAATGACTGGATCAAATCACACATTGCAGAGAACTTGAATTACTCTACTGCAGACTGGATCAAAAGACACATTGCAGACAAAGTGTTGGTTGAGTATTGCCCTCCCACATTCTGTCGGTGAACAACAGAAAGGCTGTTCCTTCCACCACACCATGGAAATAGATGCAGACAAGAAAATAATAACGATGGAGAGAGATTTTCCTCTGGCATATCCAGAGGTGGTGCCCAGTATTCATGAGGATGGAACAACCAATGCTACTTCAGTCAATCTACTAAACAGGCAAGATTGTATGATTGGGCTTATAAAAGGATAGCGAAATAACCTGGCTGGATTTACTGAACATAAAATGTAAACTTAACATGATCAGTAACAAAGTCGAAACCACAGTATTGGCATTCTGGGAAAACATAAAGGAGCTAATACTTGAATTCTCGGGGAAACTGAGGCAGACAAAGGACCATACATTTTCATACCTGTTATATATGTAACCCTTGGCAACCTGTATCACACCACCACCAGAGGGTCTACCTGTTGGAGTCCCAAGGGATCCCAGCATCCCGTGGAGCACTGTATATAAGCAGGCCTCCCACGCTGTACCAACACTAATTAAAGGAGCTAAAGTCACACTTACTTATTGCATACAGTACTCAGTTTCATCCTTTCTTATGAGCATAACAATTGGCGATGAGGTAGCAAACAACCACGCGAAAATGCAAAGAATTGTTGGTATCCTGGAGAAATTCTCAGAAGGGGACGATTGGGAGGTCCTTGTGGAGCGACTTAACCAATACTTCGTGGCCAACGAGCTGGAAGGGGACGAGAATGCTGCCAAACAAAGGGCGATCCTCCTTACCGTCTGTGGGACAACAACCTCATGAAGAATCTTCTAGCTCCGGTGAAACCAACAACCAAATCCTATGAAGAATTGTGTACGCTGGTCCAGGAGCACCTAAATCTGAAGGAAAACGTTTTGATGGCGAGTTATCGGTTCTACACGTGTCAACGGTTGGAGGGTCAGGAAATGGTGAGCTACGTTGCCGAACTAAGGCGCCTTGCAGGACATTGCAAATTTGATGGATTCCATGAACAAATGCGAAGAGACTTTTTTCTGCTTGGCATTGACCATGAGGTTATCCTTCGCAAACTATTGAATGTTGAAACACCAAATCTGAGCAAAGCCATAACGATAGCCCAGGCATTTATGTCCACCAGTGATAACACCAAACAAATTTTGGAGCATAAAGAGGATTCGGCTAGTACTGTGCACAAAATAACGTCGTTTTCAAGCAGCAATGCATATGGAAGAACGTACAGGCCGGCTGCTGCACGACCTCAGATGACCCAGAGTCCGCCATCAATCGTTAATGCGAGGCAGTTAACACCTTGTTGGCGTTGTGGAGGTGATCATCGGGCCCATCAATGTCGCTTCAAACACTATGTGTGCAAAGGCTGTGGAACAATGGGACACCTCCAGCAAATGTGCAGATGAGCTGCAAACCCTGCAAACCACCATGTTGCAGAGGAAGATCGATCCATGATGGATCAGGCTGAACTAGAGACTCGAACCGAGGAAGCAGAAATGTATGGGGTACACACCTTCACCACGAAATATCCACCGATCATGTTAAAAGTTGAACTGAATGGAATTCCAGTATCCATGGAACTGGACACAGGTGCAAGTCAGTCTATTATGAGGAAAAAGGCCTTCGACAGGCTGTGGAGCAACAAAGCACAAAGGACGAAGCTTAGCCCCATTCACACCAAGCTAAGAACTTACACCAAAGAGCTGATCCCTGTAATTGGCAGCACAGAAGTAAAAGTCTCCTATGATGGAACAGTGCACGAACTCCCACTATGGATCGTGTTAGGGGATGGCCTCACACTGTTCGGCAGAAGCTGGCTGGGAAAAATCCGTTGGAACTGGGACGACATCCGAGCGCTTTCATCCAGTCGACGACATCTCATGTACCCAGGTTCTGAGCAAATTCCCATCGTTGTTCGAGCCAGGTATTAGAAGTTTCTCGGGGGCGAAGGTGCAGATCCACTTGATTCCCGGTACACGACCCATCCACCACAAGGCACGAGCGGTACCGTATATGATGCGAGAGAAAGTAGAAATTGAGCTGGACAGGCTGGAGCGAGAAGGCATCATCATGCCGGTGAAGTTCAATGAGTGGGCCAGTCCAATTGTCCTGGTACTCAAAGGCGATGGCACGGTCAGAATTTGTGGGCACTATAAAGTAACGATTAACCGTTTTTCGCTACAGGACCAGTACCCACTCCCCAACGCAGATGACCTATTTGCGACCCTGGTTGGAGGAAATATATTCACAACGTTGGACCTGACCTCGGCCTACATGACGCAGGAGCTGGAGGAATCTTTGAAAGGCCTCACCTGCATCAACACGCACAAAGGTCTGTTCATCTATAACAGATGCCCGTTTGCGAGTCGTTCGGCCGCGGCAATTTTCCAGCAGAACATGGAGAGCCTGCTAAAGTTGGTTCCATGCACCATGGTTTTCCAGGACAACACACTGGTCACAGGTCGGGACACCATCGAACACTTGAAGAATCTGGAAGAGGTTCCAATTTGGCTAGATCGCGTGGGACTCAGGTTGAAACACTCGAAGTGTGTTTTCCTGGCGCCAGAGATTGAGTTCTTAGGGAGAAGAATTGCAGCAGACGGCACCGGATCCACCGACACCAAGACGGAGGCCATCAAGAACGCGCCGAGACCACAGAACGTGATGGAGCTGCGGTCGTTCCTGGGACTTCTCAACTATTTCGGTAATGTCCTACCCGGGTTAAGCACCTTGCTAGAACCCCTACATGTGCTACTGCACAAGGGAGACGACCGGGTATGGGGGAATTCACAAGAGGCTGCCTTTGAGAAAGCCAGAAATCTGTTATGTTCAAACAGACTGTTTGTTCTGTATAACCCATGTAAATGATTAATGCAAGCTTGCGATGCATCATCATACGGGGTCGGGTGTGTGTTACAACAGGCTAATGAATCGGGAATATTGCAACCGGTCGCCTATCTGTCCAGGAGTCAGTCCAAGGCCGAAAGGGCCTACAGCATGATTGAAAAAAGCTCTGGCATGCGTTTACGGGGTAAAAAAATGCACCAGTATCTGTTTGGTCTCAAGTTTGAGCTAGAAACTGACCATAAGCCGCTCATATCGCTATTCTCAGAGAGCAAAGTGATTAACACCAATGTCTCTGCCCGCATCCAAAGATGGGCACTCACGCTGTCGGCATACAACAATGTAATCCACCATAGACCAGGCACAGAGCACTGCGCTGATGCTCTCAGTCGGCTACCATTGCCCACCACCAAGGTGGAAATGGCACAGCCTGCAGACTTGCTCTTGGTGATGGATGCATTCGAAAATGAAAAGTCACCCGTTACGGCCTCCTAGATCAGGACCTGGACCAGCCAGGATCCTTTACTGTCCCTGGTAAAAAACTGTGTCCTTCATGGGAGCTGGTCCAGCGCCCCAGCGAAGATGCAGTAAGAGATTAAGCCGTTCCAGAGGCGCAAAGACGAAAGGTCCTTACAGGTGGACTGCCTTTTGTGGGGTAATCACGTGGTCTTGCCCAAGAAAGGCAGGGAAACGTTCATCCGCGACCTACACAGCACCCACCCAGGCATAGTAATGATGAAAGCTGGTATGTATGAATAAAAAGTCTGACCAGATACTGTGAGCTCAAAGTGTGACCTTAGTCTTTTATTACAGGTCTCCAGAGTGCCTCTCCAGCCTGTGAGGTGCTCCCAAGGATTGTGGGATCAGTGTGGGTGGAGAGGGGGATCAGTATGGGGGGGGGGGGGGTAGAGGGGGATCTGTGCACGGGGGAGGGGGAATCAGTGTTTGGAAGGGGAGGGAGACCAGTGTGGCAGGTGGGGGATCAGTGTGGGGGGGGGAGGGGGATCAGTGTGGGGGGGGGAGGCGGATCAGTGTTTGGAGGGGGAGGGGGACCAGTGTGGGGGGGGAGGGGGATCAGTGTGGGAGGGGGAGGGAAAAAAAATTAAAAGAAACGGGGAGCGGGCGGGTAAGTGGAGCTGAGTCCACGGCCAGATCAGCCATGATCTTGTTGAATGACGGAGCAGGCTCGAGGGGCTCGATGGCCTACTCCTGTTTCTAATTCTTATGTTCTTATGAGCCTTCTGGTGGTTACACAAGGTATTTACAGGTTTACATATATAACAACACTCCCCGCCTACCCCACCCCCCGCATCACCCCCCCCACCCCCCGCCCCCCCAAAGTCAATAGTGTAACTATTTACAAGGAGAGTCGATCTGGGGTCTTTCTTTTCCTGGTTGATAGTCTCGGTGCAAATACTGGTTCTGGTGAGTCATTTGTTGGGCCCTCGCTGGGCTGCTATGCAGCTGGCCTTGCTAGGCAGCCTGGTGTGGTGGGTCCTGCTGGACTGCTGCGGGTGATGAGTTCTGCTTCGTGGCCAACCGCAGTGTTGGATGCCACTTGCGTGTGTGTTGGGGGTCAAAAATGGTAGGGTCAAATGTGGGTTGCTCAGTATAATCTGTGAATCTGAGTTTGGTTTGGTCCAAGTGTTTCTTGTAGATGAGTCCAATTGAAAGTTTGACCCGAAACACCCTACTCCGCTCTTTGGCCACAACAGCGCCGGGAAGCCACTTGGGACCTTGTCCATAGTTCAACACAAATACAGGAACATTAATTTTAATTCGCGTGACACATTTGCGCGATCATGATATGTACTTTGTTGAAGTCGCCTGCTCTCTACCTGTTCGTGTAGATCAGGGTGGACTAACGAGAGCCTTGTCTTAAGTGCCCGTTTCATGAGCAGTTCAGTGGGTGGAATCCCAGTGAATGAGTGGGGTCTCGTATGGTAGCTAAACAGGACTCGGGATAGGCGAGTCTGCAGTGAGCCTTCAGTTACCCTCTTCAAGCTCTGCTTGATTGTTTGCATTTCTCTCTCTGTCTGACGGTTGGATGCTGGTTTGAACAGGGCAGATGTAACATTTGATCCCATTGCAGGTCATGAACTCTTTGAACATGGCACTGGTGAAACATGGCCCGTTATCACTCACAAGGCCATCAGGCAGGCCGTGCATGGCAAACATGGCTCGCAGGCTTTCTGTGGTGGCAACAGACGTGCTTGCCGACATTATCTCACATTCAATCCATTTGGAGTACGCATCTACAACCACTAGGAACATTTTACCCAAGAACGGGCCTGCATAGTCGACATGGACCCTAGACCACGGTTTGGGGGGCCAAGACCATAAACTTAGTGGCGTCTCCCTGGGTGCATTGCTTAACTGTGAACATGTGTTACATTTGTGCATGCAGGACTCTAAGTCCGCATCGATACCGGGCCACCACACGTGGGATCTGGCTATCGCTTTCATCATTACAATGCCTGGGTGAGTACTGTGGAGATCACTAATGAAAGTGTCCCTGCCCTTTTTGGGGACCACTACTCGATTGCCCCACAGAAGGCAGTCTGCCTGTACAGACATTTCAACTTTGCGCTGCTGGTACGGCTTTATCTCTTTCTGCATTTCCACAAGGACACTGGACCAGCTCCCGTGAAGCACACAATTTTTTACTCCAGACAGTAAGGGGTCCTGGCTCGTCCAGGTTCTAATCTGACAGGCTGTGACGGGTGATTGCTCACTCTCGAATGTTTCCATTACCATAACTAAATCTGCGGGCTGTGCCATTTCCAACCCCGTGGTGGGCAATGGCAACCTACTGAGAGCATCGGCACAGTTTTTTGTGCCTGGCCTGTGGCAGATGGTGTAGTTGTATGCGGACAACGTGAGCGCCCATCTCTGGATGTGGGCCGATGCATTCGTATTTATCCCCTTATTTTCAGAAAAGAGGGATATCAGTGGCTTATGGTCAGTTTCCAATTCAAATTTGAGCCCAAACAGATATTGATGCATTTTCCTTACTCCATAAACACACGCTAACACTTCTTTTTCAATCATGCTGCAGGCTCTCTCAGCCTTAGACAGACTTCTGGATGCATAAGCAACCGGTTGCAATTTCCCAGATTCATTAGCTTGTTGCAATACACACCCGACACCGTATGACAACGCATCACATGCTAGCACCAAATGTTTACATGCATCATACAACACAAGCAATTTGTTTGAGCATAACAGTTTTCTAGCTTTTACAAAGGCATTTTCTTGGCTTTTACCAAATACCCATTCGTCCCCTTTATGCAGTAAGGCATGCAGTGGTTCTAACAGTGTGCTGAGACCCGGTAAGAAGTTACCAAAGTAGTTCAGGAGTTCTAGAAACGACCACAGCTCTGTCATGTTCTGTGGCCTCGGTGCATTCTCGATTGCCTCTGTCTTCGAAGCGGTGGGCCTGATGCCGTCCGCCGCGATTCTTCTCCCCAGGAACTCCACTTCAGGCACCAGGAAAACGCACTTCGAGCGTTTTAACTTGAGCCCCACGCAGTTGAGCCAATTAAGAACCTCCTCCAGATTCTGCAGATGCTCGACTATGCCCTGACCTGTTACCAAGGTATCGTGCTGGAAGATAACCGTGTGCAAGACCGACTTTAGTAAGCTTTCCATGTTTCTCTGGAATATCGCCGCGGCTGATCGAATCCGAAACGGGCATCTGTTGTAAATGAAGAGACCTTTGTGCGTGTTGATGCAGGTGAGGCCCTTCGATGATTCCTCCAACTCCTGCGTCCTGTAAGCCGAGGTCAAGTCCAGCTTCGTGAACGTCTTTCCTCCTGCCTGCATCGCAAAAAAGTCGTCTGCCTTTGGTAGTGGGTATTGATCCTGCAGGGAGAAATGATTGATAGTTACTTTGTAATCACCACAGATTCTGATGGTGCCATCTCCCTTGAGGACTGGAACAATCGGACTGGCCCAATCATTGAATTCGATCGGCGAAATGATGCCCTCTCGTTGCAGCCAGTCCAGTTCAATCTCCACCCTCTCTCTCATCATGTACGGTACTGCTCTCACCTTGTGATGAATGGGTCGCGCCCCCAGAATTAAATGGATCTGCACTTTTGCTCTTTGGAATTTCCCGATGCCTGGTTCGAACTGCGAGGGGAACTTGTTGAAGACCTGGGCACACGAAGTGTCGTCGACGGACGAGAGCGCTCGGACGTCATCCCAGTTCCAGCGTATCTTTCCCAGCCAGCTCCTATCGAGCAGCATGGGACCATCGCCCGGTACCACCCAGAGTGGAAACTTGTGCACCGCTGCATCATAGGAGACCTTTACAGTAGCACTGCCGATTACGGGAATCAGTTCCTTTGTGTAAGTTCTCAGTTTAGCGCGAATGGGAGTCAGGACTGGCCTTGAGGCCTTGCTGTACCACAATTTATCAAAAGTCTTTTTGCTCATAATGGACTGGCTTGCGCCCATGTCCAGCTCCATTGACACCGGGAGTCCATTTAATTCAACCTTCAGCATTATCGGGGGACACTTTGTGCTAAATGTGTGCACCCCATATACCTCTGCCTTCTCGATCTGAGGCTCTGGTTTGTCGTGATCCACCATAGATCTGTCCTCCTCTGTAACATGGTGGTTTGCAGCATTAGCAGGTTTTGCACCTCGCCTGCACATATGTTGGAGGTGTCCTATTGTTCCACAGCCCTTGCAAACGTATCCTTTGAAGCAGCATGAATGGAAACGATGATCACCCCCACAGTGCCAACAAGGTGTTAATGGCCTAACATTCATCACCCTTGATGGTGGACTCTGAGACATCTGCGGATGTGCAGCTGCAAGCATATGAGGCCTGCCTTGTACGTTGTGATTCGAAAACAACATTACTTTGTTCACAGTACTTGCGGCAGCACTCGTGTGCTGAGAGATTTGTTTGGTATTGTCACTGGTGGCAATGAACGCTTGGACTATCACTATGGATTTACTCAAGGTTGGGGTCTCTACAGTCAAAAGTTTGTGAAGTATCACTTCATGGCTAATGCCAAGTACAAAGAAGTCCCTGAGCATGTGCTCCAAATGTCCTTCAAATTCTCAATGTCCTGTAAGGCGTCTTAGCTCGGCAACATAGCTTGCCACTTGCTGGCCTTCAGACCTTTTGTATGTGTAGAACCGGTAACTCGCCATTAAAACGCTTTCCTTTGGGTTCAGATGCTCCCGGACCAGTGTGCACAAATCATCGTACGATTTCTCTGTGTGTTTCGCTGGAGCAAGCGGATTTTTCATGAGGCCATACGTTTGTGCCCCGCAAACGGTGAGGAGAATCGCCCTTCATTTGCAGCGTTCGCTTCTCCTTCCAGCTCGTTGGCCACGAAGTATTGCTCGAGTCGCTCCACGAAGGTTTCCCAATCATCACCGTCCGAAAATTTCTCCAGGATGCCCACTGTTCTCTGCATCATTGGGTTTGTTATTTGTATCTCGTCACCAGTTGTTATGTACAAATAAAGAGTCTGACCAGATACTATGAGCTCAAAGTAAAGTGTGACCATAGTCTTTTATTACAGGTCTCCAGAGTGCCTCTCCAGCCTGTGAAGCCTCCTTAATTACAGGTGCTCCCAAGGGATTGTGGGATCCCTTGGGACTCCAGGTGATGAGCCCTCTGGTGGTTACACAAGGTATTTACAGGTTTACATATATAACAAAAGCTATAGCCAGATCCCATGTGTGGTGGCCCGGCATCGACTCAGATTTAGAGTCATGCGTGCGCCAATGCAACACTTGCTCTCAACTGAGCAATGCATACAGAGAGGCACCGCTATGTTTGTGGTTGTGGCCCTTCAAACCGTGGTCTAGGATCCACGTTGACTTTGCGGGCCAATTTCTAGGCAAAATGTTCTCGGTTGTTGTGGATTCTTATTCAAAATGGATTGAATGTGTAATAATGTCTGTAAGCACGTCCACCGCCACCATCGAAAGCCTACGAGCCATGTTTGCCACACACAGCCTGCCTGATGTTCTTGTCAGCGACAATGAGCCGTATTTCACCAGTGCTGAATTCAAGGAATTCATGACCCTCAATGGGATCAAGCATGTCACATCTGCCCCATTCAAGCCCGCATCCAACGGCCAGGCAGAATGGGCAGTTCAAACCATCAAGCAAAGCTTGAAACATGTGTCGGAAAGCTCCCTGCAGAGCCGACTGTCCAGAGTCCTGCTCAGCTACCGCACCAGACCCCACTCGCTCAACAGGGTTCCCCCAGCCGAGCTGCTCATGAAAAGGGCACTCAAAACAACACTCTCTCTTGTCCACCCTGATCTCCATGATCACGTCGAGGGCAGGCAGCATGAACAAGGCATGTACCATGATCGCGCAAACTTGTCACGTGATATTGAGGTCAATGACCCTGTGTTTGTACTCAATTATGGACATGGTCCCAAGTGGCTTGCTGGCACTATCACATCCAAAGAAGGGAGTAGGGTGTTTCAGGTCAAATTGGCCAATGGACTAACATGCAGAAAGCATTTGGACCAAACCAAATTGCGGTTCACTAACAGCTACGAGCAACCCGAAGAGAACACCACCAACTTCGACCCTCCACCACACTCAAAAGTGGCAACCGACATCACGGTTGACCATGAAGCCGAACTCACCATCCCCAGCAGCACAGCAAGGCCAGCTGCCCAACAGCCCAGTGAAGAACCAACCAACTCATCCACACTTGCATTTGTACCGAGACGAGCGACACGGGAGCGAAAAGCCCCAGATCGTCTCACCCTGTAAATAAGTGTACTATTGACTTTGGGAGGGAGTAATGTTATGTATGTAACCCTTGGCAACCTGTATCACACCACCACCAGAGGGCATACCTGTTGGAGTCCCAAGGGATCCCAGCATCCCTTGGGAGCACTGTATATAAGCAAGCATCCCTTGGGAGCACTGTATATAAGCAGGCCTCCCACGCTGTACCAGCACTCTGGAGTTTAATTAAAGGAGCTAAGGTCACACTTACTCATTGCATACAGTACTCAGTTTCATCCTTTATTATGAGCGTAACAATACCACCTTATGTTTTCAATTAAAACCTAGTGCCAGATTGCGCTAACCTGCCAAGGTTGCAGGCTACTAATGTCCTACAGTTCCTGAGTAGGTAACAGTTTTATGAGCAGAAAAGAACTTGAAAAAACACTTATCAGAAGATGTGGCAACTCATTTTTATTTAGGAATTTAGAACAGGAAAGGAATTCAGAATCAAATTGGAGTCCTGACTTTCAACAGACTAATTAAAATCTGACTATTAAAGAAATAATTAACTTGCATGTATATAGGGAAGTGAGGGGGGAAGGTAGTGAGGGGGTGAAGGGGGGAGCGGGGAGTGCGGGGGGGTGGAAGAGGAGACAGGACATCAGTTGAACATCTCAAGCAAAAGACAGCATCTCTGATAATACAGCACCTCCCTACTGCTGCAATGCCAGCTAGATTATATGATCAAACCTACTGACGCAGAACCAAGCATGCTGCAACTGAGCCAAGGCTGACAACTATTATGGGTCTGGACCAATGTTCCCTCTAAGCTGCGCGTTAAACCAAGGCTCCGTCTGCTCTCTCAGGTGGACGTAAAAGATCCCATGTCATTATTTCGAAGGGCAGGAGAGTTATCCCCGGTGTCTTGGCTAATATTTATCCCTAAATTAACATAGCAAAAATAGATTATCTGGTCATTATCACATTGCTGTTTGTGGGAGCTTGCTGGCGTGCAAATTGGCTGCTGGGTTTTCCACATTACAACAGTGGCTACACTTCAAAAATACTTTATTGGATGTAAAGCAATTTGTGACGTCCGGTGGTTGTGAAGGCACTATATAAATGCAAGTCTTTTTTTTCTATGTTAGATAAAGGGGAACCAGGAGATGTCGTATACTTGGATTTCCAAAAGGCATTCGATAAGGTGCCACATGAAAGTTTGCGACCCGAAATTCACGGTCCCAGAAAGGACCGTTACTGCCTGTTTGTGGCGGCCATTCGTCAAAATCAAAGAGGTAAGGAGGGAGGGAGAGAGGGAGGGAGCGAGGGAGAGAGAGAGGGAGAGAGAGAGAGAGAGGGGGAGGGAGGGAGAGAGGGAGACGGTGAGAGGGAGAGGGTGAGAGAGAGGATGAGAGAGAGAGGGTGAGAGCGAGGGTGAGAGAGCGAGGGTGAGAGAGGATGAGAGAGAGAGAGTGAGAGAGGGGGTGAGAGAGAGGGAGAGAGCGAGGGTGAGAGAGATGGTGAGAGAGAGAGGGGGTGAGAGGAAGAGAGGGTGAGAGAGCGAGGGTGAGAGAGCGAGGGTGAGAGAGATGGTGAGAGAGAGAGGGTGAGAGAGAGAGGGTGAGAGAGCGAGGGTGAGAGAGAGAGGGTGAGAGAGCGAGGGTGAGAGAGATGGTGAGAGAGAGAGGGTGAGAGAGAGAGGGTGAGAGAGCGAGGTTGAGAGAGGGTGAGAGAGCGAGGGTGAGAGAGAGAGGGTAAGAGAGAGAGGGTGAGAGAGAGAGTGAGAGAGCGAGGGTGAGAGAGCGAGGGTGAGAGAGGATGAGAGATGGTGAGAGAGAGGGTGAGAGAGATGGTGAAAGAGAGAGGGTGAGAGAGCGAGGGTGAGAGAGAGAGGGTGAGAGAGCGAGGGTGAGAGAGATGGTGAGAGAGAGAGGGGGTGAGAGGGAGAGAGGGTGAGAGAGAGAGGGTGAGAGAGAGAGGGTGAGAGAGATAGAGGGTAAGAGAGAGAGAAGGTGAGAGAGAGGCGCAGCGAGAGAGGGAGAGGGAAAGAGAAAGCGAGGGCGAGAGAGAGGGAGGGGAGCAAAAGAGAAAGGAGAAAGAGGTAGAAGTGAGGAAAGGGAATGAGAAACAGAATGAGAAAATTTGATTGGGATAGAGAGAAATAGGAATAGAGAAAAAGAAAGAGAAAGAGGGGAAAAAAAAACTAGAGAGAGAGAGAGAAATAGAGGTCCCGAGATTCACAGAGACAAAACTGAAATCTCAAACCAGGGGCTCAGGTGGAAACATCACCCCGGCTCAGTATTCCGAGCGGTAACAAATGGGAATTAGTTCCACCTCCGCCGCCTCCAAGCTAGATCCAAAGTCGTTTCATCCTTGGTCATCGAACTACAGTACGTAGATGACGCTTGCGTCTGCGCACACTCGGAAGCCAAACTCCAAGCCATCGTCAACACCTTCACCGAGGCATACGATAGCATGGGCCTTACACTAAACATCCATACGACAAAGGTCCTCCACCAACCTGACTCTGCCACACAGTGCTGCCCCCTGGTTATCAAAATCCACGGTTAGGCCTTGGACAATGTGGACCATTTTCCATACCTCGGGAGCCTACTGTCAGCAAGGGCAGACATTGATGATGACGTCCAACACCACCTTTAGTGTGCCAGCGCAGTCTTCGGTCGCCTGAGGAAGAGTGTTTGAAGACCAGGACCTCAAATCTGGCACAAAGCTTATGGTCTACAGGGCAGTACTGATGGCTCAGTGACGTGGACTATTTCCAGCAGACACCTCAAAGCACTGGAGAAGTACCACCAACACTGCCTCGGCAAGATCCTGCAAATCCATTCGGAGGACAGACACACCCAACATCAGTATTCTCGCTCAGGCAAACATCCCCTGCATCAAAGCACTGACCACGCTCGATCAGCTCCGCTGGGCGGGCCACATCATCCACATGTCTGACACGAGACTCCCAAAGCAAGCGCTCTTCTCGAGACGGCAAGTAAGCTCCAGGTGGGCAGAGGAAGCACCTCAAGGATACCCTCAAAGCCTCCTTGATAAAGTGCAACATCCCCTCTGTCACCTGGGAATCCCTGGCCCAAGACCAGCCAATATGGAGGAAGAGCATCCGGGAGGGCGCTAAGCACCTTGAATCTCGTCGCTGAGGGCATGCAGAAAGCAAGAGCAGACAGCGGAAGGAGCGTGCGGCAACCCAGGCTCCCCACTCACCCCTTCCTTCAACCTCTGTCTGCCCCTCCTGTTACAGAGACTGTAGGTCCCGCATTGGACTGTTCAACCACCTGAGAACTCACTTTTAGTGTGGAAGCAATTCATCCTTGACTTCGAGGGACTGCCTATGATGATCTTACACGTGGCTAACCTGCGACTTTGCCTCAGTGTTTCCCCTGTGGCTGCCTCATGAGTCTGGGAAGGTTGCTGCGTTCCCTGTGTGGAAGATGCAGATGTCTTTTAGGATGTCCTCGAGCAGCTTTGGGCCTGGAAAGGCCGGCTGGAGGGTTCAGTCTGACTTGACTCGGGCGAGGCCATGCGTGGAGGCACTAGCAGAGTGACAGATCTGGTACCAGGAATGCTGCGAGCTGGTGGGGGCGCATCATCCGTAGCCTGGCCTGAGGAGTCTGAATAGCTCACCAGTGGTGGCACAATACCACAACCACCAATCTGATGGAGCTCAGGTCGGTGCTGTGGTGCCACACCAGAAGGTCCCCCGTGGCGTGTGGTGGACCCAGCAGCGAAAGCAACACTGAAGTCTCAGGGGTCATCCAGCTGAGACTGTATGCGAGCAGCCACAGTCTGAAAGCCACCAGATATGACAGCACTTAGACGCTCCGTCGACTCTTGCAGAGCCGCGCCCATGCTCTCCAAAGCATGTTCCCTCGTGCCTGTGTTGCAATGGCAGCTGCAACATCACCCTAAGGGTCAATTTCCTGCGGGAATAATGCCCCAATTAAGACTGCAAACTTTCAGATTTGACGGGCTAATAAGACTAGAACACTTTTTTGTGGTCAAAAAGCTGAATTTGCATCCAATGGCCATCGCAAACTTTGCAGCGTTAATCGGGGGAAAAAGGCCTTTCCACCACCAGCTTTCTGGCTGCACTGAATTTTGGCTGCAAGGGCTCATTGGGTTGGGGGTAATGTATTAGCATGGATAGAGGGTTGATTAACAGACAGAAAACAGAGAGTAGGGATAAATGGGTAATTTTTCGGTTGGTGATCTATCACTAGTGTGATCAGTGCTTGGCCCTCTGGTGTTTACAATCTATATTAATAACTTAGATGAAGGGACCGAGGACAATGGATCCAAGTTTGCTGACGATACAAAGCTAGGTGGGGAAGTACGCTGTGAGGAGGACACAAAGAGACTACAAAGGGATATAGACAGGTTAAGAAAGTGGGCAATAAGGTGGCAGATGGAGTATAATGTGGGGTTATTCACTTTGGCAGGAAGAATAGGAAAACAGAATCTTTTTTAAATGGTGAGAAACTATTAAATGTTGTTGTTCGAGAGATTTAGGTGTCCTCATTCAGGAAACACAGAAAGTTAGCATGCAGGTACAGTAATCAATAAGAAGGCAAATGGCGTGTTGGCCTTTATTGCAAGGGCGTTGGATTATAAGAGTAAGGAAGCCTTACTACAACGTACAGGGCTTTGGTGAGACCACACCTGGAGTACTGTACACAGTTTTGGTCTCCTTATCTGAGATAGGACATACATGCCTTAGAGGTGGTGCAACAAAGATACACTAGGTTTATCCCTGGGATAATAGGGTTGTTCTATGAGGAGAGATTGAGTAGATTGGGCCTATACTCTCTGGAGTTTAGAAGAATTAGAGGTGATTTCATTGCAACATATAAGAACTTGGGGGGGATTGACAGAGTAGATGCTGAGAGGTTGCTTCCCCTGGCTGGAGTGTCTAGAATGAGGGGGCATAGTCTCAGGATAAGGAGTTGCCCATTTTAGACTGAGATGAGGAAGAATTTCTTCACTCAGAGGGTTATGAATCTTTGGAATTTTCTACCCAAAAGGGCTGTGGATTCTCAGTGGTTGAATATATTCAAGGCTGAGATAGATAGATTTTTGGGGCTAGAATTTCCCTATCCTGTTTTTCTGGCGCCCTCATCACAGGTCTGCCGCTTTTGTCCGCCTCCAAGCACGCCGAAAAAAGACCTCCGTATTCTGGCCGCTCCCCAGCCTCTCCTCGGTCATGGCGCAGGAAACAGTGCCGGGACCTCTGCACATGCGTGCTGGAGTCTGTGCGCATGTGCAGTAGCTCCTGCAGGCCATTTCTGCAAACGTGCACTGCAGGCTGTGTGGGAGGGGCTGAAGCTCGCCATCCCTAGCCCTGGCCGAATGGGCTCTCTCATCGGTGGCCAGAGTGTGCTCTGCAGGCTGTGTCAACTCTGACCTGATTGTAAAACTCCTGAAGACTTTCTGGGGGTCTGGGTTTGTAACTCTCGACCAGATGAACCGGGGATTCATGCGGGTGTTTGATGCCATGCCGGACATCAGTCTAGTCGTGCTTCGAGGAGTCTGAAGGGGTTTGTGGACCATTGTCATCAGCAAGTGGTCATCACCAAAGCCCTTCAAGATCAGTGTCCCAAACATGAAGCTAGGCCCTCTGTGAGCGAGGACGGGAATAACTGTGTCACGCAGGCAGCCAGTAAGTGGCCCCGACAGATGCGCCTGAGCGGAGGGAACATCCACCGTATCTCGGGCAAACAAGATCCTCAGGATACTGAAGTCCAAGGGGCTGGCTCCAGACCTTCCAGAGGATTTGTACCATTTGATCAAGAGGGTACTTCCACCTCCCCCCTCCTCTCTCCCCCTCCCCCCCTCCTCTCCCCCCCTCCCCCCTCTTCTCCCCCCTCCTCTCCTCTCTCCTCCCTCTCCTCTCTCTCCCCATTCCCTCCACCCCCTCCCTTCTTCCCTACCCCCCCTCCCCTCCCCCTCTTACCCAACCCCCTCCCTCCCCTCCCCCTCTTCCCCACACTCCCCCCCCCACCACTACCCTCCCCCCGCCTCTCCCCCTCCTAGTCCTAGCTGAATGGGTTCCCTCATCAGTGGCCCGCTGCGTTCCCTAAGGTAGGACTTCTATTTTTTATTTGCAATTTATTGATTGATTTTAGTGCTTTAGGTGCCGGGTTCCTTCTATTTCTTTATTTGTTATTTATTGATTGCTTATTACTTTGATCTTGGTGCTTTAGGGGCAGGGTTCCTTCTATTTTATTTGTTAATTAATTGCTTATTACATTTTGTGCTTTGTTTGGTGCTTTAAATGTAGTTACTTGCGCAGGTTCCTTAACTGTAAGTAAGGTCTTTCTGTGCAGACAAAAGTGGACACACACGCTGCCCTAAGTTAGTTTAGTACAATTTTTTTCTGGCCAAATTGGCATAAATGGTGTAAGTGGCTGGGAACGCCACCTTTTGAAAAAAAAAACTGACCTAACAAAAAACTAAACTAACTCACTTACACTGGCACAAATTAAATGGCTTTATTTGCAACTAAAAAGATACAACTGAAAAATCAAGTTACACCAAAAAAAACAGTGCAACTCAATTTGGGCCCTTGGCGATCTAGGGGAGTCAAGAGATATGGGGATATGGGCAATTCTTGTCCCCTCCTGATAGCCAAATTGTGCAGCATGGAGCACACCACCACGAATTGAGCTACCTGCTCAGGGTGGTATTGGAGCTTGCCTCCTGAGTGGTCCAGGCATCTAAAGCGCTGCTTCAGCACTCCAATGGTTTTCTCCACGATATTGCGAATGGCTCTGTGGCTCTCGTTGTATCGCTTCTCGGCTTCGGTGTGGGTGTCATGCAGGGGGGTCATCAGCCAGGTGTCGAGGCCATATCCTTTGTCATCAACCATCCAGCATTGACCTTGTGGCTGATTGTTAAACAAGTCAGATACAGTGCTCTCACGCTGGATGTGAGCAGTATGGATGCTGCCTGGAAAGTTAGCATTCACTGCCATAATAATTTGCTGGTGATTGGCATTGTTGCACATTCAGGGAGTGGAATCCCTTGCGGTTCCTGAAAACCTCTGCATCCTGAAAAGGTGCCCGCATCGCGATGTGCGTACAGTCTATTGCTCCCTGCACCTTGGGGAAGTTAGCAATTCAGTAGAATCCTAAATCCCTCTCAGTCTGAGCCTCCCTGGTCATAGGGAAGCTGATAAAGTCCATCCTGCATGCATAAAGGGCTTCAGTGACCTGTCTAATACAGCAATGTGTGGCATGCTGAGACATACCGCAAATGTCGGCAGCTGAGGCCTGAAAAGAACCCAAAGCATAGAACGACAGTGCTGCAGTGACTTTGACCTCGATGGACAGTGCAGTCCAGATGGTGCTGACAGGCTGCTGATCTCCCTTTATGAGCTGGCATATCTCACTGATAACCTCTTTGTGGAAGCGCAGTCTCCGAAGGCAGGTGGTGTCGGGCAAGTTGAGGTAAGACTGCTTCACCCTGTACTTGCAGTGGGTGTAACACCCGGTCCTCCTCATCAGTCTATCACGTTTTACATTGGGCACATGATACTGTCGAGCGTATCTTCTGCCATCTCGAGTCTGCAGCATGTAAGTGGCCATCAAGAGAGGGTGAGAAAGGTCAGGCCCCATTCCAATAGCTATCTGTTTTCCACCGATTGGTCACAAAGAATGAATGTCCCCACTAAGACACCTAGTAAATTCCAATCGTCCACAGTATGATAAAGATATTTGTTCAAATGTTCACATCACCTCCAAAGACCTCCAGAGTGCATCTGTACTCCCCCGAGGTTGAAGCAGACTAGTCTTTTAAATGATGCGACATGTGATTTAGAACATGGCGTCCATACCGCTATGAGTAATTCCAGTTAGTTCCACTTTTTCCTGGCGGTTCTTTGGTCAAGCGATATTGTGGGTGAGATGTGTGCGAGATGGTGAAAGTGACGCTGGGCGATCTCCTGGACGTTAGTTTTGGCAAATGTGATCTTTACGACAAAAGATCAAAGTGGGCGGTCAGTATTATTGAATCTCGCTGTTAATTACGTGCGGAAAGTAACGCTGGGTGATATTATGGGCGTTGGTCTCGCCCATTCTGATGATTCTGCCCAAAAAAAGTGGGCGGGCGATATTAATTTTTCCTGGCATTACGTACATGGGGAAAGTAACGCTCGGCGATAAGTGTCCGAAAAATGGGCGTCAGTTTCCATTTTGTGGCTAAATGGGCGATATCTGGGTGTTATATCACATTTCAGCGGTAAAATGGACGTTAAGTGGGCGTTATGCATGCAAAAAAAGTGTAAAATCTAGCCCAATTACCCTAACTTTATCCATAAAATAAATATTTTCAAGAAACGAGCGAGGTTGGAAACTAGAGGTAAGAAAAGGAGCATCTATCAGCAGGATTCAAGCCTTGGTCTGACTGGCATGTACAGTTTACTGTTATTGAGAGGAAAGGAGGTGACTCTGGTACCATTAGTCTCACTGCAGGTGGAAGAGGGCTCCTAAATATTGGACATTCTGGAGGCGATTTTCAACTGCCACCTGAAAAATGGTGACTGGCACAAGAAGATTGAGGGGACAGAGGATTCCCAACCACTCCTTGGACACCCAAGGCTCTGTACAACTGAAGCATCACTTCTTCCCATTTGTATTCCAGCCCGCTTGAGTTAAAGGCCAACATTCCTTTAGCCTTTTGATTACTTTTTATTCCTGTGCACTAACGTTTAGTGATTTGTGCACATGGACAGTTCGTAGTTTTTCACCATTAAGAAAGTATTCCAATGTCTTTCTCAGATCTAAAGTAGATGACGTCACACTTTCCCTCGCCCCACGCCCCCCCCGCACTATTTTTATGCTTGCCTCCGCTTGATAAAAAAAAATTTCTCCCCCTGTCCATCCCACTCAGCAGGATCTCATGAAAAGTACAACACGGCCACCTGCTTGGAGGCAGCAATGTGATATTATATGAGAATGTGGTCCAGCATTCTTACATAATACTGCATAATTTTCAAGTGTTCCAAATTACAGGAAGATTCAAAGTTGATGTAGATTTTGATATGGGGGAGGGGGAGAGAGGAGGGTGGAGTTGTTTGGGGGGAATCCTACAAATAGATTAAAGTATGAACTTATGTTTTACAAACGGAACCAATATTTATTGTCTTTCAGCCCACACATTTTGTCAGCCTCCCCTGCAATAATAATAACTTTTAAAAGATCTGTAAATGTGACAGTGTTTGCAGATAAAAAGTGGTCATCATGGAACCAGAATAACATTATTGATGAGAAGAATGCCTGGGTACAGCAGAATATCATCCTTGCTAGTACCCCCCCCAGGCACTAGCCCAGTAAAATTATATTTCACATAAATTAAACCAATCGTTTTACCACCCATGTCTCAGCTCATTCGCTGCTGAAAACTTCATCCATGCCTTTGTTACCTTTAGATTTGACTATTCCAATGCACTCCTGGCTGGTCTCCCACGTTCTACCCCATGTAAACTTCAGGTCATCCAAAACTCTGCTGCCCGTGTCCTAACGCGCACCAAGTCCTGTTCACCCATCACCCTAACGCTCGCTGACCAACATTGCCTCCCAGTTAAACAACACCTCGATTTAAAAACTCTCATCCTTGTTTTCAAATCCCTCCATGGGGCCTCACCCCACTCTACCTCTATAATCTCCTTCAGCCCCACAATGTCCCCCCCCCGCCCCCGAGATATCTGCACTCCTCTAATTCTGCTCTCTTGAGCATCCTTGGTTATAATTGCTCAACCATTAGTGGCCGTGCCTTCTGTTGCCTAGGTCCTAGGTCTGGAATTCCCTGCCTAAACCTCTCTGCCTCTCTTTCCTTCTTTAATACACTCCTTAAAACCTACGGGGGCGAATTTGCACCTTTTTATAGCCCTGTTAGCAGCTCCGGGGGGGCGCTAACGGGGCGCAATGGCGTTTTTGCCATGCGGAGAGGGGCGCTAATGCTACTGGGGATATTGCCCCTGGAGCTTTTGGAGACACTGTCCTGGTATCACCGCGCCCCGTGATTAGCGCCCCAGGTTGACGTGCAACCGGCAATGACATCATCGCCGTGCATGCCATGCCTCACCACCCCGTGTTGACCCCAATGCCCCGCGAGGACATCCACCGCTAGGGAACCCCTCGAAGGGGAGGCCTTTAGTGCCCCGGGCTGCCATCTTTATTTGTCGACTGACTCTTGCATCGACCCAACAATGGCAGCCCTCGGGTTGCTTGGGCCACCACCGTGCAGCCCGGCACGCCATTTTGGGTGCTGAGCTGCTGGCCCAGCTGATCGCCTCCCTGGTGGCCCAGCTGATCACCTCCCTGGTGGCCCAGGGCTGGCCACCAAAGGGCCTGCAGAGTGTACAGCGGCCCACCCTTTTAATTGAAGGGGAGAGGTGTTGTGGCGTGTCATGGTGGCCTGCTCTGCACCAGGAGTGCCCCCCAAAGGAAGTGGAGTGCCGGAGACAGCGCTCCGCTTCCTTTGAGAGCGTACATCCTAATTCTGAGTCGGGGTGCGACTTCTGGGCCAGGTGCAGGAAGTCCCAGCCTCGGAAGGTTACTGTCCCCAATCAGGGCAAGAGCAATTTCGGGGCCTACCTCTTTGACCAAGCTATTGCTCATCTGCCCTAATATCTCCTTATGCGGCTTGGTGTCAAATTGTGTTTGGTAATGCTCCCGTGAAGTGCCCTGGGACTTTTTACTACATTAAAGGCGCTATTTAAATGCAAGCTGTTGTTCAACTTATCGCACGGTTAATTTTACAGTTGGGCAATTAACAACGTTTTTAAATTTGCTGAGATTTGTAACACTGGATGAAGATTGGACTAAGGCAGTGTGCGGGGTGGGTAGATCAATTAGATAAAGGGGGTAAATGGAAGTGATTGTGTACAGGGCACTCTGATGAGTAAACCACGTACACACTTAACTGAAGAATTGTATTTTACACTTAATTCTCCCACTAACGGGAACCGATTATGACCAGTGTTTATCTATGTAAATGTAGAAATAACAAAATTCAGTTCCATGGTCACTGCATTTCATATCGCAAGAATAACTAACTCTCATGAGACTTAAGAAAACTCATCATATTTGTTATAGGTCAGGATGGATGCATCATCATAGGTAGTCCCTCATCTCGAGGATGACATGCTTCCATGCCAAAAAGCGATGCATTCACAGGTGTTTCAATGAATGACCTAATATTTCAGGTCCCGAAGTACATCCAGACGAGTGGAAGATACCTGTGTGTGGATTTTTTTAACATGTGGTGACCGTTGCACACCAGCCACCGCACGGGCTTGACAGAGCTAGGTCCTGGTCCACTGGCAATGATTAACCAAGACGACTGGAGTCCAGCACTGCTGCTCAGACCTAGTGCGCACGCATATTGCAGTGTGGGCTGGCCCATGCTGCCCCTGGGCCCACACCTCTTCTGGGCCCCGAACTTATGCCTCTCCTGGACCCCGATCACATCGCTCCACGATCTCTCACTGCTCCTGCGCCCCAACTTCGCCACTCCTGCTGTACCTGTCCACACTCCAATCACCGACCTGGACCTTGATGATGTTCAATCCAGTCACCCTCTTCACAGCCGACGCCCTCCTGCACCAAATCGTGCTGTACCTTGCAGTGGCATGCCTCCACATTGCTCCAGGCCGTCGCTCGCCACTCCTTTTATGGCCCCGACCTGGAAAAGCGCGGAAGCCCTGACCTGCGAGAGACCATCAGCGGCAGGTCAGGGCCATAAAAGGAGCGGCGGCCTGGAGCAGCGTGGCAGCCCCGACCTGAGATAGATGCAAGGTCATTCTCTCCCACACTAACTTCCAATTCACACTTTTTGACATTTGCGTAACTTTTTAAACTGCACTTGGCCAATATTTATCTCTCAATCAACATATCAAAAAAATAGCTAGTTCTTCAGTTTTCCTCATACTATTTTATACAGAAACTGAACCGTACTGTCATTGCAACTGACCTAAATGTAGTTCTTCACAAATTCTTTCCAGATTTTGGCCGATTCCACATTTGTAAATAATTCCAGGATTCACTATTCCACCACCATGAGATGCATTTGCTTTCGGAGCACCAACAACAAACCTGAAATGGCAACGGAAAACAAATTAGGTAACCAGAGAGAAAATACAGCAATGTTAGAATTTTTTCCATGAGTTACACTTACTCTACTGGCAAAATCACAGTGGTTTCAAAACTTTTGGATTAAAAGGAACACATTCCTTGCCATTTACGTCTGGGGGCTACCCAAAAGATCCAGGCCTCTAAACACATTCTAAACGTGGACTTTTCATTTTCACTCTACTGAATTTAGTTGGACAATTTTCAAAGTTCATGCCATTGATATTTAAAAAATAAAGTTTATAATATTGTCCTTGTTTACACTTTATCACAAATTAAACCTCAAAAAGCTTTACGTGAACATATTTCAAA
Organism: Pristiophorus japonicus; assembly: GCF_044704955.1. NCBI lineage: Eukaryota > Metazoa > Chordata > Chondrichthyes > Pristiophoridae > Pristiophorus > Pristiophorus japonicus. The sequence continues at coordinate 126,841,332 of NC_091979.1, read as the reverse complement.
ACTCACCACTTTTCGTCTTTGTAACTGTGCAATATTACCGAATAGCCAAACAATGTTCCTTTCGGCCCTTTAACCAGGACAGGACTTTCCAAATCTAGATTGTACAAGTGCACCGTCTTGAATAAACAACACAGAACCAAGTTCGTCCAAATGTCACTCGAGTCGAAACTCTCCGCAAACTTTTTCAGTCTCATTTTCTTTTGAACGTCAGTTACACTATGAGTCAAAATTATCAGAGAGTTCTGCTCCCCAACATGAAACTTATTACTGAAGGTGGTCCCAATATGAGCGATGAAACCACCAAGTAACACCCACATTCATTAACAAACCCACCCATCTTGTGCCGGCGCTTATAAATAAAACACAGAGACTAAGCGGTAGGGGGCGCTGTTCACCTCACGCCCCAGAGTCCACAGTTGGGCGAGTTGGCCAGCATAGCTGTGCATATGTCGCGCTGTTCTAAGGATTAAGGCACATATTGGTTCCGATGAGGACTGTCACAGTTACGAAATTTACCCGATATTAATTACTTTTTAAAAATTCAATTTGAAAAGGTACACTGGGAATGTGGTGAAGGGGTTTGTAAGCCTTGGGGTAGGGTTCTAGGAGTGGGTGGGAGAAAATCTGAGGAGGGGTGAGCTTCTCATTTGAGAGGGGGTTTGGAGCATTGGTGATTGCTCGGATCTGGCAGTATTTGGGGGGGAGGGGACAGGGATTAACACCCTTGCTGGCTCTGAAAGAAGCAAAGGTAGAAATAGTAGAGGCATTGGTCACAATCTTCCAATCCTCAGTTGGATACAGGAGCAGTGCCAGAGGAGTGGAGAGTTGCTAATGTTATACCACTATTCAAGAAAGGGGAGAGGGATAAACCAGGAAACTATGGGCCAGTTAGCCTAACATTGGTGATGTGGAGGTTATTGAAAACCATTATCAGGGACAAATGAAACTTTCATTAAGAAAGGCATGGGTTAATCAAGGAAAGCCAGTATGGATTTGTTAAAGGTAAGTTGTGTATAACTAGATTGAATTCTTTGATGAGGTAACAAAGAAGGTTGATCAAGGTAGTGCAGTAGATGTATATATGGACTTTCAGAAGACATTCAACAAAGTGCCACACTGGAGGCTTATTAAGAAAATGGAAGCCCATGGAATTAAGGGGAAAGTGGCAGTATGAATACAAAATTGGCTCAGTGACAAGCTGATTCCAAACATAATTTCAAAAGCGAGTTGGACAGGTACTTGAAGATGAAAAACTTCCAGGGTTACGGACAAAAAAGCGAGGATGTGAGACGAAGCACAACTGCTCTTTCAAAGAACCAGCACAGGTGTGATGGGCTGAATGGCCTCCTTCTGAGCTGTAAATCTCTATGGGCTAGAACCTCCACTTTTTTTGCATGCTTAATGCCCACTTAACACCCATTTTACCGCTGAAATTATGTATAACGCCCATATATCGCCCATTTTGGCACAAAATGGAAACTGGCGGACATTTTTCAGAAACTTATCGCCGAGCGTTACTTTCCCCATGTGCTTAATGCCGAGAAAAAATATTATTGCCTGCCCACTTTTTTGCACGGGATCAGCATAATGGGCGAATTCAACGGCCATAATATCGGCCAGCGTTACTTTCTGCACGGAATTAACGGCGAGATTCAATATTAACGCCCGTCCATTGTTTTTTGTCGCAAAGAGCATATTTACCCAAACTAGCGGCCATGGAGATCGGCCATCGTCAATTTCACCATCTCAGATACATATCGTCCACAATATCGCTCGCCCAAAAAACCCAGGAAAAAGTGGAATTAACCGGAACGAATCACAGCATTATGGATGCCATGTTCCAGATCACGTGTCGCGTCCTTTAAAAGGCTGCTGTGCTTTAACTTCGGCGGAGTTCGGATGTACTCTGCAGGTCGTTGGAGTTGATGTATACATCTGTAAAAACATCTTGACCATACTGTGACCGATTCAAATTGAAGAGGTGTCTTCGTCGGGAAATTCCTTGTTTGTGAGCAATTGGTGGAAAACAGAGAGCTACTGCAATGGGGCTTGTCCTTTCTCACCCTCTCTTGATGACCAAATACATGCAGCAGACTCAATATTGCCGAAGGAACACTCCACTGCATTATGTGCCCAATGTAAGAAGTGACAGACAGATGAGCAGGACCAGACATTACACCCCCAATAAGTACAAGGAGAAGCATTCTTACCTCGACTTGTCCGACACCACCTGCCTTCAGAGACTGCGCTTCCACAAAGAGGTTATCACTGAGGTATGCCAGCTGGTAAGGGCAGATCTGCAGCCTGCCAGCACCATCAGTACTGCACTGTCCGTTGAGATCTAAGTCACCACGGCACTGTCGTTCTACGCCTCGGGTTCTTTTCAGGCCACAGCTGGCGACATTTGCGGACTTTCTCAGCATGCCACACATCGCTGCATTAGACAGATCACTGAAGCACTGTACGCATGCAGGAGACTTGATCAGCTTCCCTATGAACATAAGAACATAAGAACATAAGAATTAGGAACAGGAGTAGGCTATCTAGCCCCTCGAGCCTGCTCCGCCATTCAACAAGATCATGGCTGATCTGGCCGTGGACTCAACTCCACTTACCCGCCCGCTCCCCGTAACCCTTAATTCCCTTATTGGTTAAAAATCTATCTATCTGTGATTTGAATACATTCAATGAGCTAGCCTCAACTGCTTCCTTGGGCAGAGAATTCCACAGATTCACAACCCTCTGGGAGAAGAAATTCCTTCTCAACTCGGTTTTAAATTGGCTCCCCTGTATTTTGAGGTTGTGCCCCCTAGTTCTAGTCTCCCCTACCAGTGGAAACAACCTCTCTGCCTCTATCTTGTCTATCCCTTTCATGATTTTAAATGTTTCTATAAGATCACCCCTCATCCTTTTGAACTCCAATGAGTAAAGACCCAGTCTACTCAATCTATCATCATAAGGTAACCCCCTCATCTCCGGAATCAGCCGAGTGAATCGTCTCTGTAGCCCCTCCAAAACCAGTATATCCTTCTTTAAGTAAGGTGACCAAAACTGCACGCAGTACTCCAGCTGCAGCCTCACCAATACCGTATACAGTTGCAGCAGGACCTCCTTGCTTTTGAACTCCATCCCTCTCGCAATGAAGGCCAACATTCCATTTGACTTCCTGATTACCTGCTGCACCTGCAAACTAACTTTTTGGGATTCATGCACAAGGACCCCCAGGTCCCTCTGCACCACAGCATGTTGTAATTTCTCCCCATTCAAATAATATTCCCTTTTACTGTTTTTTTTTCCAAGGTGGATGACCTCTCATTTTCCGACATTGTATTCCATCTGCCAAACCTTAGCCCATTCGCTTAACCTATCTAAATCTCTTTGCAGCCTCTCTGTGTCCTCTACACAACCCGCTTTTCCACTAATCTTTGTGTCATCTGCAAATTTTGTTACACTACCCTCTGTCCCCTCTTCCAGGTCATCTATGTATATTGTAAACAGTTGTGGTCCCAGCACCGATCCCTGTGGCACACCACTCACCACTGATTTCCAACCCGAAAAGGACCCATTTATCCCGACTCTCTCATTTCTGTTAGCCAGCCAATTCTGATCCATGCTAATACATTTCCTCTGATTCCGCGTACCTTTATCTTCTGCAGTAATCTTTTGTGTGGCACCTTATCTAAATACACCACATCCATCGGTACACCTCTATCCACCATGCTCGTTATATCCTCAAAGAATTCCAGTTTATTAACCCGAGACTCCCCGCAGTGCATGACCAGGGAGGCACAGAGTGAGAGGGCTCTAAGGTTCTCCTGAATTGCAAACTTTCCCAAAGTGCAGGGAGCAATAGAGTGTCTGCACATCGCAATGCGGGCACCTTTTCAGGATGCTAATGTTTTCAGGAACAGCAAGGGATTCCACTCCCTGAATGTCCAACTGATTGTCGACCACCAGCAAATTATACTGGCAGTGAATGCTCAATTTCCTGGCACCATCCATGATGCTCACGTGATGCGTGAGAGCACTGTATCTGACTTGTTTAACAATGAGCCACAAGGTCAATGCTGGATGCTTGGGGACAAAGGATATGGCATCGCCACCTGGCTGATGACCCCCCTGCGTGACACCCACACCAAGGCCGAAAGGCGATACAACGAGAGCCACAGAGCAACTCGCAATCTCGTGGAGGAAACCATTGGAGTGCTGAAGCAGCACTTTAGATACCTGGACCACTCAAGAGGCGAGCTCCAATACCACCCTGAGCAGGTAGCTCAATTCGTGGTGGTGCGCTCCATGCTACACAACTTGGTTATCAGGAGGGGACAAGAATTGCCTGATGAGTCTGACAGTCCACCTCACCAGAGAGAGGAAGTGAAGGACGAGGAGGTCGACGCTAACATCGGTCCAGACAATCAGACTGACACTGAAGCCATGCCCCCGCCCACCCCAATAGACCGCATGAAAGGGCCCATGGTGACATCATAGCTGCAAGAGCCTTACGTCAAGAGCTCATCAATGATCGCTTTGCCTGAAAGAACATTGGTGTTATTTACAAGGCCAACACACTGCTGGGTGTGCAGGTCATACATCAATGGTGGGCATCACCTTGGTGACAGTTAAAGTTTAAGTTGATTGAAGTTATGTGTGATTATACCCTTTGATGCTAAGGCATCACCAGCGTGTAATGGTGCAGCTATCTGAGCCAATGTGCTACAAGGTTTTGTTAAATAAAAAGCATTTAAACCGAACATTAGTCTGAAATCATCAATATTTCTGTACAAACCAATCCTTTCCCACCTCCCGCTTCTCCTTCCCACCTCTACACCTTCCCCTTCCCCTCCTGACTCCAAGCCACCTGGCCGAGGAGGTCCTCAGGTGATGCTTCATTGGGGGAGGGGGGGTGACGACCGAAGTGCTGCTTGGACAGATACGGGAGAGGACAGTTCTGAGGTGGGAACGTGCTCTGAGCCAGAAGCAAGATGTTGCTGCTGGTTCTCAGGTGTGGTTGGCAATGGGAGTGCATCACCTTGGGGTGCAGTACGGTGCTCCGGGACCACTGGGAGCCCTCTGCCACCAGTGTTCCTGGCTACGAGCTCCAGAGCCTCCTCCATCCCTTCCATGTTATATCTTATTTGTTGGATAAAAACTCGGTGCCAACTATGTTCTTGGTGCTTAGTAGGCTTTTTGCTACTGGTGAATCTCCATCGTTCCTCCCACAACAGCCAAACAAGCACACACCACAGCCACACATGCTTTCAGTGCCTCTGAGCTCCCTCTCTCTCTGTCTCCTCTTCCTCGCATGTCATGATGACCCTTGACCTCCTGAATCGCGGGAATCGAGCTTTTCCACGCTGTTGCTAAGGATGGCCACACTTTACGGCAGAAGGTCAAAAAATTTAATGCTACCGCCCATTTGATATTGCTCACGGTAACACCCATTTTCAAAAAATGGCAACCAGGTGTTTTGAGAACGGACGAGAAGCCGGCGATCAGAAAACCCTTTTTTAACGCCCACGCCGGAAATAACGCCCATTTTTGGACGATAAGCACAAAAGTGGAGGTTCTAGCCCTATGGTTCTATAATTCTATGAAGAGAATGTGATCCAAACTGCCTTTGACCCCTTTTGAGCCATTAGCCCTACTTAATTGTTCCAGCATTTCAATACTCCCGCCGCCATTTTCCTTATAATCAGCTGTTTATTATCTTTATGTAATTGCCTTCAAACATTTAAGCATAAATGTATTGTTAAAAGGAATTAACAGAAAATCATGGGCTGGGGATGCACAATTTCCTGAATTGCAGGCCCAGCAGGCAGCAGGATTGCACAATTAATGAGTTTATCAATTTATACAGTCTTTGATAAACATAAATTGACGTAATCATTCAATAATCTCTTCATAAAGCACTCTAAAAATATTTTTAAAATCATTAAGCCTCAAGAGTGGTTCAGGAGAGAGATTTTAACTGAATATATGAAACCGAAAGTAATGATTAACGAAAAATAATCTATTGCCTTTTCTAATCAGCAAAAAGAGCCACGAACAGTGGTTATTATTCTAACAAGCTGCTTTTGTTCTTTTGTCAGGAGTTCATAACACAAAAGCACAATTTCTTTCGAATTTGTTCGTAGACTGTTGACAATGCTGGGAATTACAGATTTATATCCAATCCATTGTTTTGCTGAGGAAGTGTTTATGGGCCTTCCCCTTGACCTGCTATAGAGCTCGATTTTCACTGGGTGCCGTTTTTTTGGCGTCTGTGATTTTTTGGGGGGCAATCATGATTTCTCAATTTTGCTCAAAGTTCGAAGGATTTTTTGTCTCAGGTCTGGTTGAAAACTGATTTCCGTGCCGTTTTTGGCCGTCCACAATATTTTTCAGGATAGCACACACTGGCCAAAAGCACTGCAAAAAAACCCATCTATGAAGTTAAGGAATTGGCGCGGAGCACAAGAGGACAGGAGGGAGGCAATAAGAATACAAAATAAAATATGTTTTTTTCCCCACAGGGGACTCTTTTTGGAGCAAGGGAAGAAGATTTCCAGGCCGAAAGGACCGATCCCCCCACTGCAATCCTAGGCCATAAGACAGCTCCCCGGGACCCGCTGCAATCCCGAGCCAATTGCCCCCCCCCACCTCTGTGAGTTGAAGTTCGGTATCAGGAGGGCTATTGGCCTGGAATTGCAGCAGGTCCAGCTTCGGGGGGAGTGGTGGCCACTGGTCCAGCGGGGGGGGGGGGGGGGGAGGGGGAGTGGTGGCAGTGGGTCCGGGGGGGAAGTCAGTGGGTCCGGGGAGTGGGGGGGGGGGGTTGTCAGTGGGTCCGGGGGAGGAAGTCAGTGGGTCCGGGGCGGGGGGGGTGTCAGTGGGTCCGGTGGGGGAGGATGTCAGTGCGTCCGGTCCGGGGGGGGAGGTGTCAGTGGGTCCAGGGGAGGAAGTCAGTGGGTCCGGGGGGGAGGTGTCAGTGGGTCCAGGGGAGGAAGTCAGTGGGTCCAGGGCGGGGGGGGAAGTCAGTGGGTCCGGGGAGCGGGGGGTGGGGGGGTTGTCAGTGGATCCGGGGGAGGAAGTCAGTGGGTCCGGGGCGGGGGGGGGTGTCAGTGGGTCCGGTGGGGGAGGATGTCAGTGCGTCCGGTCCGGGGGGGGAGGTGTCAGTGGGTCCAGGGGAGGAAGTCAGTGGGTCCGGGGGGAGGAAGTCAGTGGGTCCGGGGGGGGAGGTGTCAGTGGGTCCAGGGGAGGAAGTCAGTGAGTCCGGGGGGGGCGGTGTCAGTGGGTCCGGAGCGGGGGAAGTCAATGGGTCCGGGGGAGGTGGGGGTGTCAGTGGGTCCAGGGGAGGAAGTCAGTGGGTCCGGGGGGGGAGGTGTCAGTGGGTCCAGGGGAGGAAGTCAGTGGGTCCGGGGGGGGAGGTGTCAGTGGGTCCAGGGGAGGAAGTCAGTGGGTCCGGGGGGGGGGGGAAGTCAGTGGGTCCGGGGGGAGGAAGTCAGTGGGTCCAGGGGGGGAGGTGTCAGTAGGTCCAGGGGAGGAAGTCAGTGGGTCCGGGGGGGGGAGGTGTCAGTGGGTCCGGTGGGGGAGGATGTCAGTGGGTCCGGGGGGGGGGGGGAAGTCAGTGGGCCCGGGGGGGGGTGTCAGTGAGTCCGAGGGGGGGGGCGGTGTCAGTGGGTCCGGAGGGGGGGAAGTCAGTGGGTCCGGGGGAGGGCGGGGTGTCAGTGGGTCCGGTGGGGGAGGATGTCAGTGGGTCCGGGGGGGGAAGTCAGTGGGTCCGGGGGGGGACGGTGTCAGTGGGTCCGGTGGGGGAGGATGTCAGTGGGTCCGGGGGGGGAGGTGTCAGTGGGTCCGGTGGGGGAGGATGTCAGTGGGTCCGGGGGGGGGGGGGGGAAGTCAGTGGGCCCGGGGGGGGGGTTGTCAGTGAGTCCGGGGGAGGGGGGGGTGTCAGTGGGTCCAGGGGAGGGGGGGTGTCAGTGGGTCCGGTGGGGGAGGTGTCAGTGGGTCCGGTGGGGTGTCAGTGGGTCTGGCGAGTGGGTCCGGGTGGGGGGGCCGAGTGGGTCCGGGCGGGGGGCTGTGTCAGTGGGTCCAGGGGGGGAAGTCGGTGGGTCCGGGGGTGGGGTCAGTGGGTCCGGGGGGGTGGTGGGTGTGGGTCCGGGGGGTGTGTCAGTGGGTCCGGGGGGGGAAGTCAGTGGGTCCGGGGGGGGGACGGTGTCAATGGGTCCGGTGGGGGAGGATGTCAGTGGGTCTGGGGGGGGTGAAGTCAGTGGGTCCGGGAGGGGGGTGGTGTCAGTGGGTCCGGGTGGGGAGGATGTTAGTGGGTCCGGGGGGAGAGGTGTCAGTGGGTCCGGTGGGGTGTCAGTGGGTCTGGGGGGGTGGCGAGTGGGTCCGGGTGGGGGGGCCGAATGGGTCAAGGCGGGGGGCTGTGTCAGTGGGTCCAGGGGGGGAAGTCGGTGGGTCCGGGGGTGGGGTCAGTGGGTCCGGGGGGGTGGTGGGTGTGGGTCCGGGGGGTGTGTCAGTGGGTCCGGGGGGGTGTCAGTGGGTCCGGGGGGGTGTCAGTGGGTCTGGGAGGGTGGCGAGTGGGTCCGGGTGGGGGGGCCGAGTGGGTCCGGGCGGGGGGCTGTGTCAGTGGGTCCAGGGGGGGAAGTCGGTGGGTCCGGGGGTGGGGTCAGTGGGTCCGAGGGGGTGGTGGGTGTGGGTCCGGGGGGGTGTGTCAGTGGGTCCGGGGGGGGGGGGGGAGGGGGGAGAGTGGGTCCGGGTGGGGGGGGGGTGTCAATGGGTCCAGGGGGGGAAGTCGGTGGGTCCGGGGGGGGTGTCAGTGGGTCTGGGGGGGGAGGGCGAGTGGGTCCGGAGGGGGGGGTGTCAGTGGGTCCCGGGGGGGGGTGGGTGTCAGTGGGTCCAGGGGGGGAAGTCGGTGGGTCCGGGGGGGTGGTGGGTGTGGGTCCGGGGTGGGTGTCAGTGGGTCCGGGGGGGGGGGGGAGAGTGGGTCCGGGTGGGGGGGCTGTCAGTGGGTCGGGTGGGGGGGGTGCCGGTGGGGGAGTGTCAGTGGGTCCGGGGAGGGGGGGAAGTCAGTGGGTCCGGGGTAGTGGGGGGGGAATGGGTCAGGGGGGGCGGGAAGTGTGACAGTGGGTCCGGGGGGGTAGGGGGGAAGTCAGTGGGTCCGTGGGGGGGGGGGCGTATTCATTGGTCCGGGGGGGTGGGGAGAGGACCTTTATGGCCCTTTTGGCAGTGGTTGGGTAACAGTCCTTCCGGGGGAGCGGGCTTCATCGTCTCTGGTTGCCCTGACAACTTCAGCTTTTCGCATATGCCCAGAGAGGTTTTAGCGCAGACTTGAAGCTCCGCCCCCAGACTAACCTCGCAGAGCACTGCGCCAGTCACATACAGGCGACACCAAGTAACGACAGCAAGTTAACTTCTCCAAAGGATATTAGTGAACCAATTGTCTGACAGCTTCATGGTCGCTGATAGCAGCATTTTTTCCCCCAGATTTTTAATTGAATTCAAATTCTCAAACTGCTATAGTGGGATTTGAACTCTAGATTATTACACCTGGCCTTTGGATTACAAGGCCAGCAACATAATTACTGCACTACCAAATAAAATCTCAGAAGCAATGATGCAGGATCAATGATTATATATGCAAGTGAAGATGATTTATGACTTGGAGGTATTTCTGTTTCAACAACAATGCTGCTCTTGTCCATGCCCCACATAAATAAAATGGACCACTCCCCATAAATTACGCAAAAAGCTTTCTCAACATTCTCAAAAAAAAAGTGATCACCCATTTTTTTCTCATTAACTGTCCAAAGTAAAGGTTTAAACACATTTAAAAATTAAATAAAATACATATATGACAATCACATTATTAAATTTATCAATTTAATTATCTTTTGTGTAGTATAGCCTTGTTACTTGAAGGCCTCAGTTATTCCCAAGAGTCTGCACACTGACTTGACATTTTCTTCCAGAGCTGTAAACTGAATTTAGATTGTGCAGTATGAGTGTGTGCATGCATCAGTATCAGTCAGCTATACTGATGGAATATTTTGCTTGAGATTTTGGCTAAAGTAAATGTTGGTCCCCTGGAGGATGAGATGGAGGAATTAATATTGTAGAACAAGGAAATGGCAGAAACGTTGAAAAAATATTTTTTATTGGTCTTCATGGTAGAAGACACTAAAGACACCCCAATAGTGGATAATCAAGGGGCTATCGGTAGGGAGGGACTTAGAAACATAGAAACAGAAAATAGGTGCAGGAGTAGGCCATCCGGCCCTTCGAGCCTGCACCACCATTCAATAAGATCATGGCTGATCATTCCTTCTGTACCCCGTTTCTGCTTTCACTCCATACCCCTTGATCCCTTTAGCCACAAGGGCCATATCTAACTCCCTCTTGAATATATCCAATGAACTGGCATCAACAACTCTCTGCGGTAGGGAATTCCATAAGTTAACAACTCTCTGAGTGAAGAAGTTTCTCCTCATCTCAGTCCTAAATAGCTTACCCCTTATCCTAAGACTATGTCCCCTGGTCCTGGACTTCCCCAACATCGGGAACATTCTTCCTGCATCTAACCTGTCCAGTCCCGTCAGAATTTTATATGTTTCTATGAGATCCCCTCTCATCCTTCTAAACTCCAGTGAATACAGGCCCAGTCAATCCAGTCTCTCCTCATATGTCAGTTCTGCCATCCCAGGAATCAGCCTGGTGAACCTTTGCTGCACTCCCTCAATAGCAAGAACGTCCTTCCTCAGATTAGGAGACCAAAACTGAACACAATATTCCAGGTGGGGTCTCACTAAACCCTGTACAACTGCAGTAAGACCTCCCTGCTCCTATACTCAAATCCCCTTGCTATGAAGGCCAACATACAATTTGCCTTCTTCACTGCCTGCTGTACCTGCATGTCAACCTTCAATGACTGATGAATCATGACACCCAGTTCTCGCTGCATCTCCCCTTTTCCGAATCTACCGCCATTCAGATAATATTCTGCCTTTGTGTTTTTGCCCCCAAAGTGGATAACCTCATATTTATCCACATTATACTGCATCTGCCATGTATTTGCCCACTCATCTAACCTGTCCAAATCATCCTGCAGCCTCTTAGCATCCTACTCACAGCTCACATCGCAACCCAGTTTAGTGTCATCTGCAAACTTGGAGATATTACACTCAATTCCATCATCCAAATCATTAATATATATTGTAAAGAGCTGGGGTCCCAGCACTGTGCCCTGCGGCACTCCACTAGTCACTGCCTGCCATTCTGAAAAGGACCTGTTAATCCCGACTCTCTGCTTCCTGTCTGCCAACCAGTTCTCTATCCACGTCAGTACATTACCCCCATTATCATGTGCTTTGATTTTGCACAACAATCTCTTGTGTGGGACCTTGTCAAACGCCTTTTGAAAGTCCAAATACACCACATCCACTGGTTCTCCCCTGTCCACTCTACTAGTTACATCCTCAAAAAATTCCAGAAGATTTGTCAAGCATGATTTCCCCTTCATAAATCCATGCTGACTTGGACCAATCCTATCACTCCTTAATGATTGATTCCAACATTTTCCCCACGACTGACGTCAGGCTAACTGGTCTATAATTACCCGTTTTCTCTCTCCCTATGTTTTAAAAAAGTGGTGTTACATTAGCAACCCTCCAGTCCATAGGAACTGACCCAGAGTCAATAGACTGTTGGAAAATTATCACCAATGCATCCACTATTTCTAGGGCCACTTTCTTAAGTAGTCTGGGATGTAGACTATCAGGCCCTGGGGATTTATCGGCCTTCAATCCCGTCAATTTCCCGAACACAATTTCCAGCCAAATAAGGATATCCTTCAGTTCCTCCTTCTCACTAGACCTTTGGGCCCCTTGTACATCGGGAAGGTTATTTGTGTCTTCCTTTGTGAAGACAGAACCAAAGTACTTGTTCAATTGGTCTGCCATTTCTTTGTTCCCTATTATAAATTCACCCGAATCCGACTGCAAAGGACCAATGTTTGTCTTCACTAATCTTTTTATCTTGACATATCTATAGAAGCTTTTGCAGTCATTTTTTATGTTTCCGGCAAGCTTCCTCTCGTACTCTATTTTCCCCTTCTTAATTAAACCCTTTGTCGTCCTCTGCTGTATTCTAAATTTCTCCCAGTCCTCCGGCTTGCTACTTTTTCTGGCTAATTTGTATGCCTCTTCCTTGGATTTAACACTATCCTTAATTTCCCTTGTTAGCCACGGTTGAGCCACCTTCCCCATTTTATTTTTCTTCCAGACAGGGATGTACAATTGTTGAAGTTCGTCCATATGATCTTTAAAGGTTTGCCATTGCCTATCCACCGTCAACCCTTTAAGTATCACTTGCCAGTCTAATGTCGCCAATTCGCGCCTCATACCATCAAAGTTACCTTTCCTTAAGTTCAGGAACCTAGTTTCTGAATTAACTTTGTCACTCTCCATCTTAATAAAGAATTCTACCATATTATGGTCACTCTTCCCCAAGGGGCCTCGCACAACAAGATTGCTAATTAGTTCCTTCTCATTACACATCACCCAGTCTAGGATGGCCAGCTCTCTGGTTGGTTCCTCGACATATTGGTCTCGAAATCCATCCCTAATACACTCCAGGAAATCCTCCTCCACCGCATTGCTACCAGTTAGGTTAGCCCAATCAATATGTAGATTAAAGTCGCCCATGATTACTGCTGTACCTTTATTGCATGCATCTCTTATTTCTTGTTTGATGCTGTCCCCAACCTCACTCCTACTATTTGGTAGCCTGTACACAACTCCCACTAGCGTTTTAGTGGAAAGATTATTGGGAAAGCGGGTTGTGTAGTGGACACAGAGAGGCTGCAAAGAGATTTAGATAGGTTAAGCGAATGGGCTAAGGTTTGGCAGATGGAATACAATGTTGGAAAATGTGAGGTCATCCACCTTGGGAAAAAAAAATAATAAAAGGTAACATTATTTGAATGGGGAGAAATTACAACATGCTGTGGTGCAGAGGGACCTGGGGGTCCTTGTGCATGAATCCCAAAAAGTTAGTTTGCAGGTGCAGCAGGTAATCAGGAAGGCAAATGGAAAGTTGGCCTTCATTGCGAGAGGGATGGAGTACAAAAGCAGGGAGGTCCTGCTGCAACTGTACAGGGTATTGGTGAGGCTGCACCTGGAGTACTGCGTGCAGTTTTGGTCACCTTACTTAAGGAAAGATATACTAGTCTTGGAGGGGGTACAGAGACGATTCACTAGGCTGATTCCAGAGATGAGGGGGTTACCTTATGATGATAGATTGAGTAGACTGGGTCTTTACTCATTGGAGTTCAGAAGGATGAGGGGTGATCTTAACATTTAAAATAATGAAAGGGATAGACAAGATAGAGGCAGAGAGGTTGTTTCCACTGGTCGGGGAGACTAGAACTTGGAGGCACAGCCTCAAAATACAGGGGAGCCAATTTAAAACCGAGTTGAAAAGGAATTTCTTCTCCCAGAGGGTTGTGAATCTGTGGAATTCTCTGCCCAAGGAAGCAGTTGAGGCTAGCTCATTGAATGTATTCAAATCACAGATAGATAGATTTTTAATCAATAAGGGAATTAAGGGTTATGGGGAGCGGGTGGGTAAGTGGAGCTGAGTCCACGGCCAGATCAGCCATGATCTTGTTGAATGGCAGAGCAGGCTCGAGGGGCTAGATGGCCTACTCCTGTTCCTAATTCTTATGTTCTTATGTTCTTATGTTTTCTGCCCTTTGGTATTCCGCAGCTCCACCCATACTGATTCCACATCATCCAAGCTAATGTCCTTCCTTGGGGTAGCCTTGAGGAGGAATTCATAGAATGCATACGGGATTGTTTCTTAGAACAGTATGTTACAGAATCTACAAGGGAGCAAGCTATCTTAGATCTGGTCCTGTGTAATGAGACAGGAATAATAAACGATCTCTGAGTAAAAGATTCTCTAGGAATGAGTGATCACAGTATGATTGAATTTGTAATACAGATTGAGGGTGAGGAAGTAGTGTCTCAAATGAGCGTACTATGCTTAAATAAAGGGGACTACAGTGGGATGAGGGCAGAGTTGGCTAAAGTAGACTGGAAACACAGACTAAATGGTGGCACAATTGAGGAACAGTGGAGGACTTTTAAGGAGCTCTTTCATAGTGCTCAACAAAAATATATTCCAGTGAAAAAGAAGGGCGGTAAGAGAAGGGATAACCAGCTGTGGATAACCAAGGAAATAAAGGAGAGTATCAAATTAAAAACCAATGCGTATAAGGTGGCCAAGGTTAGTGGGAAACTAGCAGATTGGGAAAATTTTAAACAACAGCAAAGAATGACTAAGAAAGCAATAAAGAAAGGAAAGATAGATTACGAAAGTAAACTTGCGCAAAACATAAAAACAGATAGTAAAAGCTTTTATTGATATATAAAACGGAAAAGACTGAGTAAAGTAAATGTTGGTCCCTTAGAAGATGAGAAGGGGGATTTAATAATGGGAAATGTGGAAATGGCTGAGATCTTAAACAATTATTGTGCTTCGGTCTTCACAATGGAAGACACAAAAACCATGCCAAAAATTGCTGGTCACGGGAATGTGGGAAGGGAGAACCTTGAGATAATCTCTATCACTAGCGGGGTAGTGTTGGACAGGCTAATGGGACTCAAGGTAGACAAGTCCCCTGGTCCTGATGAAATGCATCCTAGGGTATTAAAAGACATGGCGGAAGTTATAGCAGATGCATTCGTTATAATCTACCAAAATTCTCTGGACTCTGGGGAGGTACCAGCGGATTGGAAAGCAGCTAATGTAACGCCTCAGTTTAAAAAAGGGGGCAGACGAAAGGCAGGTAACTATAGGCCGGTTAGTTTAACATCTGTATTGGCGAAAATGCTTGAAGCTATCATTAAGGAAGAAATAGCGGGACATCTCGATAGGAATAGTGTAATTAAGCAGATGCAACATGGATTCATGAAGGGGAAATCATATTGAACTAATTTACTGGAATTCTTTGAGGATATAACGAGCATGGTGGATAGAGGTGTGCCGATGGATGTGGTGTATTTAGATTTCTAAAAGGCATTCGATAAGGTGCCACACAAAAGGTTACTGCAGAAGATAAAGGTACGCGGAGTCAGAGGAAATATATTAGCATGGATAGAGAATTGGCTGGCTAACAGAAAGCAGAGAGTCAGGATAAATGGGTCCTTTTCGGGTTGGGAATCGGTGGTTTGTGGTGTGCCACAGGGATCGGTGCTGGGATCACAACTGTCTACAATATACATAGATGACCTGGAAGAGGGGACAGAGTGTAGTGTAACAAAATTTGCAGATGACACAAAGATTAGTGGTAAAGCGGGTTGTGTAGAGGACACAGAGAGGCTGCAAAGAGATTTAGATACGTTAAGCGAACGGGCTAAGGTTTGGCAGATGGAATACAATGTTGGGAAATGTGAGGTCATCCACCTTGGAAAAAAAACAGTAAAAGGGAGTATTATTTGAATGGGGAGAAATTACAACATGCTGCGGTGCAGAGGGACCTGGGGGTCCTTGTGCATGAAACTCTTTTAGAGTCTACCTGCAAAACATAAAACATTTATCTGTGCCACCCGACCTGGATGACACACCAGACATTTACAAGGCCCATTTTTTTCTTTATTTTTTGTGTTTTTCTTTTTTTTTTAATTGGGCGCTAAAATCAAATTTTTCCAAGTGCCCCCTATAAAAGGAGAGGGGGACACTAAAATCACCGGCAATTAAAACAAATTAAACTTTAAAACGTAAAATCAAATTAAAATTTGGTTGCCGGGCGTGATGATGCACTCCAGTCCCTCCGGTGCCCACCTCTCGCGAAAGGCCGCGAGCGTACCGGTGGACACCGCGTGCTCCATCTCCAAGGACACCCTGGACCGGATGTAAGAGCGGAAGAGAGGCAGGCAGTCAGGTTGAACGACCCCCTCGACCGCCCGCTGCCTGGACCGGCTGATGGCACCCTTGGCCGTGCCCAGGAGCAGTCCTACGAGGAGGCCTTCGGACCTACCCGCTCCCCTCCGCACAGGGTGCCCAAAGATCAGGAGAGTGGGACTGAAGTGCAGCCAGAATTTCAGGAGCAGCCCCTTCAAATAATAAAACAGGGGCTGCAACCTTGTGCATTCCATAAAAACATGGAACACGGACTCTTCCAGACCGCAGAAATTGCAGGCGGCCTGGGAGTCCGTGAACCGGCTTAAAAATTTGTTGCACGGCACTGCTCCGTGCACCACCCTCCAGGCCAAGTCCCCGATGAATAGTGGGAGGACCCCTGCGTAGAGTGCCCTCCATCGGGGACCCCCGCCTCCTCCGGACGGCAAGATGGTACGCCATGGCGTGTCCGGACGGCCGGCGAGGATGGCAAAGTTGAGAGTGTGCAGGAGCAGCCCGTACAGGAAACCCCTCCGCGCGGAACTGAAAGGCACGGAGGGGATTTCCCCGAGGCGGCTCAAGTTGTGAGGCGCCGGCCCCCAAGGGAGGTTCTGGGGTTTGGCGCCGATGAGGAATTCCGTCCGGACGGGGGTCAGTTCGGACGGGATCTCCCCACATGCTTGAGCCTCCTCGATGCACCTAATGGAGTCAGGGCCCAGAGCTGTTTTTAGCGACTCGATGGCATCGGCCGCATGGCGGACGTTGGCAGAATTTAGGCGCCGCGCCAGCGTGTCTGGCGCCATCCAGCCCGCTCCTCCGCCATCGAGCAGGTCCCTGACCCTGGTCACCTCACCAGCCACAGCCCTCTCTTCCGACCGCCACATAAAACCTCGGTCGTGGAGGTACGGATTCCCGAGCAGCGGCTCCTGCAGGACGGCCGCCACTCCAGCCGGCGGAGAGCTGCGCTTGGTGGAGACTTTGTTCCAGACCCTGATGAGTTCCTTGTAAAAGACAGGCAGCTCCCGGAGGGCGGTCCTGACACCCCCCAAGTTCACAAACAGGAGCTGCGTGTCATAATTGAGGTCGCGCTGCTGGCGGAAGAAGTACGTCGCCAGAGCAGACCACCTAGGAGGGGGCTCGACGTAAAGGTATCTCTGCAGGGTCTGAAGACGGAAAGTCGCGAGCTGGGCGCTGACGCACACCAACGACTGACCGCCCTCCTCAAGCGGGAGACTCAAGACCGCAGCAGAGACCCAGTGCTTCCTGTTGTTCCAGAAGAAGTCCACCAGCTTCTTCTGTATCTTGGCGACAAACGCAGGGGGAGGGGTCAAAGTGACCAGCCGGTACCACAACATTGCGGCCACCAGCTGGCTTATGACTAGCGCTCGACCCCTGTAGGACAGCACTCGGAGCAGTCCTGTCCAGCGCCCTAGGCGAGCGGCGACCTTGGCCTCCAGCTCCTGCCAGTTCGCTGGCCAGGCTCCCTCGTCGGGGCTAAGGTAGACTCCCAGATAGAGGAGATGGGTCGTGCTCCAGGCAAAAGGCCTGAGCTCCTCCGGCAGGGAGTCCACCCGCCACTGACCCACCAGGAGTCCGGAACATTTCTCCCAGTTGATCCTGGCGGAGGACGCGGCCGAGTAAATCTCCTGGCACTCACGCATCCTCCGCAGGTCAGCGGGATCCTCTACCGCGAGGAGCACATCATCGGCGTAAGCCGAGAGGACGACCCCCACGCCCGGCCCTTGCAGAGCCAGTCCCGTCAACCTCGTCCGCAAGAGGCGCAGGAAAGGCTCCACGCAAACAGCGTATAACTGGCCGGACATGGAGCATCCCTGGCGCACCCCTCTCCTAAAGCGAAGGGGCGCCGTCAAGGACCCGTTAACCTTAATCAGACACTCCGCGGCGGCGTACAAAAGTCAGATCCGGGCGACGAAATGCGTCCCGAACCCGAAAGCGCGCAGAGTTCCGAGCAGATAGTCGTGATCCACCCTGTCGAACGCCTTCTCTTGGTCGAGGGATAGGAAGGCAACCAACAGACCAGCCTCCTGGGAACAATGGATGAGGTCCCGGACCAGATGGATGTTATCGTGAATTGTCCGGCCCGGGACCGTAGGACTGGTCGGGGTGGATCATGTGGTCCAGCACAGCACCAAGGCGAGCAGACATCGCCCTGGCGAAGATTTTGTAGTCCGTGCTGAGGAGGGAGACCGGGCGCCAGTTCTTAAGGAGGCGGAGATCGCCCTTCTTAGGCAGCAGGACGATGACTGCCCTGCGCCAAGAGAGGGGCATCTCCCCGGTCGCCAGACTTTCCCCCAGGACCCGCGCGTAGTCGCCCCCCAGGACGTCCCAGAACGCCCTGTGGAACTCCGCGGTCAGCCCGTCCAGCCCCGGGGATTTTCCCCTCGAGAGCCGGTCGAGGGCACCGGTCAGCTCCGCCAGGCTTAGCGGAGCTTTCAGATTTTCGGCGCACTCCAGGCTGACCTTCGGCAGGTCCTCCCACAAAACTCTACGCGCTTCCTCGCTGGACGGATCCGGAGAGAACAGAGCCCCGTAATATTCACGGGCCCTGTTGTTGACGCCCTCCGGATCCGAGACGAGAGAGCCGTCGTCGGCCAGCAGCGTCAAGAGCTGCTTACGGACACTCTGCCTTTTTTCCAGCGAGTAGAAGAAGGGGGAGCCGCGGTCCAGATCCCGCGGGACCGGATCCGCGACCTCACGAACGCGCCTCGGGACCCGACGAGCTGCAGGTCCTTCAGCGCGGCCTTCTTCGCTTCGTACACCGTCCGCAGGGCCGGGTCCTGGACGACTTGACCGAGACGGGCTTCCAGGTCGAGCACCTCTTTTTCTAGGCGCCCGACTCTGGCTGCCCGCCTCTTGGTCGACCCCCTCGCGTACTCTTGACAGAAGACGCGGACATGAGCCTTGCCCACGTCCCACCATAGCCTCAAGGAGGGGAAGTCCCCCTGCTTCCTTCTCCAGTTGGACCAGAATCGACGGAACGAGTCCTGGAACCGCACGTCCTCCAGCAGCCGGTTGTTAAAGTGCCAGTACGCGGACCCCGTGCTCGCGCGGAGCGAAGCGAGCTCCGCCCACACCAGGTGGTGGTCCGAACACGGCACCGGCCGCATGGAGGCCGCCGGGACGCAGGAAACGTACGCCCGAGACACGTAAAGGCGGTCGACTCTAGACCATCCTACTCCAGGCCTCACCCAAGTAAAGGCGCTGGAGTCGGGGTGGAGATTTCGCCAGACGTCCACCAAGTCGAAGGACTCGACCAGGTCCCTCAACTTCTCCATCGCCGTCATGCACTGCGGGGCACCGGAGCGGTCCCTCGCCTCGAGGGTGCAGTTAAAATCCCCCCCGAGGACAATGCAGTCGCCGACGTCGACGGAGCCAAGCAGAGCGGACACCTCTTCAAAGAAACGCGTTTGCTGCGGGCCGGGCTGAGGGGCGTACACGTTCACGAGATGGAGCGGCACGTCCCCCAGGCGAACCGTTACGTGCAGCAAGCGGCCTGGCACGGGCTCCTCGACCCCCAAGATCTCCGGCTGAAAATGCGGGCCCAGCAAGATGGCCACCCCACTAGAAATGGCGGTGAGGTGGCTCATGCGGACCTCTCCTTGCCATTCCAGGAGCCACGTGGCTTCGTCTCCCGGAACGGTGTGGGTTTCTTGCAGGAAGCACACCGCATATTTCCCCTCCCGCAGGAGCGAAAAATTGTCAAATCTACGGCGTGCCCCTCTGCCGCCGTTGATGTTGAGGCTGGCTATGGTTATCTTCATGGCAAAAGCATAGTGCAACCTCTACCTTAATCTATTGTGGGGGAGGGAGCGGAGTCTTTTGTTGAACTCCACTCCCTCCGCAGCCCAGCGAGGAGTCCCTCGAGCTCGCGCAGCTCAAGGTGTTGCGCCTTTGTCAAGGGCCCGCCCGCGGCCAAGGTTTTAGCGGCGGCGCGGACGGACCCCTTGATCAGCTCTGGCTCGGACCATTTTTCCAGGGCCAGTCGGGCTTGGTTGCAGCGACCCCGGCTCTGGGCCAAAAAGTCCCGGAGTTCCTTTACAGGAATGAGGATGGTCTCGGCGGCGGCCGCGAGCAGATCCACCGCCTCGCTGGCGGTGGTCTCTAGATTTTCTCCCGCGTCCCCCACCGAGTCCCCGTCCTCCTCCGGGAGGTGGCCGCCAGCAGCCGGCCCATCGACCGCACAAGGTACGGCAAATGAACCGGCCACTCCAACCGGCCCTGGCTCTGCCCCGATCCCACCCCCAGGATCGTCGGCAGAGGAGTCCCCACTGGGCTCTTTTAAAAATGGTGCTGGGTCGGGAAATGACAGCGGAAGGGGTTCCCCCTCCGCCCCAGGAACCGGGGAACAAGGAGAGACCCGGCAATAGGAAATCCCCAGGCTCCCCAAGTGCTCCAGCTCCAAAGTAAGGGGCGAGGGTGTGTGTTCCTCCCCCTCCCCGCTGCCACCTCCCGGCCCAGCATGTACAGTTTCATTAAATTTGTTCATTTGTGTTTCTGCCGGGTCGAGCAAACCCCGGGGGAAGTTGGATATTGGCTGGGCGGGCTCAGGTTCGGCCTTTTCGGCCCCGCCTGCCTCAGTCCCCGGGACGCCCGGAACGGCGGCAATGATTTCCTCCGCGATCCCCACGCCCCCCACGACAGGCAGATCGTCCACGCCCTCCCCAGGAGGCAGAGGCTGGGCAGCCTCGACTGTCTCACCCTCCCCGGGGACAGACTCCTCCCGCCTACGGCGCTGCTTGGGGGCACTGGTGGGGGACGCGGGACACGCTGCGGGCACCGCCTCCTCCGCGGAGGGATGTTGTTCCCCCTCCGCCTCAACGGAGCGGCGCCTCCTTTTGTTGCTGGAGGTGCGCTGAGGCAGGGAGACCTCCATGTCTGCCGAGGCCTCCCGCTCCGCCCCCCCCTTTTTCTTTTCTTGCCCTCGCCCGAGCCCCTCTGCGGTATTGGTCAAGGGCTCGGGCACGGGCTCAGGGCACCCCGCGCTCGCCGGTGACTGGGTTGGGCTGAGCGCGGTGGTCAAACTTTCCGGCGCACTGAGGGGACCCGCCTCTAGATGTCTTGTCTTCTTCCGCGCCTTCTTTTCGATCGGACGCTCTCCCTCCCCCCCGCCGGAGGCCGCGAAAACAAAGGCCCCCGACGATGCACGCACACCTACGGCTCCCGGCACGCGGACGCAACTAGGGGGAGGGGTGGCGGCGGCGCCAGCCTTGGCCGCCTTCGGTGGTTTGGCGGCCTTGGAGGCGGGGCAGTTCTTTCGAACATGCCCCACCTCCCTACAGGCATGGCACCGCACGCCGTCCGACGTCCAGAAGACGCGGTAGGCAGTCCCCTCGTGCACCACATTAAAAGATCCCTCCGTCGTGTCCTCCCGCGCCAGCCGGACAAAGAGCTGGCGGCGGAAGGAGAACACGTGGCACAGGCTGTTCTCCCTGAGGCCGAGCGGTATGGGGTTGATCCCCGACCTTACCTCCCCCAGTTGGTGTAGGTGAGGGAGGAGGAGCTCAGCGGGAACAAAGGGCGGGACGTTTGACACGATGACCCTCTGCGCGGTGGCCTCGAGAGGGTCCACCGGCAGGAACGTCCCGCCCACCGTGAGCCCCTTTTCAAGGGCCAGGGACACCGCCCGCTCCGACCCCAGGAAGAACACGGCCTTCCCAGACATCTTGGGGGCCGCGACAATGGCTGAGGGGCCGACTACCCCAGCCATCGCCCGCACGCACTCCTCGATGCTCATTGTGGGGTGTGTGTAGCTTTTGACCCCGTGTTTCTTTGTAATAAGTCTGAATGGTGGCAGGGCAGCGGGTGGCGCAGGAGGTGCCGTGGAAGCGGTTGCCACCTGCGCATATGTCTTCGCTGGCCCTGCCACCGGCGTGGATGGGGTCGCCATCACGGGGTCCCTTTAAGGGCTACACCCACCCCAAAGTCACAGGCCTTAATGGTCTTAATTAGGCCTCTTATCTAAAAGACTGAGCAGAGGAGCTCTTAACGAGGCACACCTCTCCCCTAGTTGGCAATTGGGGAGGGGCCTTGCTCCCTCTGCTCAGTTGTCTTAATTGTTTTAGCTTTTATTTTTTTTCTAAATTAGGAGGAAGGGGTCTCAGAGAGAGAGGGGAGAAACAGAGAACGAGAGAGGGGGGGTGGGAATAGGGGGGGTGGGAATGGGGGGGGGGACTGCGAGGGCAGGTCTCCCCTCGCAGCTGTGGGTGGGTGCAATCCCCAGATGGTAAAACACAAAATAGTCTTTGGGATGGTCTTCGGGTGAGGGGAGAAGATGTCTTCACCTGGGGCAGCTCGAGCCACCAGGCACACACTCCTAACGATGTTAATAGGGTGATTAAGAAAAATCTTCAGCCTGGTAGCTCCAGCTATCCCAGGCTAGGCAATTGGGTTGAGGGGGGGGTTCAATTGTGTGTGGGGCCCAGTTGTAAGCAAGGCCCCCACACACACTTCCACACACACACACCCCCCGCGATGTTCCGGCCCTCAGTGGTCTTCTTTCCTCCCCCCACCGATACAACAAAGTCTTTTTGGGAAATGCACCCACACCCACCTGTAGAAATGGTAGAGTCTCCCTCCTTCCACACTGGATGTTTGTTGTTGGTCTTTTCCCCTCTCTCCAACTCTTTGCAGAAATGGTAAAAAGTAGTAAAAGTTTTCTGCTTTTTCCTCCTCTCCCTCTGGGTGAAAGTTGGTGGTGAAGCCCCTTCCTTCCTTCTCTTCCTGGGCTGTTCTCAGGTCTCTACAGGCAGGAGCAAAAGTTGATAGCTGCTCTCCTCACTGCAGCTCAGCTCCAACTGTGCAGGACACGCCTCCACTGCTCCACAATTGGTCCTTGTGCATGAAACTCTTTTAGAGTCCACCTGTAAAACATAAGACATTAAACCGTGCCACCCGACCTGGGTGACACACCAGACATTTACAAGGCACTTTTTTTTCCTTTTTTTTTGTGTTTTTCTTTTTTTTTTATTTTGGGGCACTAAAATCACAATTTTTCCCCAGTGCCCCCTATAAAAGGGAAGGGGGACACTAAAAGCACCGGCAATTAAAACAAATTAAACTTTAAAACGTAAAATCAAATTAAAATTTGGTTGCCGGGCGTGATGATGCACTCCAGTCCCTCCGGTGCCCACCTCTCGCGGAAGGCCGCGAGCGTACTGGTGGACACCGCGTGCTCCATCTCCAAGGACACCCTGGACCGGATGTAAGAGCGGAAGAGAGGCAGGCAGTCAGGTTGAACGACCCCCTCAACCGCCCGCTGCCTGGACCGGCTGATGGCACCCTTGGCCGTGCCCAGGAGCAGTCCTACGAGGAGGCCTTCGGTCCTACCCGCTCCCCTCCGCACAGGGTGCCCAAAGATCAGGAGAGTGGGACTGAAGTGCAGCCAGAATTTCAGGAGCAGCCCCTTCAAATAATGGAACAGGGGCTGCAACCTTGTGCACTCAATAAAAACATGGAACACGGACTCCTCCAGACCGCAGAAATTGCAGGCAGCCTGGGAGTCCGTGAACCGGCTTAAAAATTTATTGCACGGCACTGCTCCGTGCACCACCCTCCAGGCCAAGTCCCCGATGAATAGTGGGAGGACCCCTGCGTAACGTGCCCTCCATCGGGGACCCCCGCCTCCTCCGGACGGCAGGATGGTACGCCATGGCGTGTCCGGACGGCAGGCGAGGATGGCAAAGTTCAGAGTGTGCAGGAGCAGCCTGTACAGGAAACCCCTCCGCGCGGAACTGAAAGGCACGGAGGGGATTTCCCCGAGGCGGCTCAAGTTGTGAGGCGCCGGCCCCCGAGGGAGGTTCCGGGGTTTGGCGCCGATGAGGAATTCCGTCCGGACGGGGGTCAGTTAGGACGGGATCTCCCCATGTGCTTGAGCCTCCTCGATGCACCTAACGGAGTCAGGGCCCAGAGCTGTTTTTAGCGACTCGATGGCATCGGCCGCGTGGCGGACATTGGCAGAATTTAGGCACCGCGCCAGCGTGTCTGGCGCCATCCAGCCCGCTCCTCCGCCATCGAGCAGGTCCCTGACCCTGGTCACCTCACCAGCCACAGCCCTCTCTTCCGACCGCCACATAAAACCTCGGTCGTGGAGGTACGGATTCCCGAGCAGCGGCTCCGGCAGGACGGCCGCCACTCCAGCCGGCGGAGAGCTGCGCTTGGTGGAGACTTTGTTCCAGACCCTGATGAGTTCCTTGTAAAAGACAGGCAGCTCCCGGAGGGCGGTCCTGACACCCCCCAAGTTCACAAACAGGAGCTGCATGTCATAATTGAGGTCGCGCTGCTGGCGGAAGAAATACGTCGCCAGAGCACACCACCTAGGAGGGGGCTCGACGTAAAGGTATCTCTGCAGGGTCTGAAGACGGAAAGTCGCGAGCTGGGTGCTGACGCACACCAACGACTGACCGCCCTCCTCAAGCGGGAGACTCAAGACCGCAGCAGAGACCCAGTGCTTCCTGTTGTTCCAGAAGAAGTCCACCAGCTTCTTCTGTATCTTGGCGACAAACGCAGGGGGAGGGGTCAAAGTGACCAGCCGGTACCACAACATTGCGGCCACCAGCTGGTTTATGACTAGCGCTCGACCCCTGTAGGACAGCACTCGGAGCAGTCCTGTCCAGCGCCCTAGGCGAGCGGCGACCTTGGCCTCCAGCTCCTGCCAGTTCGCCGGCCAGGCTCCCTCGTCGGGGCTAAGGTAGACTCCCAGATAGAGGAGATGGGTCGTGCTCCAGGCAAAAGGCCTGAGCTCCTCCGGCAGGGAGTCCACCCGCCACTGACCCACCAGGAGTCCGGAACATTTCTCCCAGTTGATCCTGGCGGAGGACGCGGCCGAGTAAATCTCCTGGCACTCACGCATCCTCCGCAGGTCAGCGGGATCCTCTACCGCGAGGAGCACGTCATCGGCGTAAGCCGAGAGGACGACCCCCACGCCCGGCCCTTGCAGAGCCAGTCCCGTCAACCTCGTCCGCAAGAGGCGCAGGAAAGGCTCCACGCAAACGGCGTATAACTGGCCGGACATGGGGCATCCCTGGCGCACCCCTCTCCTAAAGCGAAGGGGCGCCGTCAAGTACCCGTTAACCTTAATCAGACACTCCGCGGCGGCGTACAAAAGTCGGATCCGGGCGATGAAATGCGTCCCGAACCCGAAAGCGCACAGAGTTCCGAGCAGATAGTCGTGATCCACCCTGTCGAACGCCTTCTCTTGGTCGAGGGATAGGAAGGCAACCGACAGACCAGCCTCCTGGGAACAATGGATGAGGTCCCGGACCAGATGGATGTTATCGTGGATTGTCCGGCCCGGGACCGTGTAGGACTGGTCGGGGTGGATCATGTGGTCCAGCACGGCACCAAGGCGAGCAGACATCGCCCTGGCGAAGATTTTGTAGTCCGTGCTGAGGAGGGAGACCGGGCGCCAGTTCTTAAGGAGGCGGAGATCGCCCTTCTTAGGCAGCAGGACGATGACTGCCCTGCGCCAAGAGAGGGGCATCTCCCCGGTCGCCAGACTTTCCCCCAGGACCCGCGCGTAGTCGCTCCCCAGGACGTCCCAGAACGCCCTGTGGAACTCCACGGTCAGCCCGTCCAGCCCCGGGGATTTTCCCCTCGAGAGCCGGGCGAGGGCACCGGTCAGCTCCGCCAGGCTTAGCGGAGCTTCCAGATTTTCGGCGCCCTCCGGGCCGACCTTCGGCAGGTCCTCCCACAAAACTCTACGCGCTTCCTCGCTGGACGGATCCGGAGAGAACAGAGCCCCGTAATATTCACGGACCCTGTTGTTGACGCCCTCCGGATCCGAGACGAGAGAGCCGTCGTCGGCCAGCAGCGTCAAGAGCTGCTTACGGACACTCTGCCTTTTTTCCAGCGAGTAGAAGAAGGGGGAGCCGCGGTCCAGATCCCGCAGGAACCGGATCCGCGACCTCACGTACGCGCCTCGGGACCCGACGAGCTGCAGGTCCTTCAGCGCGGCCTTCTTCGCTTCGTACACCGTCCGCAGGGCCGGGTCCTGGACGACTTGACCGAGACGGGCTTCCAGGTCGAGCAACTCTTTTTCTAGGCGCCCGACTCTGGCCGCCCGCCTCTTGGTCGACCCCCTCACGTACTCTTGACAGAAGACGCGGACGTGAGCCTTGCCCACGTCCCACCATAGCCTCAAGGAGGGGAAGTCCCCCTGCTTCCTTCTCCAGATGGACCAGAATCGACGGAACGAGTCCTGGAACCGCACGTCCTCCAGCAGCCGGTTGTTAAAGTGCCAGTACGCGGACCCCGTCCTCGCACGGAGCGAAGCGAGCTCCGCCCACACCAGGTGGTGGTCCGAACACGGCACCGGCCGCATGGAGGCCGCCGGGACGCAGGAAACGTACACCCGAGACACGTAAAGGCGGTCGACTCTGGACCATCCTACTCCAGGCCTCACCCAAGTAAAGGCGCTGGAGTCGGGGTGGAGATTTCGCCAGACGTCCACCAAGTCGAAGGACCCGACCAGGTCCCTCAACTTCTCCATCGCCGTCATGCACTGCGGGGCACCGGAGCGGTCCCTCGCCTCGAGGGTGCAGTTAAAATCCCCCCCGAGGACAATGCAGTTGCCGACGTCGACGGAGCCAAGAAGAGCGGACACCTCTTCAAAGAAGCGCGTCTGCTGCGGGCCGGGCTGAGGGGCGTACACGTTCACGAGATGGAGCGGCACGTCCCCCAGGCGAACCGTTACGTGCAGCAAGCGGCCTGGCACGGGCTCCTCGACCCCCAAGATCTCCGGCTGAAAATACGGGCCCAGCAAGATGGCCACCCCACTAGAAGTGGCGGTGAGGTGGCTCATGCGGACCTCTCCTTGCCATTCCAGGAGCCACGTGGCTTCGTCTCCCGGAACAGTGTGGGTTTCTTGCAGGAAGCACACCGCATATTTCCCCTCCCGCAGGAGCGAAAAATTGTCAAATCTACGGCGTGCCCCTCTGCCGCCGTTGATGTTGAGGCTGGCTATGGTTATCTTCATGACTAGAGCATAGTGCAACCTCTACCTAACCTATTGTGGGGGAGGAGTGGAGTCGTTTGTTGACCTCCACTCCTTCAGCAGCCCAGCGAGGAACTTTTTCAGCCGGCGCAGCTCAAGGCCTTGAGCCTTTGATAAGGGCCCGCCCGCGGCCATGGTTTTAGCGGCGGCGCGGACGGACGCGACGAGCAGCCCCGGCTCGGACCATCTTTCCAGGGCCAGACGGGCTTGGTCGCGGCGACCCCGGCACTGGACCAAAAAGTCCCGGAGTTCCTCTACGGGAATGAGGAGGGTCTCAGTGGCGGCCGCGGGCAGATCCACCGCCTCACTGGCGATGGACTCGAGATCTTCACCCGCGTCCTCCACCGAGTCCCCGTCCCCCTCCGGGAGGTCGCTGCTAGCAGCCGGCCCGTCGACCGCACGAGGTATGGCAAACGGCCCGGCCGCTCCATCTGGCCCCGGCTCTGCCCCGATCCAACCCCCAGGATCGTCGGCAGAGGAGTCCCCACTGGGCTCTTTTAAAATTGGTGCTGGGTCGGGAAGCGACAGCGGAAGGGGTTCCCCCTCCGCCCCAGGAACCGGGGAACAGGGAGAGACCCGGTCAAAGTAATGTTCCAGGTCCTCCAAATCCCCCAGCTCCACAGTAGGGGGCGAGGGTTGTTGTTCTTCTCCCTCCCCGCCGCCACCCCCCAGCCCAGCGTGTACAGATTCATTAAAATTGTTCATATTTTCAGTTTCTGCCGAGTCGAGCAAATCCCGGGGGAATTTGGGTATTGGCTGGGCGGGCTCAGGTTCGGCCTTTTCGGCCCCGCCCGCCTCAGTCCCCGGGATGCTCGATCCGGCGGCTACGCATTCTTCCGCTGGCCCCACGCCCCCCACGACAGGCAGATCTTCCACGCCCTCCCCAGGAGGCAGCGGCTGGGCAGCCTCGACTGCTTCACCCTCCCCGGGGACAGACTCCTCGCGCCTGCAGCGCAATTTGGGGGCGCTGGTGGGGGACGCGGGACACGCGGCGGGCACCGCCTCCTCCGCGGAGGGATGTTGTTCCCCCTCCGCCTC
The DNA here is from genome assembly GCF_044704955.1 of Pristiophorus japonicus. Classification (NCBI taxonomy): domain Eukaryota; kingdom Metazoa; phylum Chordata; class Chondrichthyes; family Pristiophoridae; genus Pristiophorus; species Pristiophorus japonicus. The sequence continues at coordinate 126,813,404 of NC_091979.1, read as the reverse complement.
ATTGGGGCGGTGCCTCTTTTTGTTCCTGGGGGTGCGCGAAGGCAGGGAGACCTCCATGTCTGCCGAGGCCTCCCGCTCCGCCCCCCCCTTTTCCTTTTCTTGCCCGCACCCGGGCCCCTCTGCGGTATTGGTCAAGGGCTCAGGCACGGGCTCAGGGCACCCCGCGCTCGCCGGTGACGGGGTTGGGCTGCGCGCGGTGGTCAAATTTTCTGGCGCACTGAGGGGATCCACCTCTGGATGTTTTGCCTTCTTCCGCGCCTTCTTTCCGGTCGGACGCTCTCCCTCCCCCCCGCCGGAGGCCGTGAAAACAAAGGCCCCCGGCAATGCCCGCGCACCTACGGCTCCCGGCACGCGGACGCAACTAGGGGGAGGGGTGGCAGCGGCGCCAGCCTTGGCCGCCTTCGGTGGTTTGGCGGCCTTGGAGGCGGGGCAGTTCTTGCGAACGTGCCCCACCTCCCTGCAGGCATGGCACCGCACGCCGTCCGACGTCCAAAAGACGCGGTAGGCAGTCCCCTCGTGCACCACATTAAAATAACCCTTCGTCGCCTCCTCCCGCGCCAGCCGGACAAAGAGCTGGCGGCGGAAGGAGAACACGTGGCGCAGGCTGTTCTCCCGGAGGCCAAGCGGTATGGGGTTGATCCCCGACCTTACCTCCCCCAGTTGGTGTAGGTGAGGGAGGAGGAGCTCAGCGGGAACAAAGGGCGGGACGTTCGATATGATGACCCTCTGCGCGGTGGCCTCAAGAGGATCCACCAGCAGGAACGTCCCGCCCACCGTGAGCCCCTTTTCGAGGGCCAGGGACACCGCCCGCTCCGACCCCAGGAAGAACACGGCCTTCCCAGACATCTTGGAGGCTGCGACAATGGCCGAGGGGCCGACTACCCCAGCCATCGCCCGCACGCACTCCTCGATGCTCATTGTGGGGTGAGTGTAGCTCTTGACCCCGTGTTTCTTAGTTATTAGTTTGAATGGTGGCAGGGCAGCAGGTGGCGCAGGAGGCACCGTGGATGTGGATGCCGCCTGCGCATAAGTCCTAGCTGGCCCTGCCACCAGCGTGGATGGGGTCGCCATCACGGGGTCCCTTTAAGGGCTACACCCACCCCAAAGTCACAGGCCTTAATGGTCTTATTTGGCCTCGTATCGAAAGACTGAGCAGAGGAGCTCTTAACGAGGCACACCTCTCCCCTAGTTGGCAATTGGGGAGGGGCCTTGCTCCCTCTGCTCAGTTGTTTTTTTTTGTTTGTTTTTTTAAAATTAGGAGGAAGGGCTCTCAGAGAGAGAGGGGAGAGACAGAGAGAGAGAGATAGAGAAAAGGGGGTGCAGGAAAAGAGGGAGGCTGCGAGGGCAGGTCTCCCCTCACAGCGATGGGTGGGTGTTTTTCTTGGGGTGCACTCCCCAGATGGCAAAACGAAACAAAAACACAGTCTTTGGGTTGGTCTTCAGGTGGGGGGAGAAGATGTCTTCACCTGGGGCAGCTAGAGCCAACCAGGCACACACTCCCAACGATGTTCTTAGGGTAATTTAAGAAATCTTCAGCCTGGTAGCTCCAGCTATCCCAGGCTAGGCAAATGTGGGGGGGGGGGTTTCAATTGTGGGGGGGGCCTAGTTGTAAGCAAGGCCCCCACACACACTTCCACACACACACACACCCCCCGCGATGTTCCGGCCCTCAGTGGTCTTCTTTCCTCCCCCCACCGATACAACAAAGTCTTTTAGGGAAATGCACCCACACCCACCTGTAGAATGGTAGAGTCTCCCTCCTTCCACATTGGATGTTGTTGTTGTTGGTCTTTCCCCCTCTCTCCAACTCTTTGCAGAATGGTGGTAAGTGTTCAAAGTTTTCTGCTTTTTCCTCCTCTCCCTCTGGGTGAAAGTTGGTGGTGAAGCCCCTTCCTTCCTTCTCTTCCTGGGCTGTTCTCAGGGCTCTCCAGGCAAGAGCAAAAGTTGATAGCTGCTCCTCTCACTGCAGCAGGGCTCCAACTGAGCAGGACACGCCTCCACTGCTCCACAATTGGTCCTTGTGCATGAATCCCAAAAAGTTAGTTTGCAGGTGCAGCAGGTAATCAGGAAGGCGAATGGAATGTTGGCCTTCATTGCGAGAGGGATGGAGTACAAAAGCAGGGAGGTCCTTCTGCAACTGTACAGGGTATTGGTGAGGCTGCAGCTGGAGTACTGTGTGCAGTTTTGGTCACCTTTCTTCAGGAAGGATATACTAGCTTTGGAGGGGGTACAGAGACGATTCACTAGGCTGATACCGGAGATGAGGGGATTACCTTATGATGATAGATTGAGTAGACTGGGTCTTTACTCGTTGGAGTTCAGAAGGATGAGGGGTGATCTTATAGAAACATTTAAAATAATGAAAGGGATCGACAAGATCGAGGCAGAGAGGTTGTTTCCACTGGTCGGGGAGACTAGAACTAGGGGGCACAGCCTCAAAATACGGGGGAGCCAATTTAAAACCGAGTTGAGAAGGAATTTCTTCTCCCAGAGGGTTGTGAATCTGTGGAATTCTCTGCCCAAGGAAGCAGTTGAGGCTAGCTCATTGAATGTATTCAAATCACAGATAGATAGATTTTTAACCAATAAGGTAATTAAGGGTTACTGGGAGCGGGCGGGTAAGTGGAGCTGAGTCCACGGCCAGATCAGCCATGATCTTGTTGAATGGCTGAGCAGGCTCGAGGGACTAGATGGCCTACTCCTGTTCCTAATTCTTATGTTCTTATGTTCCTTACAATTGCATTAATTTCCTCTTTAACCAGCAACGCCACCCCGCCTCCTTTTCCTTTCTGTCTATCCTTCCTAAATGCTGAATACCCCTGGATGTTGAGTTCCCAGCCTTGGTCACTCTGGAGCCATGTCTCCGTGATGCCAATCACATCATACCCGTTAACTGTTATCTGCGCAGTTAATTCGTCCACCTTATTCCGAATACTCCTCGCATTGAGGCACAGAGCCTTCAGGCTTGTCTTTTTAACACACTTTGACCCTTTAGAATTCTGCTGTAAAGTGGCCCTTTTTGTTTTTTGCCTTGAGCTTCTCTGCCCCCCACTTTTACTATTCTCCTTTCTATCTTTTGCTTCTGTCTCTATTTTATTCCCTTCTGTCTCCCTGCATAGGTTCCCATCCCCCTGCCATATTAGTTTAACTCCTCCCAAACAGCACTAGCAACTTAATACATTCACAATCACTCATGAAGTAGTACTAGGTAAAATAATGGGACTAAAGTTGGACAAGTCCCCTGGACCTAATGGCTTACATCCTAGCATCTGAAGAGAAGTGACAGCAGAGATAGTGGATGCATTGGTTGTATGTACCAAAAATCCCTGGATTCTGAGGCGGTCCCAACAGATTGGAAAACCGCAAATGTAACGCCCCTATTTAAAAAAGAAGGCAGACAAAAAGCAGGAATCTATAGACCAGTTAGCCAAACAACTGTTGTTGGGAAAATGCTGGAGTCCATTATTAAGGAAGCAGTAGCGGGTCATTTCGCAAAGCATGATTCAATCAGGCAGAGTCAGCATGGTTTTATGAAAGGAAATTATTGTGTTCCGAACACAGATGAGGTTGCACACAGGGAGGTTAAAGTAACAGTGACCTCAGTCTTTATTAAGACACCCCAGAGTGAGTAACAGGCCTGAGGGGCCGGCTTATATACAGTGCTCCCAAGGGATGCTGGGATCCCTTGGGATTTCAGGGGATACGCTCCCTGGTGGAGGAACATGGGAGTGCATGCTTTACAGATACACAACATCACTCCCCACCAAAATCAAAGTGAAAACTATTTACAAGGTGAGGCGGTCGGGAGCTTTTCTTTCCCTGGTGGACCACCTCGGTACAAATGTCTGTTCTGGTGTGTTGGCTGTGCCCTCGCTGGGCTGGCGTGTTGTTGGCCCTGCAGAACTGCTGGGTGAGCCTGGCCTTGCTGGGCTGTTGGGCGTGATGGGTTCAATTTCCTGGTCCGGGGTGGTGTCATTGATCCTTTGGGTGTGTGTTGTGGGTTCGAAAAAGGTGGTGTCTGCTGTGAGTTGTTCAGGGCAGTCTGTGAACCGCAGCCTCGTTTGGTCCAGGTGCTTTCTGCAAATTTGCCCATTGTCCAGTTTGACTACAAACACCCTACTCCCTTAGCTATCACCGTGCCCGCGATCCACTTGGGACCATGTCCACAGTTTAGCACATACACAGGGTCATTCAGATCAATTTCCCGTGACACAGTGGCGCGAACATCGTTTACATTTTGTTGCTGCCGCCTGCTCTCTAGCTGATCATGCAGATTGGGGTGAACCAGCGAGAGTCTGGTTTTAAGTGTCCTTTTCACAGGGGGCACCTCTGTGAGCAAGTGAGTTCTCGTGCAGTAGCTGAGCAGTACTCGGGACAGGCAGGTTTGGAGTGAGCCTTCTGTGACTCGTTTGAGGCTCTGTTTGATTGTTTGTACTGCCTGCTCTGCCTGCCCATTGGAGGCTGGTTTAAACGGGGCTGAGGTGACATGTTTGACCCCATTGCAGGTCATGAATTCTTTAAATTCGGCACTGGTGAAACATGGCCCATTGTCACTGACCAGTATGTCAGGCAGACCGTGGGTGGCAAACATGGCTCTTGGGCTTTCAATGGTGGCGGTGCTTCTCGACATTATTTCACATTCAATCCATTTTGAAAAAGCATCCACCACCACCAGGAACATTTTACCGAGAAACGGGCCCGCATAGTCCACATGGATCCTCGACCATGGTCTGGAGGGCCAGGACCACAAACTTAGTGCTGCCTCTCTGGGCGCGTTGCTCAACTGAGCACACACGCTGCATTGCCGTACACAGGACTCTAAGTCAGTGTCGATATAGGGCCACCACACGTGGGATCTGGCTATCGCTTTCATCATTACTATACCCGGGTGTGTGCTGTGGAGATCCGAGATGAACGTCTCCCTGCCCTTTTTGGGTAGCACTACGCGGTTACCCCACAACAGGCAGTCTGCCTGAATGGACAGCTCGTCCTTTCACCACTGAAACGGCTTGATTAGCTCTTGCATTTCAATAGGGATGCTGGCTCAGCTCCCATGCAGTACACAGATTTTTACTAGGGACAGCAGAGGATCTTGGCTGGTCCAACTCCTAATCTGGCGGGCCGTGACAGGTGACTTATCATTTGCAAACGCTTCCATGACCATCAACAAGTCTGCGGGCTGCGCCACCATTAACAAGTTTGCAGGCTGCGCCATTTCCACCCCCGTGGTGGCCAATGGTAGCCGACTGAGAGCATCCGCATAGTTCTCGGTGCCTGGCCTGTGGCGGATGGTATAGTTATACGCTGATAGTGCGAGTGCCCACCTTTGTATGCGGGCTGAGACATTAGTACTTATCCCCTTGTTTTCAGCGAACAGGGATATGAGAGGCTTGTGATCGGTTTTGCAGCTCAAATTTGAGGCCAAACAGGTACTGATGCATTTTCTTTAGCCCGAACACACACGCTAATGCCACTTTCTCAATCATGCTGTAGGCCCTCTCGGCCTTCGACAAGCTCCTGGAGGCATAGGCGACACGTTGCAACTTCCCTGTGATGTTAGCTTGTTGTAATACACACCCGACTCCGTACGACGACGCATCACATGCTAGCACAAGTCTTTTACACGGGTTATACAATACAAGCAGCTTGTTGGAGCATAAAATGTTTCTGGCTTTCTCAAAAGCAATTAATTGTTTTTTTCCCTATATCCAGCTCTCATCTTTATGCAATAACACATGTAGGGGCTCTAAGAGGGTGCTTAACCCCGGTAGGAATTTACCAAAATAGTTGAGGAGTCCCAGGAACGACCGCAGCTCCGTGACATTCTGTGGCCTGGGCGCGTACCTGATAGCCTCTGTCTTGGCGTCTGTGGGCCGAATGCCATCCACCAGGATTTTTCTCCCCAAAAACTCCACTTATGTTGCCATGAAGACGCATTTTGACCTCTTCAGCCGCAGCAATATGCGATCCAGTGGCTGAAGGACTTCCTCCAGGTTTTGTAGGTGCTCAACGGTGTCCCGACCCGTGACCAATATGTCGTCCTGAAAAACCACCGTGTGTGGTACCGACTTGAGTAGGCTCTCCATGTTTCTCTGGAAGATCGCTGCAGCCGACCGAATTCCAAACAGGCATCTGTTGTAGATGAACAGTCCCTTGTGCATGTTGATGCAGGTGAGGCCCTTCGAAGACTCTTGCAGCTCCTGCATCATATAGGCCGAAGTTAGGTCGAGCTTGGTGAACGTCTTGCCTTCTGCCAGTGTCGCAAATAGGTCATCTGCCTTAGGTAGCGGGTATTGGTCCTGTTGCGAGAAACGATTAATAGTTACTTTATAATCGCCGCAAATCCTGACCGTGCCATCAATTTTGAGTACTGGAACAATCAGGCTGGCCCACTCACTGAATTCCACTGGGGAGATGATGCCCTCACGTTGCAGCCTGTCCAGCTCGATTTCCACTCTCTCCCTCATCATGTGAGGTAATGCTCGCGCCTTGTGGTTAATGGGTCGTGCCTCTGGGAACAAGTGGATCTGCACCTTCGCCTGGAAAAGTTTCCAATGCCTGCCTCAAGAAGGGAAGGAAATTTGTTAAGAACCTGGGTACATGAGGCCCCATTGACATGTGATAGCGCTCAGATGTCATCCCAGTTCCAGCGGATTTTGCCCAGCCGGCTCCTTCCAAGCAGTTTGGGGCCATCGCCCGGGACAATCCAGAATGGCAGTTCGTGCACTGTGCCCTCGTAGGTGACCTTGACCATGGCGCTGCCCAGGACAGTGATTAGCTCTTTGGTATACGTTCTCAGTTTCGTGCGGATGGGGCTCAGGGCTGGTCTGAGTGCTTTGTTGTACCACAGTCTCTCAAACATCTTTTAAGCATGATGGATTGGCTAGCGCCAGTGTCCAGTTCCATGGCTACGGGTAAGCCATTCAAATTTACATTTAGCATTATAGGTGGACATTTCGTCGAAAATGTGTGCACCCCATGTACTTCAGCATCTGCCTCCTCTCTCTGAGGCTTGAAATTGCTTTGATCCAGCATGGACCGATCTTCCTCTGCCACATGATGGTTAGCAGGTTTTGCAGAGCTTGCAGCTCATCTGCAAACTCGTTGGAGGTGCCCCATTGTTCCACAGCTCTTGCAAACATACCCTTTGAAGCGGCATGAATAGGCTGAACGGAAGCCTCCACAATGCCAAAAATGGTGTGAATTGCCTTGCATTCATCCTTTGTTGCGGACTCTGAGTCATCTGGGTCACCTGAGGCCTGCTGGCAGTTGCAGGCTCGTGGTTTCTGCCCTGTACATTTCTGCTCGCAAACACAGTTCCAGTTAATTTATGAACATTGCTAGCACTTGTGTGCTGAGAGATTTGTTTGGTGTTATCACTGTTGGACATAAACACCTGTGCTATCGCAATGGCCTTACTGAGGGTCGGTGTCTCTACAGTCAAAAGTTTACGTAGGATGGCCTCATGGCCAATGCCCAGTACAAAAAGTCTCTGAGCATCTGTTCCAGGCAGCCATCAAACTCACATTATCCTGCAAGTCGCCTTAGCTCGGCGACGTAGCTCGCCACTTCCTGACCTTCAGATCGCTGGCACGTGTAGAACCAATACCTCGCCATCAGCACACTCTCCCTCGGGTTAAGATGCTCCAGTGTACACAGTTCCTCATATGACTTATCTGTTGGTTTCACCGGAGCCAGAAGATTCTTCATGAGGCTGTAGGTCGGTGCCCCGCAGACCGTGAGGAGAACCGCTCTCCTTTTTGCAGCGCTTCCTTCTCCGTCCAGCTCGTTGGCTACAAAGTACTGGTCTAGCCATTCGACATAGGCTTCCCAGTCCTCATTCTCCAGGATGCCCACAGTTTGCTGCATCTTTGCGTTGGATTCGTATACTCGTCGCCAGTTATTGTGTTCCTAACACAGATGAGCCTGCACACAGGGAGGTTAAAGTAACAGTGACCTCAGTCTTTATTAATACAGTCCAGAGTGAGGAACAGGCTTTAGGGGCCGGTTTATATACAGTGCTCCCAAGGGATGCTGGGATCCCTTGGGACTTCAGGGGATGCGCTCCCTGGTGGCGGAACCTGGGAGTGCATGCTTTCCAGATACACAACAGAAATCATGTTCGACAAATTTGCTGGAGTTCTTTGAGGATGTTATGAGCAGGATGGATAAGGGGAAACCAGTGGATGTGGTGTAGTTGGATTTCTAGAAGGCATTCGATAAGGTGCCACATAAGAGGTTGCTGCACAAGATTAAAGCTCACAGGGTTGGGGGTAGTATATTGGCCTTTATTGCAAGGGGGATAGAGTATAAAAGCAGAGAAGTCCTGCTACAACTGTACAGGGTATTGGTGAGGCCACACCCAGAGTATCGCGTACAGTTTTGGTCTCCGTATTGAAGGAAGGATATACTTGCATTGGAGGCTGTTCAGAGAAGGTTCACTAGGTTGATTCTGGAGATGAGGAGGTTGACTTATGAAGATATGTTGAGTAGGTTGGACCTATACTCATTGGAATTCAGAAGAATGAGAGTTGATCTTATTGAAACTTATGATAATAAGAGGGCTCGACAAGATGGATGCAGAGAAGATATTTCACTCATAGGGGAAACTAAAACTAGGGGATAGAGTCTTAGAATAAGGGACCGCCCATTTAAAACTGAGATGAGAAGAAATTTCTTCTCTCAGAGGATTTCTTCTAAATCTGTGGAATTCTCTGCCCCAGAGAGCTGTGGAGGCTGGGTCATTGAATATATTTAAGGTGGAGATAGACAGATTTTTGAATGATAAGGGAGTAAAGGATTATGGGGAAGGGGCAGGGAAGTGGAGCTGAGTCCATGATCAAATCAGCTATGATCTTATTGAATGGCGGAGCAGGCTCGAAGGGCCAAATGGCCTACTCCTGCTCCTATTTCTTATGTTCTTAAAAGGTAGAGGACAACTTTTAACAACTTTAATCAGGTAAGGAGTGTGTGTGTATTTTTTGTATTTCTGTGTTTGTGTGAGAGAGTGAGAAAAAAATTGTCTGTGTTCTGATTACACATCTGTTATAACTTTTGTTTTGTGTTCTACAATCTTCAGAATGCGCATCCAGCTGAGAGTGAGATGCTATCAAAGGAAACAACAGATAGGAGGGGAGGATTGGAGGAAATCAGGTTGAGACTGTGCAAGCATCTGGCCTCACTGCTTGCCTTTGGGAGAGCAAGTTGCAGTCAGGGGAGTGAATAGAAAGTTAAAAAGTGAGTGACAATAGGTTAAGGCAGAGGAAAAGATGCAGGGGCTGAGCTGTATGGAAAAGTAAGGAAAACTAAAGTTATATACTGGTGCAATGACAAAAATCCAGAGTTCCAGAATCCGGAATTTTCTGGAATCCGGACTCCGGGATGATCTGTGGCAGGGTCCAGACACCTGCCAAATCGCTACCTCTGCCAGCCGGGCCCTGGGAAAAGTCAAAAAATGAAACCAACTATAGTAACAAAAATTGCAAGAATAAAAACTCCAATCCTACCAGTTCCAGGCCACGTCTTCACAGTCACCGCACCGCTGCTCCTGGGTCTGCACGCAAGTCCCTTCGGCCAGAACCAACCAACCTCCGCGCGCAAGTTCCTTCAGCTAGAACCAACCAAGCTCCGTGCGCAAGTCCCCGGCCAGAACCAACCAACCTCCGCGCGCAAGTTCCTTCAGCTAGAACCAACCAAGCTCCGTGCGCAAGTCCCCGGCCAGAACCAACCAACCTCCGCGCGCAAGTTCCTTCAGCTAGAACCAACCAAGCTCCGTGCGCAAGTCCCCGGCCAGAACCAACCAACCTCCGCGCGCAAGTCCCTTCAGCTAGAACCAACCAAGCTCCGCGTGCAAGTCCCTTCGGCCAGAACCAACCAACCTCCGCGCGCAAGTTCCTTCAGCTAGAACCAACCAAGCTCCGCGCGCAAGTCCTCAACCAGAACCAACCAACCTCCGCGCGCAAGTCCCTTCGGCCAGAACCAACCAAGCTCCCCGCACGCAAATCCACGGCCAATATCAAACTTTGCACGCCCCATGACCCCGAGTGGAGCTGACCCGACATCACCCGACCCGACCCGACTTCACCCAACTTCATCGACCAGATTTCGATTTTAAGTTTGCACACCTGTACCTGTAATAAAAAATGCCTGCACCTGTACTGTGCATGCACTTTTAAATTCAGCATTTAAAAAAATATTTTAGTGGCATTAAACATTATAGGGCAACCCCATCTGACCCACCTACATCCCATGATCAGACCCCACCCAACCTGACTCAATCACTGTGCTGTTTTTCCCAATTTAAAGATCTGCACAGGTAAAGATTGTGAATTTGTGTTGTTTTATTGCAAACATGTCAAAAAGGCAACAGATACCCCAATGAGTTCAGATAAAGGAAAGAGGAAGCATAGTTCACTTTCAATTGCCAAGAAAGTGGAGTTACTCCAGAGATTAGATAGAGGTGCTTCAGTGAGAAGGTTGATTGAGGAGTATGGTGTTGGACTCTCCACCATCTATGATATCAGAAAACAGAAAAAACAGCTCATGGAGTTTTAGGCAGAAAGTGATGTTCATAAGGAAATGAGTAAGAAAAAAAGTATGCCTAAGTCGAGATGTGATGATGTGGATCGAGCAGTGATGGAATGGTGGCGACAGAGGCAATGTGGAAAGGTTCCTTTGTCTGGTCCAATGGTGGTGCAACAAGCTAAAATATTCCATGCACAACTGGGGATTTAAACTCCGTGTGAGTACTCTTCTGGTTGGCTAGCCAAATTTAAAAGGCGTTATGGCATCAGGTGGTGAGAAAGCCTCAGCAGATCATGGGGCTGTTGAAAATTATATCGATGAGTTCATCAAACGAATTGCTGATGAAAACGTTTTGCCTGAGCAAATGTACAACGCTGACGAGACAGCACTGTATTGGCGCTACATACCGCGAAAGACAATAGTAGCAGCAGAAGAAACGCAGCCAGCAGGTGTAAAAGATGCCAAAGCTAGGTTGACTGCGCTTGGTGCTGCAAATGCAGTTGGGACACATAAATGTAAACTTATGGTCATTGGGAGAAGCCAGCGTCCAGATGTTTCAAGGGCTTGAGAGTATTGCTGTGCATTATTATGCCAATAAGAAAGTAGGGGAATCTTTCTGAACTGGTTTGAGAAGAATTTTGTCCCTCAGGCATGTGCTCATTGCATGGAAGCTGGCCTTGAGGAAAACTGCAAAATATACTTGCTGCTAGACAATTGCTCAGCACATCCCAATGCTGAGCTTTTGGTAAAGGATAATGCCCATGGAATCTACTTACCTCCAAATGTTACATCATTGATACAGCTAATAGACCAAGAACTTTTGAGATCGGTGAAGTGCCTCTACAAAAACGAGTTTATGACGTGTTTGCTTAATGCTGTAAATGCAGGCATGGGAATAAAAGCATTCTCAAAAGCTTTCTCTATCAAGGACGCCGTATGGACAGCTGCAGATGCATGGAACTTGGTAGTTACAGAAACCTTGGTCAATGCTTGGCATAACTTCTGGCCATCAACTATGTTTGCTGACGATGATGCTGATGATGCTCCTCAGGACTTTCAAGGCTTTCGTGTGTCCAGGGAGAAAGCAATGATTGCTCAATTTTTAGATTATGCAAGAGGGCTGACTTGCGAAGCTGTGCAGGAATTGAATGAGGACGATATCGTAGAAGTCATGGACATAGACAATGATGCTCCCATTGTGCATGCAGTGACAGATGAAGAAATTATGCAGAGGGTTTTGCATTCAGAAGAAAAGGATGAAAGCAGTGAGAATGCTGTTGATGCCTGTGATCAAGTCGAAAAAGTGCCCATTGACAAAGCAATCAATCTTTGTCAAGAATTAATTAACGCCTTAGAGCAACGAAGCTTCATAAGTGAAGAGGAAATACTGCAGGTCTACAGAATTCGGGAAAAATTAGTGAAAAAAAGCCCAAATTATTTAAACAAACAACAATATTAAATATCTTTCAAACAATCTCGCATCAGAAGGCCGAAGATCTACAGAGTGCAATGACACCAGTAATTTCCACATTTGATAATCCTATTGCTGGCCCATCATCAGCCCCAGAAATCATAGCTGAGCCCTCTACCTCAAGCACAACTCCAGCCAATTGTAACTGTACCTGTTTATTTGTACTCTGTTTACCAAATAAAAGCCTTCATTTACTGTTTTATAGTTCATAACTTTACTGTTTTACAAATAAAAACCTTTATTATAATTTCATACTTTGAGTTCTGTACATTCCTTTTCAAATTTGAAGATTTTAGCAAAAGATACAGGTCAGGAAGCTCTCATTAAGTATGGTGAAAATAGAAGCCTCTTTTAACCCAGGGGATGTTCCTACAAATGTTGCATTCAATTACTGTACTGTACAGTCTACAGGTACAGGGGTACAGGGCATCTGCCTACCTTCCAAAAGATACAGGTACACTGTGCAAAAACACGAGAGGGACACTTATGATGCGTTGCGAAGAAGCGAAGACTACAAGACTGCGCTCCGCCAGGACGCGCACATGGTGAAAATACACTGCAGGGTAGAAGCTTCTTTTAATACAGAGACTGTTCCTAAGAACTTTGCAAGTACAGGTAGAGGTGTGCAGGGCATCAGACTATCTTCCAAAACATACAGGCACAAAAACAATAGAGGAAGGCTTATGATGTGTTGCGAAGAAGTGAGGACTACAAGGCCTGCGAAGAGAAGAACTACAAAACGACATCCAAAAACTGGTAATATCGGAATCTGGGCCCAGGCATTTCCAGACTCGGGACGCGCTTCTGGCGTTCCGAAACCTGGAAATACCCGAACCTGGCTTCGGACGTTTCCGGACTTCGAATATCAGAAACACGTTCGAAAGTCCGGAAAAACACAAAGTCCGGAACAGCCTCGGTCCCGAGGGTTCCGGATTTTAGGCGCTACACCTCTATAATAGATAAGTCAATTAAATTCTCCTCATTATGGAGTTGTATTTTAACTTTTATATAATTATGTAATGTAGAATTGTGTGGATTGTCATATAGAGTGAGTAAGAGAAATGTATAAAAACTGGCAGCTTGTATTGAGTATTTGGATTCATAAAGGCCTATAATACTGAGCTCAGAACTGTAACATATTTGAATTGCTAAGCAGGATTAGTGTGGGACTAAATTGGACATCTTTTTCAAACATGACAGGCACAGGCATGACAGGCTGAATAGCCTCCTTCTGTGCTATAAGATTCAATGATGCTAATCAACCATCCTTAGATGTGGTTGTAAGAACTGCATTTTAAGTGTATGTTTAAGTAATATTGCATGCACTGTATACTTAAAAATGTTATGATACCTGACTTCAATGTTCAAGAGCTTTATAAAAAAACCTCACATAGAAACATGGAAAATAGGTGCAGGAGTAGGCCATTCGGCCCTTCGAGCCTGCACCACCATTCGATAAGATCATGGCTGATCATTCCCTCAGTACCCCTTTCCTGCTTTCTCTCCATACCCCTTGATCCCTTTAGCCATAAGACCCATATCTAACTCCCTCTTGAATATATCCAATGAACTGGCATCAACAACTCTCTGCGGCAGGGAATTCCACAGGTTAACAACTCTCTGAGTGAAGAAGTTTCTCCTCATCTCAGTCCTAAATGGCCTACCTCTTATCCTAAGACTGTGTCCCCTGTTTCTGGACATCCCCAACATCGGGAACAATCTACCTGCATCTAACCTGTCCCGCCCCGTCAGAATCTTGTATGTTTCTATGCGATCCCCTCTCATCTTTCTAAACTCCAATGTATAAAGGCCCAGTTGATCCAGTCTCTTCTCATATGTCAGTCCGGCCATCCTGGGAATCAGTCTGGTGAATCTTCGCTGCACTCCCTCAATAGCGAGAACGTCCTTCCTCAGATTAGGAAACCAAAACTGAACACAATATTCCAGGTGAGGCCTCACCAAGGCCCTATACAACTGCAATAAGACTTCCCTGCTTCTATAATCAAATCCCCTAGCTATGAAGGCCAATATATCATTTGCCTTCTTTACCGCCTGCTGTACCTGTATGCCAACTTTCAATGACTGATGAACCATGGTCTCATTGCACCTCCCCTTTTCCTAATTTGCCACCATTCAGATAATATTCTGTCTTTGCGTTTTTGCCCCCAAAGTGGATAACCTCACATTTATCCACATTATATTGCATCTGCCATGCATTTGCCCACTCACCTAACCTGTCCAAGTCACCCTGCAGCCTCTTAGCGTCCCCCTCACAGCTCACACCGCCACCCAGCTTAGTGTCATCTGCAAACTTGGAGATATTACTCTCAATTCCTTCATCCAAATCATCGCTAACAGGATAGAGAGAAAAGCAATGCTAAAACAAAAGAGACAGGTAAAAGAAAGACCATATTCTCCAACTTACTATATGCAATGGCATGGGGCAATCAAATAATATATTATAATAGTCTAAAACATAGAATTAAACTTTGAAATCCTCAAATTTGCTTTAAAAAATATTGTTCTTATAGTCTCAGCTTCTGACCTCGTTTTTTTTGGTTCGTGGACACCGTTATTACCTTGAACACTACCTTGTCTGGTATCACTATGCCAAGTATAAGGTTTATGTGGCAATGCAGACTAAATTTATGATTATTACATATCAATCAAACTGAAAACAAATTGAAGCTGCATCAGGCCCTCAAAGTCTCTGCTATAAAAGTCAATTGTAGTAGAAGAAATAGGTCAAGGGGTTGAGGAATTTATTCATGTGGTTTTTCTTAATATTGTTACCTCATTTTTTTATGTGTGTGTATGTCTGTGGATTGGGTTAATCATGGTAAGCAATGTCAATGCTGGAGTTTTCAAAACTTCTCTGCGGTTTGGAAACCAGTGTACAGGTTAGATGTGCAGTAAAGCTCTCTTTATGATGTCTCCAAAATAAGTCAGAAGAGCAGCTGTTGAGCACTTCAATTTCTTATAGCTCACATCCTTATGACGTTTCTAAATGTGGCAGTCAAGTTATTGTTAATTTGTGCCAAACTATATATCGTTTTACATTTGATTTATGCTCCCTAGGAACTTGGACACCCCAAAATTATTTTCTTTAGAATGTTCATAGATAGTATAGAGACGAGATCATTTGGGCTAGAATCCATTTTTTGTCACTTACCTCAGAGGTGAAAGGGCAACAGTTTGTATTTACATGCCACCTTTAATACAAGAACAACTTTAGGGCTGATGAATTAAGCCACACAGCACCCGTTTTTCGGGCGGTAACTGGCTAATTAAGCCCCCAGTATGGCGGGCAAGGAGTGCATGCCGCCTGCCATATTGGTAGAGGAGGTCGCGCTGGTGACAGAAGTGCATGCTAGCCACATTTAATGTCAAGAACAACATCTGTAAATTTGGATCCTGTGCACGTATTCAATTTTCGCTCATCACAACATGGCAAGAGCTGAAATGAGGTTTTGGGGAGGGAAAACCAAATAATGTTACTAACATTGTAAGCCAGTTTTGTAAAGGGAGAGGTAAATAACATAACAAATGCATGTATGGTCTCTACCTTTCAATGTCAGTAAGAAGTGTAATATTATTACCTTGTCATTTATGTCATACCTTGTTTTCAGAACTTTCTGTGTTGCTGTGATGGGTGAGTATTTAAGCTGCAATGGAACTGTGATAAACATCAGAAATTGTATTCCAGGTCCTGGACTATGAGAAATATGGGAGATGCATCAGTCTCAATAAAGTATTGAGATATGGAAGAGTCAAGGCGTCTGAAGGTCTTGGAGCCCTCCTTCTTGGAAAGTGGTAGCACTCTCGCCTCTGAATCAGAAGGTTGTTGGTTGAAGTTCTACTCCAGAGACTTGAGCACAAAATCTAGACTAACACTCCAGTGCAGTACTAAGGGAGTGCTGCACTGTCAGAGGTGCCATTTTTCAGATGAGACTTTAAACCAAGGCCTTATTTGCCATCAGGTGGAAGTAAACAATCCCATTGCACTTTTTCAAATAAGAACAGGGGAATTATTTCCAGTGCCCTCGCAAATATTTATCCTTCAACCAACATCAGATGATCTGGTCATTATTACATTGCTGTTTGTGGGGCCTTGCTGTGCACAACTTGGCTGTCACATTCCTACATTGCAACTCTGGCTACTCAGTAAAAATACTTAATTGGCTGCAAAGTGCTTTGGGACATCCTTAGGTCATGACAGGCACTATATAAATGCAAGTGTTTAATTAGTTTTTTCCTCTAGAAGTGCAGCATTTGGGACTTTCAGTCTCTCTGATGTTGACTCCATCCCAATGGGGCTATAGGTATGGGAGGAACTTAATACAATCACTATCACTCATGAAGTAGTACTAGATAAAATAATGGGACTAAAGGTGGACTGATGGCTTACATCCTAGGGTCTCAAGAGAAATGGCTGCAGAGATAGTGGATGCATTGGTTGTAATGTACCAAAATTCCCTGGATTCTGGGGTGGTCCCAGCAGATTGGAAAACCGCAAATGTAACGCCCCTATTAAAAAAGGAGGGAGACAAAAAGCAGGAAACTATAGACCAGTTAGAACATAAGAACATAAGAACATAAGAATTAGGAACAGGAGTAGGCCATCTAGTCCCTCGAGCCTGCTCCGCCATTCAACAGGATCATGGCTGATCTGGCCGTGGACTCAGCTCCACTTACTCGCCCGCTCCCCATAACCCTTAATTCCCTTATTGGTTAAAAATCTATCTATCTGTGATTTGAATACATTCAATGAGCTAGCCTCAACTGCTTCCTTGGGCAGAGAATTCCACAGATCACAACCCTCTGGGAGAAGAAATTCCTTCTCAACTCGGTTTTAAATTGGCTCCCCCGTATTTTGAGGCTGTGCCCTCTAGTTCTAGTCTCCCCGACCAGTGGAAACAACCTCTCTGCCTCGATCTTGTCGATCCCTTTCATTATTTTAAATGTTTCTATAAGATCACCCCTCATCCTTCTGAACTCCAACGAGTAAAGACCCAGTCTACTCAATCTATCATCATAAGGTAATCCCCTCATCTCCGGTATCAGCCTAGTGAATCGTCTCTGTACCCCCTCCAAAGCTAGTATATCCTTCCTTAAGTAAGGTGACCAAAACTGCAGTACTCCAGGTGCGGCCTCACCA
Organism: Pristiophorus japonicus; assembly: GCF_044704955.1. Taxonomy (NCBI): domain Eukaryota; kingdom Metazoa; phylum Chordata; class Chondrichthyes; family Pristiophoridae; genus Pristiophorus; species Pristiophorus japonicus. The sequence continues at coordinate 126,796,251 of NC_091979.1, read as the reverse complement.
ATACCCTGTACAGTTGCAGCAGGACCTCCCTGCTTTTGTACTCCATCCCTCTCGCAATGAAGGCCAACATTCCATTCGCCTTCCTGATTACCTGCTGCACCTGCAAACTAACTTCTTGGGATTTCATGCACAAGGACTCCCAGGTCCCTCTGCACCACAGCCTGTTGTAATTTCTCCCCATTCAAATAATATTCCCTTTTACTGTTTTTTTTCCCAAGGTGGATGACCTCACATTTTCCAACATTGTATTCCATCTGCCAAACCTTAGCCCATTCGCTTAACCTATCTAAATCTCTTTGCAGCCTCTCTGTGTCCTCTACACAACCCGCTTTCCCACTAATCTTTGTGCCATCTGCAAATTTTGTTACACTACCCTCTGTCCCCTCTTCCAGGTCATCTATGTATATTGTAAACAGTTGTGGTTCCAGCACCGATCCCTGTGGCACACCACTAACCACCGATTTCCAACCCGAAAAGGACCCATTTATCCCGACTCTGCTTTCTGTTAGCCAGCCAATTCTCTATCCATGCTAATACATTTCCTCTGACTCCGCGTACCTTTATCTTCTGCAGTAACCTTTTGTGTGGCACCTTATCAAATGCCTTTTGAAAATCTAAATACACCACATCCATCGGCACACCTCTATACACCATGCTCATTATATCCTCAAAGAATTCCAGTAAATTAGTTAAACATGATTTCACCTTCATGAATCCATGTTGCGTCTGCTTGATTGCACTATTCCTATCTAGATGTCCTGCTATTTCTTCCTTAATGATAGCTTCAAGCATTTTCCCCACTACAGATGTTAAACTAACCGGCCTATAGTTACCTGCCTTTTGTCTGCCCCCTTTTTTAAACAGAGGCGTTACATTAGCTGCTTTCCAATCCGCTGGTACTTCCCCAGAGTCCAGAGAATTTTGGTAGATTATAACGAATGCATCTGCTATAACTTCCGCCATCTCTTTTAATACCCTGAGATGCATGTCATCAGGACCAGGGGACTTGTCTACCTTGAGTCCCATTAGCCTGTCCAGCACGACCTCCCTAGTGATAGTGATTGTCTCAAGGTCCTCCCTTCCCACATTCCCGTGACCAGCAATTTTTGGCATAGTTTTTGTGTCTTCCACTGTGAAGACCGAAGCACAATAATTGTTTAATGTCTCAGCCATTTCCACATTTCTCATTATTAAATCCCCCTTCTCATCTTCTAAGGGACCAACATTTACTTTAGTCACTCTCTTTCGTTTTATATATTGGTGAAAGCTTTTACTATCTGTTTTTATGTTTTGCGCAAGTTTACTTTTGTAATCTATCTTTCCTTTCTTTATTGCTTTCTTAGTCATTCTTTGCTGTCGTCTAAAATTTTCCCAATCTTCTAGTTTCCCAGTAACCTTGACCACCTTATACGCATTGGTTTTTAATTTGATACTCTCCTTTATTTCCTTGGTTATCCACAGCTGGTTATCCCTTCTCTTACTTACCGCCCTTCTTTTTCACTGGAATATATTTTTGTTGAGCACTATGAAAGAGCTCCTTAAAAGTTCTCCACTGTCCCTCAATTGTGCCACCGTTTAGTCTGTGTTCCCACTCTACTTCAGCTAACTCTGCCCTCATCCCACTGTAGTCCCCTTTGTTTAAGCATAGTGCGCTGGTTTGAGACACTACTTCCTCACCCTCAATCTGTATTACAAATTCAACCATACTGTGATCACTCATTCCGAGAGGATCTTTTACTAGGAGATCATTTATTATTCCTGTCTCATTACACAGGACCAAATCTAAGATAGCTTGCCCCCTTGTAGGTTCTGTAACATACTGTTCTAAGAAACAATCCCATATGCATTCTATGAATTCCTCCTCCAGACTACCCCGTGCAATTTGATTTGACCAATCGATATGTAGTTTAAAATCCCCCATGATTACTGCCATTCCTTTTTCACATGCCTCTATTATTCCCTTGATTATTGTCCGCTTTACCGTGAAATTATTATTTGGGGGCCTATAAACTACGCTTATCTGTGATTTTTTACCCTTACTATCTTTAATCTCCACCCACAATGATTCAACATTTTGTTCATTAGAGCCAATATCATCTCTCACAACTGCCCTGATATCATTCTTTATTAACAAAGCTACCCCACCTCCTTTCCCTTCTTGTCTATCCTTCCGAATTGTCAGATACCCCTGTATGTTTAATTCCCAGTCTTGGCCACCCTGCAACCACGTTTCTGTAATGGCCACCAAATCATACCCATTTGTAATGATTTGTGCCATCAACTCATTTACTTTATTTTGAATGCTGCGTGCATTTAGGTAGAGTGTTTTAATACTAGTTTTTAAACCATGATTTTTAGTTTTGACCCCTCCTGCAGCCCCTTTATATTCACACATATTGTCCCTTCCTATCACCTTATAGTTTACACTTACCCCAGTGCTACTCTGCTCTGTTGCCTCCTGCCTTTTGCATTTTTTCTTGGGGTCCTGTTCATCTGCGCTCTAACTAGCTCAGAGCCCTCTCCTGGGTTCCGAATACTCCTCGCATTGAGGCACCGAGCTTTCAGGCTTGCCTTTTTGTTACACTTTGACCCTTTACAATTTTGCTGTACAGTGGCCCTTTTTGTTTTTTGCCTTGGGTTTCTCTGCCCTCCACTTTTACTCATCTCCTTTCTGTCTTTTGCTTCTGTCTCCATTTTGTTTCCCTCTGTCTCCCTGCATTAGTTCCCATCCCCCTGCCATATTAGTTTATCTCCTCCCCAACAGCACTAGCAAACACTCCCCCGAGGACATTGGTTCCAGTCCTGCCCCGTCCGGTTTGTACTGGTCCCACCTCCCCCAGAACCGGTTCCAATGCCTCAGGAATTTGAATCCCTCCCTGCTGCACCACTGCTCAATCCACATATTCATCTGCGCTACCCGGTGATTCCTACTCTGACTAGCACTGGTAGCAATCCCAAGATTACTACTTTTGAGGTCCTACTTTTTAATTTAGCTCCTAGCTCCTTAAATTTGTCTCGTAGGACCTCATCCCTTTTTTTACCTATGTCGTTGGTACCAATGTGCACCACGACGACTGGCTGTTCTCCCTCCCTTTTCAGAATGTCCTACACCCGCTCCGAGACATCCTTGACCCTTGCACCAGGGAGGCAACATATCATCCTGGAGTCTCGGTTGCGGCCGCAGAAACGCCTATCAATTCCCCTTACAATTGAATCCCCTATCACTATCGCTCTCCCACTTTCCTGCCCTCCTGTGCAACAGAGCCAGCCATGGTGCCATGAACTTGGCTGCTGCTGCCCTCCCCTGATGAGTCATCCCCCTCAATAGTATTCAAAGCGGTGTATCTGTTTTGCAGGGGGATGACCGCAGGGGACCCCTGCACTACTTTCCTTGCACTGCTCTTCCTGCTGGTCTTCCATTCCCTAGCTGGCTGTGGACCCTTCACCTGCGGTAAGACCAACTCGCTACACGTGCTACTCACGTCATTCTCAGCATCGTGGATGCTCCAGAGTGAATCCACCCTCAGCTCCAAATCCGCAACGCGGTCCTTCAGGAGCTGGAGGCGGATACACTTCCCGCACATGTAGTCGTCAGGGACACCGGAGTGTCCCTGAGTTCCCACCTGGTACAGGAGGAACATATCACGTGACCGAGCTCTCCTACCATGACTTAACCCTTAGATTAACTTAAATTGGCGATAACAATGTTAACAGGTTACTTACTGATATAAAAAAGAAAATCAACTCACCAATCACCAGCCAATCACTTACCCCTTTGGCTGTGACGTCACCTTTTGATTTCTTCCTACTTCTTTTTTGCTTTTTCTCCTGGCTGGAGCTGCACAAGTTGGTCTTTTATAGGCCTCACCACGCACACCGGACTCGTACTGCACGAACTGCCGCTCCTCCTCCGTCATTGGGCCTTTTATAGGCCTCACCACGCACCCCGGACTCGCGCTGCACGAACTGCCGCTCCTCCTCCGACATTGGGCCTTTTATAGGCCTCACCACGCACCCCGGACTCGCGCTGCTCGAACTGCCGCTTCTCTTCCGACACTGGGCCTTTTATAGGCCTCATCACGCACCCTGGACTCGCGCTGCTCGAACTGCTGTTCCTCCTCCGACGTTGGGCCTTTTATAGGCCTCACCACGCACCCGGGACTTGCGCTGCTCGAACTGCCGCTCCTCCTCCGACGTTGGGCCTTTTATAGGCCTCACCACGCACCCCGGACTCGCGCTGCACGAACTGCCGTTCCTCCTCCGACGTTGGGCCTTTTATAGGCCTCATCACGCACCCCGGACTCGTGCTGCATGAACTGCCGCTCCTCCTCCGACGTTGGGCCTTTTATAGGCCTCATCACGCACCCCGGACTTGCGCTGCTCGAACTGCCGCTCCTCCTCAGCCTAACAACTGTTGTTGGGAAAATGCTGGAGTCCATTATTAAGGAAGCAGTAGCGGGTCATTTCGCAAAGCATGATTCAACCAAGCAGAGTCAACATGGTTTTATGAAAGGGGAATCATGTTCGTCAAATTTGCTGAAGTTATTTTAGGATGTTACGAGCAGGATGGATAAGGGAGAACCAGTGGATGTGGTGTATTTGGATTTCTAGAAGACATTCGATAAGGTGCCACATAAGATTACTGCACAAGATTAAAGCTCACGGGGTTGGGGGTAATATATTAGCATGGATAGAGGATTAGTTAACTAACAGAAAACAGAGAGTCGTGATAAATGGGCCATTTTCCGGTTAGCAAACAGTGACTAGTAGGGTGCCGCAGGGATCGGTGCTGGGTCCTCAATTATTCACAATCTATATTAATGACTTGTATGAAGGGATCGAGTGCAATGTAGCCAAGTTTGCTGATGATACAGAGATGGGTGGGAAAGCCAATTGTGAGGAGGATTCAACAAATCTGCAAAGGGATATAGACAGGCTAAGTGAGGGGGCAAACATTTGGCAGATGGAGTATAATGTGGGAAAATGTGAGGTTATCCACTTTGGTAAAAAAAATAGAAAAGGAAATTACAATTTAAATGGAGAAAAATTGCAAAGTGCCACAGTACAGCGGGACCTGGGGGTCCTTGTGCACGAAACACAAAAAGTTAGTATGCTGATATAGCAAGTAATCAGGAAGGCAAATGGAATGTTGGCCTTTATTGCAAGGGGGATAGAGTATAAAAGCAGAGAAGTCCTGCTACAACTGTACAGGGTATTGGTGAGGCCACACCTGGAGTACTGCATGCAGTTTTGGTCTCCGTATTTAAGGAAGGATATACTTGCATTGGAGGCTGTTCAGAGACAGTTCACTAGGTTGATTTCGGAGATGAGAAGGTTGACCTATGTCGGGTGTTTGTTTTTCACTCTACTCTGAACCTTAGACCTTGGAACTTATAGTGGGAAAGGACAACACGTGGCACAAAATTTAAGCTTAACCCAGTGTTAGTTTTATTACGCAAGAAAAACCGACTAAAACTACAGGACTAGACTTCTGAGAGAAATCGACTTGAGAAATACAATCACCAGCCCTGGCTGTGCCTATTGTAAGTTCATGATCGTTGATTCCGTGACCTGTTGGTTCTTCTTCTGGTCATTCTGTGCAGTGCTGTTCCTTCCTTTCCATGCCTGCTTGCTGTTTCTGTGTTCGTATATTTATATCCATAGTATGAATAAGTGTTCTGCTGGGCTCAGATCCGATTATCGATGTGGTGATTTGTTTAATTGGCTGTGGTGATGAGTTTGAATGGCTACTAATTTGCACACAGAGTCGACAGTGCAAAAGATAACTCCTTATGTTGAATGCTCTGTTATTCAAAAATGTGCGTTTCGTAGGGTCCTTTGTACTCCTGGTTTTCTTGCAGTCTTGTTGTCTCTGGGGTATCAATGTCTTTGTCGGTATGCAAAACCAAGTTTCCTCCTTGATCACAGAGATTGCTTTTAATGGGCGATGAGGCACCACTTGCCTCAGGCTAGTGCCTTGTTCCCTCCCAGGTAGTCCAACAGTTTTTTAAAAAAACAGTTTGTTTTACTTTAAAACAGTTTGCTTGTGGCCTCTTCCTGTGTCTTGTTTCAAGAAAAATAGGTGTATCTTACACTCCCTCCTTTTAATGTCTCTTATAATAAACTCAGAGACATTACTCTGGATGGTGTCTTCTTTTCCGTGAATGTTTTGGGTGATTGCAGCTTTCAGTCAAATCTCCCCATTACATTTCCTTTTACACACAAAACCCAATGTTTTTACAATACAACAGTGTTTCTTACAACAAAACCATGTTTGGCCTTAATCTGACTTCTGTTTATACCTTTTTACAAACACCTCGGCCTGGGTTTACTTTAATAAACCTTCCAGATTCTCTTTCCCTTATCATTTTCTTTAATTTACAGGAAAGGACAAGTAGATACAACACTTATCAACTGTACAATTACTAATGAATGTGATATGATTCGAACCCAGGGGGGATTTCAATATTGAGTCCCACATCCTATCTTGGAGGGGCCATCATTTCCTCGCTTTCTCCCCTTACTTTATCATTCTCCTGGTATAATGTGTAATAATTTTTATGGGACAGCTCGATGTTCTTTAATAGTTCAGTCAAATATTTGGGTAATGGCGGAATATCGTATCCAAAACACATTATGTATTCCTGGAGGTTCGGTAACGTACTGTTGACTGTGATACTTATGTGTTTGTGGTCCGAAATAGGAATTATCCTTTCTGGTGCAACTTGTGTCTTTACCTGGGATTTGAAATAAAAGGTAGAATCCCTCACTGGGCACCAAATGTCCTGGTGTATTCTATACCGACTTTCGCTGGTGGTTGTAAAGTCCTGTCCCCTCAGTACAGATTCACACGAGGCATGTTGTGAAGTCAAGGTCACTCTGGACCTGCACCTTTATTTCACAGCTCTGCAATGCTGCACTTGCCTGAGACCTGTCCTCATATACCTGTCTCTTGCAAGTGCACCCTTGGTGGTAAGGTATGCTGGTGGTTACAGGTCATATCTTATTACAGTCATGTATAGCATGTTAGGATACAGTTATATGTAATAATGTATGATACATGACATCACCCTCCCCCAAGGTCTTATTGTCTTTATAGGTTCAGTCTCTCAGGTGGTCTACGCTCTCGCGTGGAGCGTCTGAGTTGTGGTTCAGTTGTTTGCCTTGGTGTCTGTTTTTCTTTGGGTGTGGTTGCTGGTATCTCGCCTGGGCTGTCTGTTTCGATTGGTGTGATTGTTTTTGACTCGCCTGGGCTGCCTGTTGGGATTGCCCTTTCCTCAGGTTGTTCCCTCTGTCTGTCCACCAGGTGTGGTGCGAGTTCCACATTGTAGTCTGCCTCTGGTTCCGCAGTGTTGTTGGTAAATCTGCTTTTGACTTAGTCTACATGCTTCTGGCAGGTTTTGCTATTGTCCATTTGTACTACCAGTAGCCTGTTTCCTTCCTTGCCCGTTACTGTCCCTGCAAGCCATTTGGGACCCCTGCCATAGTTTAGTACAAACACTTTGTCCACTATCTCATTCCATCTCCCCCTCGAATTTCTGTCATGGTACTCAGTCAGCTTACGGCGCTTTGCCTCAACGATTTTGTGCATGTCTGGGAGGATTAATGAGAGCCTTGTTTTTAAAGTTCTTTTCATCAACAGTTGCGCGGGGGAGGACCCCAGTCAGTGAGTGCGGACGAGATCTGTATGCCAGCAGCAGTCGCGACAGGCGGCCCTGTAGCGTGGTATCTTGGATTTTAAGCATGCCTTGTTAATGATTTGCACTGCTCTTTCCACCTGGTCATTGGAGGCCGGCTTGAATGATGCCGTCTTGATGTGATTTATGCCGTGGTCAGTTATAAAGTCTTGGAATTCTGCGCTGGTGAAGCACAGACCACTGTCACTGACCAATATATCAGGGATTCCGTGCGTTGCAAACATGGTTGCAAGGCTCTCCACAGTGGTGGAGGTTGTGCTCGAGTTTAAAATGGTGCATTCGATCCACTTTGAAAATGCATCAACAACTACGAGGAACATTTTGCCCATGAATGGGCCCGCATAGTCTACGTACACCTGCGACCACGGTTTGGTAGGCCAGGGCCAGGGGCTCAGTGGAGCCTCCCTGGGGGCATTGCTGAGTTGGACACAAATGGTGCACCTTCGGACGCAGAGCTCCAAGTCCGCATCAATACCAGGCCACCAGACGTGGGATCTGGCTATGGCCTTCATGAGAACGAACCCCGGGTGCTCGCGGTGGAGCTCCCGGACAAATGCCTCTCTGCCTCGCAGAGGCATGACGACTCGGCTGCCCCACATCAGGCTTGTAGTGATAGCTCATGCATGCGCCTGTGAAAGGGTTTTAATTCCTCGAGGTAGGCATCGCGAGCCTCTGCCCAGTCACCAGTTAGGACACATCTTTTTACTAAAGATAACGTGGGGTCGCTGGCCGTCCAGGCTCTGATTTGGCGAGCCGTCATGGGCGAACCTGTGGACTCAAAGGCATTGATTGCCATGACTATCTCACAGTCCTATTCGTCAGACTCTTCCGTGGTCGCCAGGGGTAGCCTGCTGAGCGCGTCGGCACAGTTGTCTGTGCCTGGTCTGTGCCTTATTGTGTAGTCGTAGGACGCCAGCATGAGTGCCCACCGTTGAATTCGTGCCGAGGCGTTGCCGTTTATTGCCTTGCTCTCGGATAGGAGGGACGTGAGGGGCTTGTGGTCAGTTTCTAACGCAAACTTGGCCCCGAAAAGGTATTGGTGCATCTTTTGACACCGTACACGCACGCGAGCGCCTCCTTCTCTACCATTCCGTACCTGCGCTCCGCCCGCAAAAGTGACCTGGAGGCATAAGCTATGGGTTGTAATTTGCCCGCACTATTGACATGTTGCAAAATGTACCCGACCCCATACGCTGATGCATCGCATGTGAGAACTAGCTTTTTACCTGGGTCAAAGAAAGTCAAAACACTGTTGGAACAAAGAAGGTTGCGTGCCTTATTGAAGGCGCGTTCCTGGGCGTCCCCCCAAAACCAATCGCACCCCTTTCTGAGCAGCACGTGGAGAGGCTCCAGCAGCGTGCTTAAGTTCTGCATAAAGTTCCAAAAGTAATTGAGTAGCCCGAGAAAGGCGCGCAGTTCTGAGACATTCCGGGGCCTGGGTGCCAGGCGAATTGCTTCTGTTTTGGACTCTGTTGGGCGGATTCCATCAGCGGCAATCCTTCTGCCCAAAAATTCAACCTCAGGTGCGAGAAACAGGCACTTGGATTTCTTGACTCGTAGGCCTACCTGATCCAACCGCTTTAGTTCTTCCTCCAAATTACAAAGATAGGAGTCGGTGTCCTGCCCGTGATAAGTATGTCGTCTTGAAATACAACCGTCCCCAGGATGGACTTGAGCAGACTCTCCATGTTGCACTGGAATATGGCAGCTGCCAACCTGATGCCGAATGGGCATCGATTGTACATGAAAAGACCTCGATGTGTGTTGATGGTGGTGAGTAGCTTAGATTCCTCGGTCAATTCTTGCGTCATATACGCAGATGTGAGGTCTAATTTTGAGAAAAGTTTACCTCCAGCCAATGTGGCAAATAAGTCCTCCGCTCTGGGCAGTGGGTACTGGTCCTGTAGGGAGACTCTAGGTTTATGGTAGATTTGTAGTCCCCACAGATTCATACGGATCCATCAAGCTTCATGACTGGGACGATGGGACTTGCCCAGTCGCTAAATTCCACAGGTGATATAATGCCTTCCCACAGAAGCCTGTCTAGTTCGTGTTCAATCTTTTCCCTCATCACATCGAGTAAAGCTCTGGCCTTGTGATGGACCGGTCTAGCATCCTGTGTGATGTAGATTTTGACTTTGGCCCCTTTGAAAGTGCCCACACCTGGCTGGAAGAGATGTTCAAATCGCTTTATAACTGTTGCAACATAGACATAGAAACATAGAAAATAGGTGCAGGAGTAGGCCATTCGGCCCTTCTAGCCTGCACCACCATTCAATGAGTTCATGGCTGAACATGCAACTTCAGTACCCCATTCCTGCTTTCTCGCCATACCCTTTGATCCCCCTAGTAGTAAGGACTTCATCTAACTCCTTTTTGAATATATTTACTGAAATGGCCTCAACAACTTTCTGTGGTAGAGAATTCCACAGGTTCACCATTCTCTGGGTGAAGAAGTTTCTCCTCATCTCGGTCCTAAATGGCTTACCCCTAATCCTTAGATTGTGATTCCTGGTTCTGGACTTCCCCAACATTGGGAACATTCTTCCTGCATCTAACCTGTCTGAACCCATCAGAATGTTAAACGTTTCTATGAGGTCCCCTCTCATTCTTCTGAACTCCAGTGAATACAAGCCCAGTTGATCCAGTCTTTCTTGATAGGTCAGTCCCGCCATCCTGGGAATCAGTCTGGTGAACCTTCGCTGCACTCCCTCAATAGCAAGAATGTCCTTCCTCAAGTTAGGAGACCAAAACTGTACACAATACTCCAGGTGTGGCCTCACCAAGGCCCTGTACAACTGTAGCAACACCTCCCTGCCCCTGTACTCAAATCCCATCGCTATGAAGGCCAACATGCCATTTGCTTTCTTAACCGCCTGCTGTACCTGCATGCCAACCTTCAATGACTAATGTACCATCACTGCCAGGTCTCGTTGCACCTCCCCTTTTTCTAATCTGTCACCATTCAGATAATAGTCTGTCTCTCTGTTTTTACCACCAAAGTGGATAGCCTCATATTTATCCACATTATACTTCATCTGCCATGCATTTGCCTACTCACCTAACCTATCCAAGTCACTCTGCAGCCTCATAGCATCCTCCTCGCAGCTAACACTGCCACCCAACTTAGTGTCATCCACAAATTTGGAGATACTACATTTAATCCCCTCGTCTAAATCATTAATGTACAATGTAAACAGCTGGGGCCCCAGCACAGAACCTTGCGGTACCCCACTAGTCACTGCCTGCCATTCTGAAAAGTACCCATTTACTCCTACTCTTTGCTTCCTGTCTGACAACTAATTCTCAATCCATGTCAGCACACTACCCCCAATCCCATGTGCTTTAACTTTGCACATTAATCTCTTGTGTCGAAAGCCTTCTGAAAGTCCAAATATACCACATCAACTGGTTCTCCCTTGTCCACTCTACTGGAAACATCCTCAAAAAATTCCAGATTTGTCAAGCATGATTTCCCTTTCACAAATCCATGTTGACTTGGACCTATCATGTCACCTCTTTCCAAATGTGCTGCTATGACATCCTTAATAATTGATTCCATCATTTTACCCACTACTGAGGTCAGGCTGACCGGTCTATAATTCCCTGTTTTCTCTCTCCCTCCTTTTTTAAAAAGTGGGGTTACATTGGCTACCCTCCACTCCATAGGAACTGATCCAGAGTCAATGGAATGTTGGAAAATGACTGTCAATGCATCCGCTATTTCCAAGGCCACCTCCTTAAGTACTCTGGGATGCAGTCCATCAGGCCCTGGGGATTTATCGGCCTTCAATCCCATCAATTTCCCCAACACAATTTCCTGACTAATAAGGATTTCCCTCAGTTCCTCCTCCTTACTAGACCCTCTGACCCCTTTTGTATCCGGAAGGTTGTTTGTGTCTTCCTTAGTGAATACCGAACCAAAGTACTTGTTCAATTGGTCTGCCATTTCTTTGTTCCCCATTATGACTTCCCCTGATTCTGACTGCAGGGGACCTACATTTGTCTTTACTAACCTTTTTCTCTTTACATATCTATAGAAACTTTTGCAATCCGTCTTAATGTTCCCTGCAAGGTTCTTCTCGTACTCCATTTTTCCTGCCCTAATCAAACCCTTTGTCGTCCTCTGCTGAGTTCCAAATTTCTCCCAGTTCCCGGGTTCGCTGCTATTTGTGGCCAATTTGTATGCCACTTCCTTGGCTTTAATACTATCCCTGATTTCCCTTGATAGCCACGGTTGAGCCACCTTCCCTTTTTTATTTTTACGCCAGACAGGGATGTACAATTGTTGTAGTTCATCCATGCGGTCTCTAAATGTCTGCCATTGCCCATCCACAGTCAACCCCTTAAGTATAATTTGCCAATCTATCCTAGCCAATTCACGCGTCATACCTTCAAAATTACCCTTCTTTAAGTTCTGGACTATGGTCTCTGAATTAACTGTTTCATTCTCCATCCTAATGCAGAATTCCACCATATTATGGTCACTCTTCCCCAAGGGGCCTCGCACAATGAGATTGCTAATTAATCCTCTCTCATTACACAACACCCAGTCTAAGATGGCCTCCCCCCTCATTGGTTCCTCAACATATTGGTCTAGAAAACCACCCCTTATGCACTCCAGGAAATCCTCCTCCACCGTATTGCTTCCAGTTTGGTTAGCCCAATCTATGTGCATATTAAAGTCACCCATGATAACTGCTGCACCTTTATTGCATGCACCCCTAATGTCCTGTTAGATGCCCTCCCCAACATCACTACTACTGTTTGGAGGTCTGTACGCAACTCCCACTAACGTTTTTTGCCCTTTGGTGTTCTGCAGCTTTACCCATATAGATTCCACATCATCCAAGCTAATGTCCTTCCTAACTATTGCATTAATCTCCTCTTTACCCAGCAATGCTACCCCGCCTCCTTTTCCTTTTGTTCTATCCTTCCTGAATGTTGAATACCCCTGGATGTTGAGTTCCCAGCCCTGATCATCCTGGAGCCACGTCTCTGTAATCCCAATGACATCATATTTGTTAACATCTATTTGCACAGTTAATTCATCCACCTTCTTACGAATACTCCTTGCATTAAGACACAAAGCCTTCAGGCTTGTTTTTTTAACACCCTTTGTCCTTTTAGAATTTTGCCTTGGGTTTCTCTGCCCTCCACGTTTCCTCATCTCCTTTCTGTCTTTTGCTTTTGTCTCCTTTTTGTTTCCCTCTGTCTCCCTGCATTGGTTCCCATCCCCCTGCCATATTAGTTTAACTCCTCCCCAACAGCACTAGCAAACACTCCCCCTGGGACATTGGTTCCGGTCCTGCCCAGGTGCAGACCGTGCGGTTTGTACTGGTCCCACCTCCCCCAGAACCGGTTCCAATACCGGTTGAGCAGGAGGTCCGTTCCTCTAATGACATGGCATGGACATCATCCGATTTCCAGTTTAGTTTTGCCAGCCAGTTTCTCCCCAGCAGTGCTTTAGTCTGGAGGATGGAGAAGTAAGGGATGGAGCAGTAAGGCTGAGTGGTCAGGTACTGTAACCTAGGGTGCCCTGGACACCTCCTCCATCTCCACCCATGAGCCTCCGAAAGCCCAAGCATCAGGATAAAAGGAGAGGGAAGCAGTGATCGTAAAAAGGTGTTGTGTACATATGTGAATAACTGAAGAAGGACCTGTGAGGGGGAGACCCCCACAGAGCAAAAGTTTTTTCTTTCATTTTTTGTCTTAATAGGAGCGAATGGAGTCAGGGATACGAGATGAGGTGGACGCTGTGGATAGGCCTGTGGATGGCCATTATTATTAAAGGATTGGGAGATCGGGGAGACACAGAGACATTCCTTATATACTGCTGTGTGGGAGGAACCGGCCCCACTGTAACTCAAGGGGGAGCAATACAGGGCAACAAGGGCACAAACGTCTACACTCACACTGGGAGTTGGCCAGGGTGGTTCGGCTCAAATTCGACCAAGTACTCCAGACAAACGGGAACAAACTTGGGGAGGTGTCAGTGTCCTGCCCCAGGCTAAACATCACGACCAGGAAGGTAAGGGTGAGAGAGGGTAAACGAGTTTGTCTGGAATGTAAAGGATTACCCCCATGGGAGGATGGTGGTGGTTACGGAAAACAGACAGGGAAAAGTTAATGCATCTACAGAATGGTAGAAACTGGGCAATAGTTCTAACAGGCGGATCACAGGAACTTAACAAGGGGTGAAATTGTGTTGGGAAAAGTGGTGGAAGGAGGAACAAGGGATTTATGTCTGTGTGGCTGGATCTAGCCACAAGTGCAGGGGAGGTGTGGGTATTGTCTTTAAAAGCCAATGGCAGGATTCTGGGTCAGGAATGAATTGGACGCAGGGTTTTGATTTCTGTGTAACCTTCAACCCTCCAAAAACAGACAATGCAACCGAGCTGATCGCGAGCAAATTAAAACCTCTCCCTAAAATGCTGGAGATTCCAAACCAAGAAATTCCATGTCCTGTCCTAAAACCCGGGCCTAAGAAAAGGCTGGTGTTAATCCCAACAGGGAAATGTTGTATCATTCTGTATATTATGAAGTAGCGTCGGTTATTCTAAATTTAAGAGAGTTACAATTACCCCGGTGGTGCCCGCCAGGAACAGAAAAGTTATATGAAAAATTGTTAAAGGAAATGTTCAAACAATTCTATTAAAAGAATTACGGGGATGAGAGTCAGGGGGAAGCCTGAAAAACCGAGACAGAAAAGGGGGCTAATAAGTGATGTAGCTACAGCATTTAATACTGGGACATCACTGGTAAATAGTGTGGACAATGCACAGTTGCAAGTCCAAGTGAATACCTTAAGGGACCATTAAAGAAAATACTGGAGGAGGGTAGCAACATACAGGGTAACGAATTACAGGAGGACCAGGCAATGACATTTCATTTGAAAGAGATGGTAGCTGAGGTGGATAAACACGCTCAGACCATCAATGCTTTAATTAAGGAGGGTAGAAAAGCATCAGATCAAGCTGCTCAAAATAACGTGTGTGTCATGTACGGAGCTTGGTATTAAATGGAGGATGCAGTAACTTAGAGGATTTAAAATAAGACCACGTACCGTCATGGGTCAGTAATGAGCATCTAAAAGCATTGAGTGTCTATCACAATCTCCTGAATTCGTGCCAGCTACTGTCAGCCTCAGAAGCGTACCCAGTCCCGATCAACTGTGTTCAGAATAAACAATCCATAATGGGGATAGTACTTCGAATACCGGTGATGGATCAGTCACAACGACCCGTACCGGTATACTGGGTGGAAAACATTGGGGTAATTCGGAACAGGGTGCATGTGAAACATCATAAAACCCCGCAGTATGTGGTAAAATTGGGAGACTCAATAACCGGTGCTAGTCTGGAGGGATGCCAGAGAGGAGGTACACATGTGATATTGTGCCCCTATCATCTGAATCCTTTCGACCGGCCGGTATGAGGACGGGCAGCCTATAAGCTGTATCATGGAAGTGACGGCTCACGACCATGTTCCACCACAGATTGCATACAAGGGAAATGGGACATACTGTGTCACCATTGGCATGTATCTTACATTATTACATATAACTGTATCCTAATATGCTATACATGACTGTAATAAGATATGACCTGTAACCACCAGCATACCTTACCACCAGGGGTGCACTTGCAAGAGACAGGTATATAAGGACAGGTCTCAGGCAAGTGCAGCATTCCAGAGCAGTGAAATAAAGGTGCAGGTCCAGAGTGATCTTGACTTCACTACATGCCTCGTGTGAATCTGTACTGAGGGGACAGGACTTTACAGTGGCGACGGGTTACGGGATTACAGAATCCACAGAATGGCGAACAACGGGTCAGATGAAAAGTACAATGCGGGAGACAATTGGGAGGACTTTATAGAAAGGCTCCAGCAAAGCTTTGTAACCAAAGACTGGTTAGCGACGATAAGGCAGACAAGAGAAGAGCCCATCTCTTGACCAGCTGTGGCTCGAAAACATACGCTTTAATGAAGGATCTGTTGGCACCCGAGAAACAAGCAAGCAAGTTGTTTGAAGAATTGAGTACACTGGTAAGAGACCACCTGAAGCCAGCGAGCAGCCTACACATGGCCAGACACAGGTTCTACAATTACAGACGCTATGTGGGCCAGAGCATACCCGACTTCGTGGCGGAACTTCGGAGGTTGGCTAGTTTATGTGAGTTCTCCGATGAACTGAGGAGAGAAATGCTGAGAGACTTTTTCATTGAAGGAATAGGCCACGCAGGCATATTCCGAAAGCTCATAGAGCCCAAGAACCTGACCTTAGAGGCAGCAGCACTGGTTGCACAGACATTCTTGGTAGGGGAAGAAGAAACGAGGTTGATTTACAATGCAGGTACGACAACTAAAGAAATATCGGAACAAGAAGTTCACAGCACTAAACAAGCTGCTACCCCCACACATAGACAAAACCGGGAGAACAGGCTCTCGACAGCAGGCAGAAGCCATCAAGGGCCACAGGAATGGCCGTTCACACCTCATCAACCCACAATGCGATCAATCAACTACAAACAGAGAAGCTCAAGAGAGATCAGCCAGACGCAGCTCATTCTTTGGGAACACTTTAAACAATAGAACAGGTCTGTGCTGGAGGTGTGGGGTTGGGCACTCATCAAGGGGATGTCGATTTCAGCAGGCTGTTTGCAGAAATTGTGAATATACAGGGCATTTGGCCCACATGTGCAAAAAAACGGCAGCTCGGCTGGTATACGAATCAGATGGGTCGGAAAGCGGACCAGAAGATGGTGGGGACATTTATTGTTCCCAATGCTGGTGCTGTCCGTAACACTTCTTATGACCAGAAGAATGTTTCTCGACAACTCTCACTCCATTCCCACTCTACTCCTTTCCTAAGAAGCCTCAACAAAGGAGCTGCCATGGCTGCATATCCCTCTATGAATTCCCTGCAGTAAACCGTTATTCCCAGGAAAGACCTTACTCCTGACACGTCCTTGGGAACAGGTAGTTCCTGGACTGTCTTTCTCTTAGCTCCATCTTTGGTTCTCTCTCCTGCCCTAATAGTCAAACCTAGAAACTGCACCACCTCTTTGCCTATTTGAGCTTTCTTGGAATTTACTTTAAAACCTGCTTCTTTCAGCATAAGCAGTAACTTACTCAATAATAGCTCGTGGTCCTCCGCACTTTCGGAGAATAACAACAGGTCATCCACATATTGGACCGACTGATCTGGCTGACTAAAAACTTTTAATGCCTCGGCCATACTTTGATGAAAAATCGAGGGATTATTGTGAAACCCTTGTGTTCACGTATACTGCTGACCCTTAAAAGTAAAGACAAATTTATACTGGTCCTCCCATCTCAGAAGAATGGACCAAAACCCGTTTGAAATGTCCAGCACAGTGAAAGTTGTTGTGGCCACAGGGATACTCCCTATCAAATCTGCTACCACCGCAACCGTGGGCGCACAGGCTGGAATATTTTTATTCAGGGCTCGGTAATCAGGACGTGGCGCTCTATGAGTTATCGGACTTCTTTACTGGCCATAGGGGTGAGTTTACATGTGTGGCTATGGTCCTCAACACCCCTTGATCCACCACGGAATTTATAGCAGTTTCTGCTTCCCGGGGAAAATTATACTGTTTCTGGGGTCGTGTCATCGGATCCCCCCGTCTATCTTCACCTCTACCCTAGTTACTCTCCCACAATCATGCTTGTGCGTGGCAAATGCATCCATATTCTCCCGTAGATGCCCTTGACACCTGACCGGAATGTTATCGACTAATCCTTCTAAGTCATAACTCCCTTGCGGCTTCATCGTGTGGGTGCTGCCTTTACCTGTACTGTCCTGGGAATCACTATGATCTCTCCCATTCTATCTGCATCAACTGCCCCCCATAGACAATTATTTTTCATATCCACTATAGCGTGGTGTGCCAACATGTCGTCGGTCCCGAGAACTCCCGAACCAGGCTGTTCCCACTGCCTTAAAATGCATTCCCATTTTGTTATGTTAGGTCCTAACTCTATGGTTAAGGGTTTCGACACTGCCCCAGCCTGTTCATTACCCATAAAACCGGCCAGTGTAAATGGGACTCCGCTCGACCACGGGAAGTGGTTGGATTCGGTGAGTGGACAACCGTGCTAGAGGCTCCTGTATCTTCTAAATACCTTCCCCTAACTATTTCCACCTTCACATCCACACACGGCCTGCCCCACTCATCATATATGAGTGGACACAGGTATTCTGGCTGGGCGCAACGTCACAGTGGGGGGTGTCGACGCATTGGGTCCCTTTTCTCTCACTGCTGCGTCCAGCTTTCCTCCACCCATGCCCATAACCTGCTGTAATGCAGTCACTAAAATCTGTACTGGGTTGTCGGCTGCCTTCCTTGTTATGTCTGTAATGCACTTATGAATGGCTCCATGAGGCAATGTGTTGTACTCAAACTGTAATGACCTTGGTCCTTTATTCATAACTCCAGAATAAGGCACAAGCAGGGTGGGCAGCCTTTTATACTGGGCCCTGCACACCTATGCAGGTGACCCTCAGGTCTCCCACCGCAGTGCCCTCTAGTGGACAATCCCTGCCACAGCGGCAGGAAACCCCGGTCTCCATCAGTTGCACCCTCTAGTCATGCCAGCATAGTATGTACACAGTGTAAACCTTATTGATAGTACATCAGGTAACAAGTCTCCATCTTATGCAACTATACAATGACTACACAGAGAGTGTATCTATAGTCTGCATATATAACATTCCTGTGGCTCTGTTTTGCCTCAGCACCCTCGTAACCTGGCTTCCCTCCTTTCGGGAGCCTACAATCCTTGCTCCAGTGTCCCAACTTCCCACAGTTATAACACTCTTGGGATCGACCCACATTACCTCCCTCTTGTCTCCATTCTTTCTTTTGCCTAACCTCTCCTTCCCTTTTAGTTTCTCCTCCTCCCCTTCCCTGGACTTAAAAGCTAGAGTTAATCTTCTCAGCAGCCCTGCCTCTGTATTCTGGAGGTCGTCTGGGTCAAACCATGCTTCTACCTTTGCTCTGAGCCGTGGCAAACTGCTAGGTTTTATGGTTCTCAGCCAATGGTTCCTGGGTTCCCCATTTAAGTCTGCCCGTACCATATTCCCTTAAATAAGTCGGCCACAGTCTATCTGCAAACATATCGGGTGATTCGTTTACTTGCTACATAGTCTGTTCTATCTGCCAGAATGGACTAGCCTGACTGTACCCTAGCGCTGCCATGATTTCCTCCTTTAAGCCCTGTGGGGTTCCTCCACCTTAATTGGTGGCTGTCAACAAGCTCTGATAAAGCTTCCCCTCCAGCGAGAGCAGTGTGAGCTTCACTTTCTCCTCCTCGCTGCAGTTATTTATATCCCCTATCTGCTCTATATTAGCAAAATAAACGGAGGCATTTCCTGCTTGTTTTAACTTTACTATACCCGTCAGCACCTCCTGCAGCTGAAGTGGCGAGTATGAGATCGCGTAATTGCTCTGTAATTGAGCCCGACCACAATTTGTTGGGGTTGGGCCGAATTTCTGCTGTCTCAAAGGCCACATCAGTTTTGGGGGTCCCGGTGCCTCAGGAGCCGGCCGATGCTCGCTATACTCGGGCCCATCGTCTGACTCTTTCCCTTCTAGATCACAACCTTCCTCATCTGTTCCGAGTGCCATGAGACAAACCATTCCTTTGGCCCCGTCTAACTCTGCCGTAAACTTGAGGATCTTTTCCTCACAAGGTCCGTGATCTGCCCTCTCGTAACCCTGTTTCTGCGCTACCTGATAGGCTATCTTGATTCTCCTGAGCGGTTCCTCTTTTACTTTGGCTTTTTCTAAGTGTCTTTCACTTTGTTCAGTGTAGGTCTGCTGCTGCTTTTTGCACTCGGTCACCTGGCATTGTAAATACTCTAAGTAATTCCGCGCCGTTTCTTCCTTCCTACCCTTGTCCTGCCTTTCCTTCTCGAAGCTGGCTACCTCGTCTTTTAACTTTTTATTCTCCTTCTCCAGCTTTCCTACTCTTTCTCTTAACAGTTGTGCCTGAGCCAAACCGCCTTCTCTTTTGACCCTTTGTGGTTGCTACTTTGCCGCTTTTTCCTGCGGATCCCCAGAGTGCAGCATTTCCCATGCCCATGGCTCTGAAATGTCCAATTTGTTGCATATATATGCAGCTACCTTAGCCTCCATGGACTTTCTACGACTGCTCTTAGCCGCGGGCTCT
Source organism: Pristiophorus japonicus (assembly GCF_044704955.1). NCBI lineage: Eukaryota > Metazoa > Chordata > Chondrichthyes > Pristiophoridae > Pristiophorus > Pristiophorus japonicus. Next base: position 126,776,356 of record NC_091979.1, on the reverse strand, counting down.
ACTGCGTTTTTCTGCGGTGAGTCCATTTCTAGTGCCTCTGGCTGAGAAATTCTCCCTGACTACCTGGGTCCCCCAAGACCACCTCGCCGTGACCTGCGGTTCCTGTTACTCAGGCTTTTCTCTGTGGCTACCCTATTTGACCTGAGACTACTCTGGCCTGTCAGAGAATGTTTCTCTCCTGGTCCCCTAGTCGCCTTCGCCGAGAGCATACAGAAATCAAGCACAGGCAGCAGAAAGAGTGTGCGGCAAACCAGTCCCAGCCACCCCTTCCCTCAACGACTATCTGTCCCACCTGTGACAGAGTCTGTGGCTCTTGTATTGGACTGTTCAGCCATCAAAGAACTCACTTCAGGAGTGGAAGCAAGTCTTCCTCGATTCCGAGAGACTGCCTATGATGATAATATCACCCTTGGCCTCCCTGAGACCCCTGTTCGCAGACTACCCACGACTACCTTTTGGCTTCTCTCGGTGACTACTCTAATCAACCGGGATTACTCCAGCCCTCCAAGACTGTTTCCTTCCTCTGGCTGCCCTGGCTGTTCATGAGATTACTATGGTCTCCCTGAGACCCCCTGCACAGACTACCTGTGACTTCTTTTCTCCGTGGCTACCCTAGTCAACCTGGGATTACTTCAGTCTACCCAAGACTGTTTCCTTCCTCTGCTGACTGCCCCAGCTGCCCCTGAGAAGATAACTTTTGGTCTTTCTCAGACCCCTGCGCAGACTACCTGTGGCTTATTTTCTCGGTGGCTACTCTAGTCAACCTGAGACTATTCCTGCCTGTCAGAGACTGTTTCTCTCCTGGTCGCCCTAGCTGCCCTTGAGAAGATAACTTTTGGTCTTTCACAGACCCCTGCGCAGACTGCCTACACCTTCTTTTCTCCGTGGCTACCCTAGTCAACCCGGGATTACTTCAGTCTACCCAAGACGGTGTCCTTCCTCTGCTGGCTGCTCTAGCTGCACCTGAGAATATAACTTTTCGACTACTTTAGCCGACCTTAGACTTAACCAAGACTCCCTCAGGATTCTTGCCCTGGTTTTGTGTCAATGATCCTATTCCGAATGTCGAGGTCCTGCCGCCATCACCAATTTCTGTCGGGTGTTTGTTTTTCACTCTACTCTGATTCTTAGACCTCGGAATTTATAGTGGGAAAGGACAACACATGGCACAAAATTTATGCTTAACCCAGTGTCAGTTTTATTACGCAACAAAAGCCGACTAAAACTATAGGACTAGACTTCTGAGAGAAATTGACTTTAGACATACAATCACCAGCCCTGGCTGTTCCTATTGTAGGTTTGAGGTCATTGATTCTGTGACCTGTTGGTTCTTCTTCTGACCGTTCTGTGCAGCGCTGTTCCTTCCTTTCCGTGCCTGCTTGCTGTTTCTGTGTTTCTGTGTTCGTATATTTATATCCATAGTATGAACAAGTTTCCTGCTGGGCTGGAATCCGATTATCGATGTGGTGATTTGTTTAACTGGCTTTGGTGATGAGTTTGAATGGCTACTAATTTGCACACAGAGTCGACATTGCAAAAGATAACTCCTTATGCTGAATGCTCTGTTATCCAAAAATCTGCATTTCGTAGGGTCCTTTGTACTCCTGGTTTTCTTGCAGACTTGTTGTCTCTGGGGTATCAATGTCTTTGTCTGTATGCATAACCAAGTTTCATCCTTGATCACAGAGATTGCTTTTAATGTGTGATGAGTCACCACTTGCCTAAAGCTAGCACCTTATTCCCTCCCAGGTAGTCCAACAGTTTTTTTAAAACTTTAAAACAGCTTATTTTATTTTAAAACAGTTTGTTTGTGGCCTCTTCCTGTGCCTTTTTTCCAAGAAAAATAGGTGTATCTTACACTTATGAGGATAGGTTGAGTATGTTGAGCCTATACACATTGGAATTCAGAAGAATGAGAGGTGATATTATTGAAACTTATAAGATAATGAGGGGGCTTGATAAGTGAATGCAGAGAGGATATTTCCACTCATAGGGGAAACTAAAACTAGGGGACATAGAATAAAGGGCCACCCATTTAAAACTGAGATGAGGAGAAATTTCTTCTCTCAGAGAGTCGTTTATCTATGGAATTCTCTGTCGCAGAGAGCTGTGGAGGCTGGGTCATTGAATATATTTAAGGCGGAGATAGATAGATTTTTGAGCGATAGGATGTAAAGGGTTATGGGGAGTGGGCAGGGAAGTGGAGCTGAGTCCATGATCAGATCAGCCATGATCTTATTGAATGGCGGAGCAGGCTCGAGGGGCCAAATGGCCTACTCCTGCTCCTATTTCTTATGTTCTTATGTACTTATGTTCAAATCACGCAGTTGATGTCAATTCTATAGGCGGGAGGGCAGTCTGTACCTGTTGAGGTGCAGCAGCAGCACTTGCCCTGATGACCTGGTGGAAATTGGAGCAGCACCTTGCCACTCTGACAGGAGGATTCTAAGGCCTGCAAAGCACAGCTATTTTTTTGATAAGCTCCTCTAAAACAACGGGGCGGTATTTTACAGGTATTATACCCTCTGCAGGGGAGAGGCATGTGGGCGGATGACTCGTTTAGAATTTGGGCTGCAGATGCACGATAGAAACCCATCAGATCCATGTTCTGCCCCAAATTCTGGTCCACCCCATGAGGGATATCGCAACGCCCAGGAATGTTGGGCTAAGAGTGCCATTACAAATAATAAAGAGAAGTGTAGGCTCTCCTGATATTTCAATAAGTTTATCCAGTGAGCCGCTGAGCCATACAGAGCTGGAAAGTCCCAAGTTCAATGGCCAGTCTGTCTTGAGTCAGCTAATCTTAGCCGAAGCAGCAAGATTAACTGGCTTCAGTGCTCCAAGTTAATGAAGGGGAAAGTTGGCCAGGGTTCCAGCTACTGACTTCTACCCAGTGACTCTTGAGAAAGTGAATGTTGGGGAATGACAGAATTGGACACAGCTGTAATATTTTGTCACTTGAACAGAATTTTGAGCCCTCGTTGTCAAGGCACATATAATGGCACCTTAGGTGAGGTACCAGTGAGCAATTGCTGCCTGTGGAACCATAGCTCAACAAGGAGTCAATTCTTCAGGGAAATAGAACAGGAGAGAAAATTGGTGTGACAAAAAAATGAGAAGTGATATTTGGCTTTTTGTAAATTGAGGATCTGATATTGAACCTTATGCATAGCCTGCACAGAAGCTGAACTTGCTAGATAATACAAGGTCAGCTCATTTGTATCAATTTCTTGCACCTTCAGCATATCACTCATGATGCACTGGGTACACCAGGGTCACACTATTAGTCACTTAATTTAAAAGGAACTTGGGTCTAATGAGTTAGCACACAGCTTGTGCCCAGACGCCCAATCCATTTGCGTTTGCATCCTGCATTGGGATGTGCGCACAGTAAATTTTTGTGCCAGATATTTTAGGCCGGAGCCTGCCATTGTATTATTGGCTGCTTAGCTTTTGTATAATTCTCAACCTTAGGTTGATTAATTCTTTCATATGTATTTCATTATTAATGTAGTTGTTCATTTTTTTAAATGTACAATCGCATCTTTATATTATTCCCTGGCTTCATATTTTAATGCATTTGCTGTAGTATATTCCAAAGCACTAATCCAGATGTCATATATTTCTGCATAATTTTTCCTAAGTTACATTTTAATGGAGCTCATTTAATGACTCCCTTTTCTGGGTTATAATCACACCTCATTTAGTCGCAGTTTGCCGTGCCAACTCACCATAACCGGTTTACACCTTGTTTAGATGCAAATGTGTATGTCATTACCTTTAGAAATAGCTCAATGCTCAATGAATGTATTAACGTATGAAGAGAAACATCGAAACATAGAAGCATAGAAAATAGGTGCAGGAGTAGGCCATTCGGTCCTTCGATCCTGCGCCACCATTCAATACGATCATGGCTGATCATTCACCTCAGTACCCCTTTCCTGCTTTCTCTCCATACCCCTTGATCCCCTTAGCTGTAAGGGCCATATCTAACTCCCTTTTGAATATATCCAATGAACTGGCATCAACAACTCTCTGTGGCAGGGAATTCCACAGATTAACAACTCTCTGAGTGAAGAAGTTTCTCCTCATCGAGTCCTAAATGGCCTATCCCTTATTCTAAGACTGTGTCCCCTGGTTCTGGACTTCCCCAACATCGGGATCATTCTACCCGCATCTAACCTGTCCCATCCCGTCAGAATCTTAAATGTTTCTATGAGCTCCCCTCTCATCCTTCTAAACTCCAATGTATAAAGGCCCAGTTGATCGAGTCTCTCCTCATATGTCAGTCCGGCCATCCCAGGAATCAGTCTGGTGAACCTTCGCTGCACTCCCTCAATAGCAAGAACGCCCTTCCTCAGATTAGGAGACCAAAACGGAACACAATATTCCAGGTGAGGCCTCACCAAGGTCCTGTACAACTGCAGTAAGACCTCCCTGCTCCTATACTAAAATCCCCTAGCTAGGAAGGTCAACATACCATTTGCCTTCTTCCCACCTGCAGTAGCTATATTCTTGATACAGCTATCGACTCTCATGTTACTTTGCTTTACATTGTGTTATTTTGGAGCGGCGGGCCCTGGAACATCGTGGCCCCTGACCTGCGAGAGAACAGCTCCGCAGGTTGTGCTATAAAAGAGTTGGAGCAGCGTACCACTTCAACCTCCAGCGCGAGCTGCTCTAAGTGTGCGACGTTTTTGAGATGGGCGACTGGGTGACGTCATCAAAACCCTGGTCGCCGTTTTGGGCAGAAACAGTGGCAGGGCCCAGGTACCGAGAAGTGGGAATGTTGGGGCGGATGAGCGGCGAGTGTTTGTGGCGAGATGCGGTGAATGTTTATGGCGGAGGAGCGGTGAGAGATCGTGGCGGAGGTGCGACAGATGAGGGTACGGGGCCCAGCAGAGCCGAGGGCTGGGGCAGCATGGGCCAGCCCACACTGCAATATGTGTGCACGCTAGGTCCGTGCAGCAGAGCAGGTCTCCAGTCGTCTTGGTTAATCCTTGTCACTGGACCAAGACCTAGTTCTGTCAAGCCCTTATGGTGGCTGGTGTTAATGGTCACAACACGTTAAAAAAATTCACGCACAGACACCGTCCACCCCCTCAATTGGAGTTCAGGACTGGAACATCGGGTCCTTCCATCGAAACACCTGTGAACTCGTGGAAGCAAGTCATCCTCGTTCGAGGGACCACCTATGAATGAATGTTATTTTACTTTAAGTTTTAATTCTGCCCTCCATTTTCTTTTTATAAACACTTTAAATATCATAATCATAGATGTAAATTAGATGGTATAATAAGAATGCATCTTTGTTCCCACAATGTTAGTGAACCTTTTAATTGTTATAGAAGGTAGAAGCTTTTTCAGGCAGTTGTTTATTGTTACATTTTGAGCATAGTGTCTGCCTCACTTTTATCTTCATGCACTTAAGTGAAGCATAATGGGCTAGTTGATTGGAAGAGAATTTATGTCAGGGAATATATACAGATACATCCTTGAATGAGTCTAGAACTGGTTCACTGCAAGGAATCTAAATTAATTTTTATGCACCAAAAATATGTCAAACACAGGAGTAAAATAGGCTGGTGATAAAAAAAAAACTATTAATTTAACAATTCAAATCATGACCTACAATTCTTTTCTTATTTAAAAATATAAAATATCGACCAACTGTCTAATATTTTTCATAATAAAATATCGGATTTGCCATCCACAGCAGATCTCTTTGTTCTTCTCCTAGAAAATTAATCAATGTTTTTTGTTTTTTATGTCTCTAAATTCAAAGCAGGAAGTATGCAAAATCAGTTAAAATTAAATGAATTTAGGGCTGGATTTTCAGTTGCCTACCGCCTCACTTAGAGGGGGCGTTAATGGGAGCGTAAGAGGTTACTGACAGGCAGCACAGCGTTTTGTGCCCCGACCGAAAATTCATTTGAGGCTCACCGGGGGTGCAGACCAGTAGCGCCTGGCTGCTGACAATCACTCTGATCATGACATATTCCTGGTGTAACGCCCACGCTTGCGTCCCAGTCGTAAAATTAGGGGCGGTCACCTCGTTTTGCGCCCGCCAACAACAACATCTGGAAAAACAGTCGGTACAGGCTTGCAGAGCCTGTGGTCCCTACTTAAAGGGATGAGGAAGCGCTACAAGGGCACCCTCAAAGCCTCCCTGATAAAGTGCAACATCCCCACTGACACTTGGGAGTCCCTGGCCCAAGACTGCCCTCAGTGGAGGAAGTGCATCCGAGAGGAACGCTGAACACCTCGAGTCTCAACGCCGAGAGCATGCAGAAATCAAGCACAGGCTGTGGAAAGAGCGTGCGACGAACCAGTCCCACCCACCCCTTCCCTCAATGGCTGTCTGTCCCACCTGTGACAGAGCCTGTGGCTCTCGTATTGGACTGTTCAGCCACCAAAGAACTCACTTCAGGAGTGGAAGCAAGTCTTCCTCGATTCCAAGGGACTGCCTATGATGATATGATGATGACTGCCGTGTCAGCCATGGCCTGTGCCATCATCACTTTGGGCTTTCATCATCCATTCAAATCTACCAAGGATGGGCTGCTGAGATGCAAATGCAAACATTGAAGTGGTCTCCACCACACGCAAAACAAGTGCATCTACGCTCAGTGGGATCCATGTCAATGCACCCATTAGCTCACTGTGCATCTCCATTGATTCTCTGGACATAGCCTCCAAGTCCAGGTGCTCACCTGCCTATCTGTGAGCAGGACTTACACTCGGGAGAGCTGGTCCCCGAGCGTCCCTTCGCGCTGGGCGTTGCTGCAGGCACCTTGGGCCAGGAGCCTTAGCTTCATGCAACCCTGGGAAGATGGCCTCTTCCACCGAGGTGCTCTCCCCACTCGCTCCCAATGAGGTCGCCTCACCCTGTCCCGGCACATTGCTCTCCACTTTCTCTTTATCTTGCCCGTTATCTGCAGACGTCCGCTGACGGGCAGGCTGCCACTCTTCCGGCTCATCATCTCTAAGTACAAAGCAACAGAAGTTCGGTTATCAGCTGGGGAGGAGGCAGGAAGGCAAGAAGTAGGGGACATTGTTATTTTGTTTGCAGCATGTTGCAAGGCTAAGGGAACTCACACAAAATGCCCATCTCATTCACATATCATCAGTGTCAAGTAGGGGCTCTGCCTTTCCGCCCTCCACCGCCACGACTGCAGTGCCCATGTAGGCGGACACTCGCTCCTCCACCTCGCTGAGGTCCTGGAGAAAGGGCTGGCCCTCTCCCCCATGATGCAGCTCGCGCATATTGTGTGCGCGTTTGACCTGCAATGACAAAAGCAAAAAGTTGTTAGGGGTTGTGTAGGTGCTGGTGTGCCACATGTGTCTGCAGTAGGGTATTCACAAGTAATATGAGGAAGTGTGCATATCTGCATTTCATCCTGCGTGGCATTGCACAGTGGATGTGTGAACAGTGGGTCTCGGGCATAAGCAACTACCAGTAAGTATGAGGCTTAGGCCTGTGAACGCATATGAAGAGTTGATAAGTGCTGCTAGGTGGGCTCAGGCTGAGTAAGGAGCTAGAAGGTGAGAGACGCTGGGATGGGCAGGGCATGTCTGGTGAGGTGATGGAGAGGTCTCAGGCTGGCTTCAGCAAGGAGGGCCTGGTAGATACATAGATGTAGGCACTACAAAGTCTTTGCATTCTGTGAGATGGTGAGGTTCACATGAAGGCATTGGAAGGTGAATGGAAAGGGTACTCATCCTGACGATCCTAGTAAGGTCGTTGAATTGATCTTGATAGTGCGTCGCTCTTGTAGCCACCGTGTTCCGGGCTGAAACGTGGTGTGCCACCTCCCTCCACAGCCTCACCAAAACCCTAGGCAGTGGCCTTAGTTCTTTTCCAGCTGGAGGGCATTCTAAACATTGCCTCCACCAAGGCATCAAGGCCGGTGGGTAAGAAGTGGCCACATTGCTGACACCCACCTTCCTCCTCCATTTTGCTGCTCTGAAGACACTATGGAGCTGGAGCTGCTTATGCGCTAACTTCCCTTGCCGCGTCTTTAATACTTGGCTGTTCCCGGGATCTGAATCAGAGTTCAGCACATGCGCAATGGATCCGCTAAATTTACCAACCAAACTTTTGTTATACCCCGCCCCCGCCCCCCCTCCGACTCCCCACCCCAGCTCTGGTGTGCAACAGCTGATTTTGCGCCTCTGTCAGCTCATCGCCCGATTCTGACAAATTTCTGGGCAGAGGGCACAAATTTTTTCAAGCCGATAAAATTGCCGCTCCACCTGGGTTACTGCCCCAAATGAGGCGCGACCGAATTTCTCCCCTTTTGAGTCTGATTAGAAATCTTTTTGCACATTTTCATATCTGGCAAATTTGGGTAGAGAATTTGAACCCGAGTGTGGACAGGCTCAAGGGGATGTATGGCCTAGTCCTGCGCCTATTTCTTATGTTCTTATGTGAATTTGTCCAGAAATCTGGTGTGATTTTGAATGCATGCTCATACTCAGGGAGACGCGAAATTGTGCCTTTTTTGTGCCCCCTTTGTGTCTCCGGGGGGCGCAAGGCGGTTTTCACCCTGGGAGAGGGGGGGGCGCTACCGCCTCCCGCGAAAAAGTTTGGGAGTTGCTGTACTGGGACGGTGCACAACCGGCGATGACGTCATTGCCATGCGCACCGACCACTCACCTCCCTGTGATGCCCTTTCCACTCTGCGGGGGAAATTGCCACAAGGTTGGCATGGGCGGTCGTGAAGCTGGCGAACATCCATTGCTGGGGCATTATTTAAAGGGGAGGTTTTTAGCGCCCTAGGCTGCCATCTTCATTTGTCGGACGACTCTTGGGTCATCCCGACAATGGCGTCCCTAACGTGGCCCAGGCCGCCATCGGGCAACCCAGCACTCACTTGGGTGACAGGCTGCTTGCCCGGTCTCACGCGTCCCTGCTGGTCCAGTGGCGGCCACCAAGGGGCCATGCAGAGTCGGCAGTGGCCCTCCCCTTTAATGGAAAGGAAGGGACGTGGTAGTGCGTCAGCACTATGCGGAGCATCCACGTAGCACTGGCCTTCTCCGTGTAGCACTATACTCAGTGCCGCGCTACCGCTCCAGGCGTGTCCCTCAAAGGAAGCAGAGCCCTTTGAAGGGCGTACAGCCCAATTCCACGTCGGGGGCGGGACTTCCGGGCTGGATTCTTTTTGCTTGTGTCTATGCCCACCCGAAGGAGGCAAAAGAAAAGAACAGACAGAAGAAGAAAACTACAACATGAGGAGAGAAATTAAAGAGACTGACAAGGGATTAGGAGAGAGCGACAAGATAAACATACACACGGAAAGAATAATTTCAAAAACGATATGAGAGTTGAGATTCTTCATGGAAGCACCCATGCTGCAAGTAGTTAGAAATAAAACAAAGACTGGCATTTATGTAGTTGTCTTAACAAAGGCGAGAAAGAACAGTGTTTTCTCATTACATTTTTTTTGCTCATCTAGGCAAGAATATTCGTGCTGGAAAATGGAACATTTTTCACTTTGGGTACCCAGTGTCAGCAGCAATCACTCACAGGTCAAGCACTCTAATCTGCCTCAACAATATACATAAGCCTCAACCTCAGGTGAACATACCAGAGTGATATTTTCCATTTTGTATGAAATTGCCATGTTAGTGCAGAATTAGGGATAATTTTGTGGGCATAAGCCTATTCAGAACTGGATTGAGACTACCTAAATTCATTTCATCTTGTACCATAATCACAGACAGCATCCAGGAGATCTTTCTTCATCTTATCAGTCTGGGCTTGTTTCCAATGTAGATCTCAAAGGTGAAAAGCCAGATTCTAACCCAGTATATCAAGAAGTAAAAATATTATGTAAATGCAATTATATCTTAACCTGCTTGTGGCATTAACAACTTATAAGCGTGGAAAGCTTAGAGTCACTAGGCAAGAAATTCTTTTTTGGTGAAAGCAGTATTTTTTTTGCCAAAAATAGCGCATTCACTCCGCTATCGCTATGAGGCTTAAAATTCGGGCTTCAATTCGTGCAGCAGCAAAAATCAGCGTTGCACGAGGATTCGTGGAGCAAACAGCAAATTTTCTGCAAATTTACTCCGAGGCTGATACTGCTCCGAGAGATGCCTTGGGAGGGGGGAAAACACCCCCCCGAAAAATTGCAAAAATAAAAAAATAAAAAATCACAAAACATTCACAAGACACTTAACTAGTGAATCGCTGCAAAATAATTACAAAATAAAAACTTTAACTTACCTTTTTTGCAGGTCTTGATACCTATCGCTGCTCCAAGGGCTGCAACGCAGGTTTTTCCCTGGCGGTTTTTTTATCGTGCCATCAGAAGTGATTGAGGGGGAAGTGGGATGTGAATAGGGGGATTAGGTATGAGCATATCCTCATCATCATGGTTTCAGCCCTCCGCTGGCCACGGCCTCAGTCACGGCCACTCCAATAATGCCAAGCACAGTCTTCTCCATAGGATTAAGGCTATGAAGGCGCGTCTATCCTCCTCTGCTTAGCTGCTGCTGCCTACGATTGTGCACCACCTTCTCCTGCAAGAGGGAAGTGTATCACTGAGAGTGGTACAATGTGTTTGGTCGATGTGGCAGTCATGGTTGAATAGCTGTGCAAGCTATGAGATGTAGATTTGAGGCTTGCGGCAGTGGTAAATGTATGACAGTGAGCTAAAGCATATGAATGTGAGGTTTTGAGTCATGATTGATAGAGATTGTTGGTCGGTAAGTAATGGGAGAGTGGTGAAATGAGCAGTGAAGTGAGCAGTGTATGAGGCTAGTGGTGCAGCTGGCGGGCTATCGCATTTGAAGATGCATTCACTCACCTTGACCACTCGTGTGAGGTCATTGAACTTCTTTTGGCATTGGATCTAGGTCCTCGGGGCAACAATGCTGACACTGACCTCCATAGCTGTCTGTTCCCACTGCCTTCACAGTGTCTGTCTGGAAGGCCACCTTCCCCTCGTGGATACACAACCTCTCTCCTCCTGTCCACCTCCTATACTAAGGCCTCCAATTCTGCATTGGAGAAGCTTCGATTCCTCTCTCTTGTATATTGGGCTAGAAACTCCACTTTCTTTGCATGCTTAATGGCTACTTAATGCCCATTTTACTGCTGAAATGACATACAAAGCCCATATATCACCCATTTTGGCACAAAATGGAAACTGACGTTCATTTTTAGGAAACTTATCGCCGAGCGTTACTTTCCCCATGTGCTTAACGCAGGGAGAAAATACGACCGCCCACCCACCTTTTTTTGGCAGAATCATCAGAATGGGCAAAATCAACGCCCATATCACCCAGCGTTACTTTCCGCTTGGAATTAACGCTGAGATTCAATAATACCACCCACCCACTTTTTTTTGTTGTAAAGAGCACATTTGGCGAAACTAACGTCCAGTAGATCGCCCACTGTCACTTTCACCACCTCGCACACATATCGCCCACAATATTGCTCGCCCAAAAAAATGCCCAGAAACAGTGGAACTGTTCTGAACAAGCGGTGTGGCTGCCATTTTTTAAATCGCAGGTTGCTCCATTCAAAAGGCTGTTTCAACTTCGGGAGAGTTCGCATTGACTCTGGAGTTCTTCTCAGCTAAAGTGACCATCTCAACAGACATTTTTTCTGACTCTGGACTATTGGGGGTTTACTCTAGGTGTATTTTAGTGAGGAAATTATTGCTTCTGATCAATTGCTATTATACTTTCATTGCAATGGGGCCAGCCATTTCTCAGCCTGCATCGATTAACACGCAGACGCTGCAGAGTGCAGATGGCTCAATGTGTGATGCACACCATTATATCCCCAATTTAAAACGTGCAAGAATTAGAAGGGCCAGACCATACACACCCTGCATGGAAAAGAGGTCTTACCTCGACGTGTCCAACCACACCTGCCTTCGGAGACTGCGCTTCCACAAGGTGGTGATCAATGAAATATGTGAGCTCATCAGGCCACATATGCAGCCTGCCATCAGGACATCAGTGTCGGTTGAGGTCAAGGTCACCGCGGCACTGTCTTTCTACGAGTCCGGTTTCTTTCAGGCCTCCTTGATTGAGATTTGCCCTCTGTCTCATCATGCAACCCATCACTGCATTAGACAGGTCACAGAGGCCCTGTACGCGAGAAGGATAGACTTTTATCAGCTTCCCCCTGACAACGGAGGCTCAGGCTGACAGGGCTGGAGCATTCTACCATATTGCTAAGTTCCCCAGGGTGCAGGGAGCTATATAGTGCACTCACAGCGCCATGCGGCCACGTTCTCAGGACCCAGAGTGTTTTCGTAACAGAAAATAATTTCACTCCCTGAAGGTTCAACTAATTGTCGATCAAAACCAGATCATAATGGCAGTGAATGCCAAATATCTGGGCACCTTCGATGAGGCTCATATCCTGCGTGAAAGCGCTGTCTCTGACATCTTTAAGAGTCAGCCACAAGGATAATGCCGGATGCTTGGTGATAACCAATATGGCCTAGCCACCTGGCTGATGACCCCCCTGCGTGACACCCACAGCGAGGCCGAGAAGCGATACAACCGGAGGCACAGAGACACACGCAATGTGGTCCAGAAAACAATAACTTAGACAGCACTTCCAATGTCTGGAGCACTCAGGAGGGGAGCTACAATACAACCTTGAGCAAGTAGGTAAATTCGTGGTCATGTGCTCCATGCTGCACAATCTGGCTATCAGGAGGGGCCAAGAATTGCCAGAAGGTACTGATGCTGCACCTCAGGAGAGAGAGGAAGAGGACAACGAGGGGCTGGACGCTGACCTAGGGCCAGACAATCAGACTGGCAGTGCAACCATGCCCACGACCCCCTCCATACCGCAGGAAAGGGCCCGTGGTGGCTACATAGCTGCAAGACTCTTACGTGAGAAGCTGATATCTGAACAATTTGCCTGAAAGAACGTTGATGTGAGTGACAACGCTGACACACTGCTGTGTGTGTGCAGCTCAGATATCAATGGTGCCCATCACCTTGGTGCTAGTTAACGTTTACGTTGATTGATGTTAAGTTGTATTTAACCCTTTCATGTTAAGCAATCACCAGTGTGTAACGGTCCAGCTATCTGAGACAATGTGCAACAAGGTTATGTTCAATAACATTTTTTTTATAACAATATTGATCTGAAATCATAAGTAGCACAGGGAAAAACACCCAACCCCCGCCCACACCCCACTTTTTCCACATTTGATATCAATCAAACGTTCAACATGTCCAGCAACACAGAATACAAAGGCAAAGCAGGAGAGTGGTCTCCAGCCCCTATACATTACAACAAATTGCATACACCCAGATGAAGATATAACACAGCCATCACCTGCAGACATGCACCTCACTTTCCTTCCTGCCTCCCTTTCTTCTCCCCACCTCTACCCCTTCCCCTCCTCACTCACAGTGCCTGGCAGAGGAACTCCTCGGGTGGTGCCTCATTGGGGGGGATGAAAGCAGATGCATTGGTTGCATGGGTATGGGAGCGGTGGGTGCCGAGGGCACAATATTCTCTGATGCAGAAGCAGGATCTTGGTCCTTGCTCTTATCTGTTGTTCACAGTATGGTGCGGAACCTAAGGGTGGAGTGCCGCGCTCCGGGACCACTGGGAGGCCTGTGTCAGCAGTGTTCCTGGCTATCGCATCCAGGGCCTCCGCCATCCGTGGAATGTACTCAGTCATGGTGGCAAGCTGTTGGGATATGCCCCCCAATGCTTCAATGATCTAGTCACCAATGTCTACAGTCCTCCTGGACAACTTTACCATCTCTCCGCTCTCATGTCGCGCTTGTGGACGAGACCTGCCACGTCCACGAGGCCTCCGCGGCGTCGGCGCCGTCCTGGGGGCAAATGGGGTGCCCTGTGGCGAGGTGCTTGGGGCCGGTACTTCCAGAGTGGAGGCGGGAATGACCGGAGGGCCATTAGATGGCCTTGGGGTGGAATGGCTTCTGGAGCGTGGCGATGCAGGTTTCTCGAAGTTCGTGCTCTCATCCGTGGAAAACAGACCCAGCGGATTGACGGGCGAGAATCAGAGCTCCTCAGCAGATGTAGGATCGTCCGGAGAGTCGGGCCCCGCGTCCCCACCTTCAGGCCTCTGTGGTCTTGCCTGGGGCCGGGCTGCTGGCTGAGCTGCAAAACACAAATGAGGTTATTAGAGGAGAAGGGGGTGCTAGGGTCACAAGGTGAGTCCAGCCCTACACACAGCATATGCCGACAAAAGCACCACCGCTCTCAAAATCATCACAGACATTACATTTCATGACCATCAATACATTAGCATTGCAATGATTTTCATTAGGCCGGCATTATTTCTATGACAATTTTAGAAATCATCTATCATAGATGACTAGTCGGATATGAGTGGGTGTGGCATCTATTGACTTTACATTACACAATGGTGTAAGCTTTACTCACATGGTATCACTTCAGGGTCCGCAGATGCTTCCGTGGCTTCCGGGTGTGCTTCCCCACGAGTGCGAGCACCCACTCCTCCATCTCAGTGATGTCGCTGGGGCCTGGTCGCCCCCCCACCCGTTCGCCTCTGCACGGACCTAATCGTCGATAGCTTCTTCTATAAAAGGTGACAGGACGACATGGCATGAGATCATTGCATGATATCATTGCTAGGTACTGTCACATAGGCTGATACAACACATAACCGACAGATGTAATCATGATTAGTATGATTATTATTATTCTTTATCTAAAGACGTGCACCGTGACCGTAGGCTTTGAGTGAAACATTCCTGATAAAGGTGAAAAACCTCACATCTGCTGATAGTCACTCATGACTGTTACAATCAAATTATATAAATACATGAGTACATATAAATCAATACAATACTTACTCTTGCGGATCCCACAAGGTCGTTCCATCATTTGCAGCATTGGTTGCCCTTACGAACCTCGTTGGTCGCTGAGGAGACCACTCTGCTATCTCGGTCCATATCTTCTGGTAGGCCTTTGGGGTGGGTTTCCCATGCCCTTCCTGTATCAAATCACCCCAGCGTGACGCGACCTCCTGCAGGAGGGAGGCATTTTCCTCATCCGAGAACCTCCTGGCTCTTTTACGCCCTCCAATGTGCTCCTCTCCCACCTCACTGCTCTCTCCAACATCAGTCTCCAAAGCGTGCTGTGATGCCTCCTTCTCTTCCTCCATTATAGGCCAAATTCAGGCAAATATGTGGCTGGTAACAACTAATTTTTGTTTGACTACTTGCTGTGAAGCTCTAAAGTCTCCCTCCTTCCTCCCAAAGCAGCCACACCACACCCAGCCACGCCTTCAGTCCCTCTGAGCTCCCTCTCTCTCTGTCTCCTCTACTGTGCATGTCATGAAGACTCTTGACCTCCTGAATCGCGAGAATCGATCGTTGCCATGCCGTTGCTAAGGATGCCGACACTTTATAGCAGAAGGTCAGCGGCATTTAACGTTACTGCCCATTTCATATCGCTCGCGCTAACGCCCATTTAAAAAAATGGAGACTAGGTGCTTTGAGAATGGCCGAGAAGCCGGCAATCTGAAAACCCATTTTTACTGCCCACGCCGGAAATAATGCCCATTTTTGGGCGATAAGCACAAAAGCGGAAAATCTAGCCCATTGTGTCATACCTGTTTCTTTGCCAGGTCAAACTGCCTTTTGGAATGACTTCCAGTACCTTGTCAAACTGCACCTCTCCTTTAAGATTTGCAGGCTGTCTTTAAGAAGTGCAGCCTAGCTTTAATTGGTGCTAGCCTCGCACAAACTTGGGCCCCTTGTTGTGCAGCCACTCAGCAGCACATTTTGTGCTGGGCTGCATGCTTCAATCATGTAAATTACCAGCCAGCACGAAGTTTGTGTGCTGCCTGTATCTGAATGAACGGGCACAGGTTGATCACGCATCGTAATCCCCGCACCCGTTTTCATGAGCAATCGAATTTTTAGCCCTTGCTATGCTGTAAAATTAGACTAATATATCTTTCAGTTTGAATTTAGATTTCTTTTTCCAGTAAAAGCAATATGCAAACGTTTCATCTCCACCAGCCTTGAACATCAATGCCAACAGAAGTCAAAACAAAGCAGGTGAGTAAATGTAATTTTATTCACTCCCTGGGGTAAATTGCTCGACTATCAAAATAAGGGCTCCAGCTCGGGCTGTAGATGTGATACCACAGCCCAATAGTGGCAACTGGACTTGAGTGACAGACTTGTCTGGTACTCAAACTTGTAAACATTTTTGAGCTGCAAATGATAAATTGCTGACCGCTATAGGTTTAAATATTTTATATATTTATGAGAATGTCAGTGACAACTTAACTACAGACATGTGAGAATAATAGAAAGTCATGCCTGAAGAAGCGTATCCTCTTGTTACAAAGAACTGGGGGAATAGTTGATATCTGAGCTGCACTGATGTCGATATTCATGATAATAACAGTACCATATTAACTGTGGCTGTATGAAAAGATAGCGAGTCTGAGCCTGTTCTCGGTTTCTGAGAGATGACAGAAATGACTCAGCTGTGGCACATAGAGCCAGCAATGTGGCAGTGAATCCAGCAAAAAAAAGCTGCAGACTAGAACCATCCTGATGAAATTACACTGATTTAATTTCCACGCTGTGAAGGCATTTGGCACCACTTGGACTTGTGCCCTGACATCTTCATCTGAGATAAATTGAATGAAAAAAATCTTACAAAAGCCTCCAATGGCATTCACTGGTAATACCGATTTTTGCTAAGTTCCTTGTGTCTGTTGATATCAGCTCTCAGGTTTTACTCCAAGGCCATTTTTACTGGCAACAAATTATTTTCTTAATTGTAAGCCTCAGCTCTATCACCTTCAAAAATGTGCAAAATGCATTGTGCCAGAATGTCTCAGCTGTAATAAAGTTTGGCACCAACAGCTCACCATATACCTGCACCATCCTGTGCAATTTAATTGGCATTCAGTGGGTTGATAAATGGATTGGCTTAATGGGACAATATACATGACATATGCAGGACTCTCCTGAGAAATAGGATTCATTTTTGTTCTTCACACTTCAACATGCCGCAGATACCAACACAGCCTTTTCCAACAGCTGTGCCACTGTGAATGACATTCCTGCCAGAACCACAACCCATTGCTTTGTCTCCTGCGGACACCCACTCAGTCCAGAGGTTGAAATCTCCTTATTTATAGTCTCCTCTCCCCTTGCTCTCTTATCTTAGAGTCAGAGTCAGAAATTTGAAGCATGAATTGTTACTTATTTCTGTAACAATGAGCATGTTATAATGAGCAAATGTGCAGCTATTGCATTAGCTGTCAAATGAGTGCTAAAGAACTTGATGGAAATTTGTGGTATTAGATGTAAGCCAGTCAGCTGGGTAAAACTCAATTGCAGTAGCGGGTGGCTGCTGGTCAGTAGAAATATTTACTATGATCTCTGCACCTTATTTTAGGACATGGAATGCCAGTTTAATCTGACCAATGGCCTAAGTGGCTTGTTTGTCGCTTGGGCTGTGACCGTGCCTGCCATTGGCCACTTGTCCATGATGTGGAAGGAGTGTGCGTGTCACCGCCTCAGATCCCAACTGGGTGCCAGTTTGCTGCTCAGAATTTCACTTTGCGGAAGCCTGGTACATGCAAATAAGCTCAAGGTAACTGAGAAACGAAACAGTGTGTGACAGCTTCTAATTACTGCATAAAAACAACATATGGAAACTTCATTGTCCATTTCATCCCTCAACATGCACTATCAAGTCAGATTTCTTTTGCTCAGTCATTCTCTCTAGAGCATTTAGAACTGTTTCATTTGTTTGAGCTGTGAAGTAGCATCACTTGACGGGTCTGCATGATGATTTCATTTGCCAGATCCAGCTTTCAAGATCATTAATTCCTTAAACCTTCAATAATTTTCTGTTCTCACTTAACTCTTGAAGTACCAGCTTCATTTTTAAGCACCTATTCATTGTAGGAAAATAACTTCAATTGCTAAAGATATTTTAATTTTTGCAATAATGAAAAAAATATAAATGATATAAAAGATATCTTAAATAAGGAAATAAGTAATATTCACAATATTGCCTCAATTCTAAATACTGATCAGTAGCAAAAGCTTTTCAACACCATGCTTAACTTTTCAGTAGAAGTAATGTCAACAATAATCATTAGTACAGATTTAGTAAGTTTAGTCAGGTCAAAGAACTCAGGCAATCATCAGAGTCCATCTCAGGGCAGCAGAAACCCTCCAAGAGTTTATTTTGATCCCCTCTGGCTATGGCAGCAATGTCGGTTAATGAAACAGAAAAAAACCTAGTAACCAGATGTCCCAGCTTATAAACACGCACATCATTTCCAAAGTAGCCTGTAATGGCATTCACTGAGCAATCTGTGTGGAGCAGACACTGACAAACTTACAGATCTAGTTTAAATGCATGTTTCACTGCGTAACTTTTCAAGTGTAAGTTTCATTGCCATCAAAGACAATTTATTAACTGATGTGCTCATTTTCAAGCAAATAGTTATCATAATCAAGAATTTAAAATGATTTCCCATGTATTTTAAGCTTCTGTAAGGCTTCTTATGTGTTTCCCCATCCTCATATTCTCCTGCCTTGCTGTTGAGCACTTTCCTTTCAAACCCAAGAGACATTTATGTTCTTTTTGATCAGCTGCAGTTAATTTTAATGCCACCCATTGCTCAGCACTGCAGTCTAATTTTATGTTAATATCCTGAAAGTTGTCAAATCTTGGCAAAATCTATGCATAAATTACACAGGAAGTGGCTCACAGGAGGGTGACATAATGACAGTCATGGTTAGCCAAGCCTGTTAATACACTGGCAAGTACCAAACCTAGAGCACTGGTCAACTGCTGAAAGACATCTCAAAACGTTTGACATTATAATCTGACATGTATGTGAAAGATTAGAGTGCTTTAAAAAAAAAGATTTTTTACAAACAAATAGAGTACTATGTCAAAATTATGGACAATCTATCAGGTTTGCTTGATTTTAACTTTGAAATATTAGACCATTATTTACACTATTATTTAGATCCACTTTATTCTCATTCCTACTTATTTCCCCTTGACCTCAAGCTGCGAGTTTTGATTTATCATTTCTCTTTAGTACATTTCTTGTTTTCTCTCTGCGACAACATTTGCTTTTGTGCCTTGGAATGTTTTTCTACATTAAAGGCGCTATATTGTTGCTGTTGCTCTGATTTTTAAACCAGGAAATCGCAGATTATTAAACTGATTGTAAACTTGTGACTACTGTGCAAAAGCCAGTGTCCGGTCAGCGTGGTTCCATACAAAGATTACATTTATTAAAGCAAACATTAACAGTATTAGTATGATAACAGTCAGCAATTATACAACCTGGATACCCTGGAATCCTGAATTGATCAGACCCCAACTTCCAGCAGCATGGTGGGTGATCCGGACACCCCGAGAGCTGTAAGCAAACCACTAACCACTAGCCTTAATTGTACCCCATGTCCCGGGGTCTAATGATATAAATGTTGGCAATGTCCCTGAACAGTGTTGCATTGTTCCTAATATGTTGTCTGTAAATGTCTGGTTCTTGCAGTTTGTTTCCAAACAATAACCTGGAAGCACAGCTATTACATCAAGAGACAGCATGTCACAAGGATCTTTTAACTTGCCAGAAACAGGTAGGGTCGATGGGAAAATGGTCAACTAGTAATGGCCAACTTTCTTTCTGATGTATGATTATTTGATTGAGGTGAATCCAGAAACATTCCCATCTCTGAGACGTGCACATGTCTGCAGTTAACAATTAAAAGTCTGTTTGTATTATTGACTGGCAAATGGATGATAGTCTACTGTGTGCTATGTGCCATATTAGACTTGCTTGTTATTTAATAAGAATATAATCCCTAATTAAATATGGGGTTGATTTTAACTGGGGATGCATTCAGGATGTGGGAGCAAGGGTTGAGGTGTAGTAGCGAAATCCATGCGAGGAGCTCAGTGTGAGGTCCAGGCCATTTTAACTCCCAAGCGTCATTTGAATAAAGCAGGGACCCAAGGAAACAACACCCGGCAGGAAGTTAGAATGGGGGAGGAGGTTTGGCAGCTGGAGCTGGGAGGGAGAGGCAAGACCAGGGCAGGGGAGGTCCAAGCACTCCTGCTACTCCGAGCTTACAAGGATGCCACATGAAGATTAAATTTCTAAACTTACTTTGGCCTCTTCTGGCCACTCCTGCCATGGTTTGGATGTCGGGCTGGCCCCACATGAGCCTCCCAAATAGGGAAGTTAAAATGCCATTGTGGCACCAATGATATGCGCAAAACATAAAAACAGATAGTAAAAGCTTTTACCGATATATAAAATGGAAGAGAGTGACTAAAGTAAATGTTGGTCCCTTAGAAGATGAGAAGGGGGATTTAATCATGGGAAATGTGGAAATGGCTGAGACCTTAAACAATTATTTTGCTTCGGTCTTCACAGTGGAAGACACAAAAACCATGCCAAAAATTGCTGGTCACGGGAATGTGGGAAGGGAGGACCTTGAGACAATCACTATCACTAGGGAGGTAGTGCTGGACAGGCTAATGGGACTCAAGGTAGACAAGTCCCCTGGTCCTGATGAAATGCATCCCAGGGTATTAAAAGAGATGGCGGAAGTTATAGCAGATGCATTCGTTACAATCTACCAAAATTCTCTGGACTCTGGGGAGGTACCAGCGGATTGTAAAGCAGCTAATGTAACGCCTCTGTTTAAAAAAGGGGGTAGACAAAAGGCAGGTAACTATAGGCCGGTTAGTTTAACATCTGTAGTGGGGAAAATGCTTGAAGCTATCATTAAGGAACAAATAGCGGAACATCTAGATAGGAACAGTGCAATCAAGCAGACGCAACATGGATTCATGAAGGGGAAATCATGTTTAACTAATTTACTGGAATTCTTTGAGGATATAATGAGCATGGTGGATAGAGGTGTGCCGATGGATGTGGTGTATTTAGATTTCCAAAAGGCATTTGATAAGGTGCCACACAAAAGGTTACTGCAGAAGATAAAGGTACGCGGAGTCAGAGGAAATGTATTAGCATGGATAGAGAATTGGCTGGCTAACAGAAAGCAGAGAGTCGGGATAAATGGGTCCTTTTCAGGTTGGAAATCGGTGGTTAGTGGTGTGCCACAGGGATCAGTGCTGGGACCACAATTGTTTACAATATACATAGATGACCTGGAAGAGGGGACAGAGTGTAGTGTAACAAAATTTGCAGATGACACAAAGATTAGTGGGAAAGCGGGTTGTGTAGAGGACACAGAGAGGCTGCAAAGAGATTTCGATAGGTTAAGCGAATGGGCTAAGGTTTGGCAGATGGAATACAATGTTGGAAAATGTGAGGTCATCCACCTTGGAAAAAAAAACAGTAAAAGGGAATATTATTTGAATGGGGAGAAATTATAACATGCTGCGGTGCAGAGGGGCCTGGGGGTCCTTGTGCATGAATCCCAAAAAGTTAGTTTGCAGGTGCAGCAGGTAATCAGGAAGGCGAATGGAATGTTGGCCTTCATTGCGAGAGGGATGGAGTACAAAAGCAGGGAGGTCCTGCTGCAACTGTATAGGGTATTGGTGAGGCCGCACCTGGAGTACTGCATGCAGTTTTGGTCACCTTACTTAAGGAAGGATATACTAGCCTTGGAGGGGGTAAAGAGACGATTCACTAGGCTGATTCCGGAGATGAGGGGGCTACCTTATGGTGATAGATTGAATAGATTGGGTCTTTACTCGTTAGAGTTCAGAAGGATGAGGGGTGATCTTATAGAAACATTTAAAATAATGAAAGGGATAGACAAGATGGAGGCAGAGAGGTTGTTTCCACTGGTCGGGGAGACTAGAACTAGGGGGCACAGCCTCAAAATATGGGGGAGTCAATTTAAAACCGAGTTGAGAAGGAATTTCTTCTCCCAGAGGGTTGTGAATCTGTGGAATTCTCTGCCCAAGGAAGCAGTTGAGGCTAGCTCATTGAATGTATTCAAATCATAGATAGATAGATTTTTAACCAATAAGGGAATTAAGGGTTATGGGGAGCGGGCGGGTAAGTGGAGCTGAGTCCACGGCCAGATCAGCCATGATCTTTTTGAATGGTGGAGCAGGCTCGAGGGGCTAGATGGCCTACTCCTGTTCCTAATTCTTATGTTCTTGTGTTCTTATGTAGATCATGACTTTCCAATGTAAAGTAAGCCCCTGCTTGACAGGGGTGGACGGTCCTCCTATAGTTGGCCCTTTCATGCCTGTTCTCAGGGAACATAGGAACAGGAGTAGACCATTGAGGCCCTCGAGCCTGTTCTGCCATTCAATGAGATCATGGCTGATCTGCGACCTAACTCCATATACCCGCCTTCGGCCCATATCGCTTAATACCATTGGTCAACAAAACCTATCAATCTCAGATTTAAAATTAACAATTGATCTAACATCAATTACCATTTGTGGAAGAGAGTTCCAAATGTCTACCACCCTTTGGGCTAGAAATTCAGCAGGTTTGTGCCTGTTTTTCCGCCATGGTAGAGTGGAAAATTTTCTTTATTTGGCGGTAAACATGGCACACAAAATTTAGCGCCCGGGCGGAAAATTCGGCAGCCATTTTGCGCTGGCGATAAAAATGATAGCCTGCCCGCTTTTTAAATCATTTTTATGACGTGAATCGGAGTCCAATGCTCCGCTATCGCCACGGGCGGAAAATTTACCAATATCACCATTTTTACCACCCGCCCAAAAATACGCCCCCAAAAAATCAAGTCCTACCAGGTCGTACCCACGGTGCACCCAGCGCTAAAGATGCCATCTTGAAAAATGGAGCAGAAGTTCAGTGCATAAAAGGATTTGGAGGGAAGGCTACGTTTTACACGTTGAGGTTTCTGTGAGTTTATAGTTCGTTTTTAAGGCTATTTAAGGACATTTAAAAGAATGCGGACTATAATATATCTTCCATTACGGCTGGCTACTTTTTCTATGCAGCATCGAACTGGAAGAAGGCTTATTCAAGAGCATTTTGAGTGTAATCAAAGAGCTCACAGACATATGGGGAGGAGGCCTTACCCCCCCATGAGTTTACAGGGAAAAACGTTCATACCTGCAGCTGTCTGAGGCACAGTACGTTCGAAGGCTGCGCTTCCGAAAAGAGATGGTCAGAGAGTTTAGTGAGTTGGTCTTACCGCAGGTAAAGGTTACACAGCCAGATACGGGGGAAGAGCAGTGGAAGGAGGATAGTGCAGGGGTCCCCTGCGGTCATCCCCCTGCAAAACAGATACTCTGCTTTGGGTACTGTTGAGGGGATGACTCATCAGGGGAGGGCAGCAGCAGCCAAGTCCATGGCACCGTGGGTGGCTCTGCTGCACAGGAAGGCAGGAAAAAGAGTGGGAGAGCTATAATGATAGGGGATTCTATTGTAAGGGGAATAGATAGATGTTTCTGCTGCCGCAGCCAAGACTCCAGGATGATATGTTGCCTCCCTGGTGCAAGGGACAAGGATGTCTTGGAGCGGGTGCAGGACATTTTGAAGGGGAGCGTGAACATCCAGTTGTCGTGGTGCATATAGGTACCAACGATATAGGAAAAAAACGGGATGAAGTCCTACAAGACGAATTTAGGGAGCTAGGAGCTAAATTAAAAAGTAGGATCTCAAAGGTAGTAATCTCAGGATTGCTACCAGTGCCACGTGCTAATCAGAGTAGGAATCGCAGGATAGCTCAGATGAATATGTGGCTTGAGGAATGGTGCAGAAGGGAGCGATTCAAATTCCTGGGACATTGGAACCGGTTCTGGGGGAGGTGGGACCAGTACAAACCGGATGGTCTGCACCTGGGCAGAACCGGAACTAATGTCCTGGGGTAGTGTTTGCTAGTGCTGTTGGGGAGGGGTTAAACTAATATGGCAGGGGGATGGGAACCTATGCAGGGAAACAGAGGGAAGTAGAATGGGGGCAGAAGCAAAAGGTAGAAAGAAGAAAAGTAAAAGTGGAGGGCAGAGAAACCCAAAAAGGGCCACATTACAGCAAAATTTTAAAGGGGCAAAGGGTGTTAAAAAGACAAGCCTGAAGGCTCTGTGCCTCAATGCGAGGAGTATTCGGAATAAGGTGGACGAATTAATTGCACAGATAGCAGTTAACGGATATGATGTAATTGACATCACGGAGACATGACTCCAGGGTGACCAAGGCTGGGAACTCAACATCCAGGGGTATTCAACATTTAGGAATGATAGACAGAAAAGAAAAGGAGGTGGGGTGGCGTTGCTGGTTAAAGAGGAATTGAATGCAATAGTAAGGAAGGACATTAGCTTGGATGATGTGGAATCTGTATGGGTGGAGCTACGGAATACCAAAGGACAGAAAATGCTAGTGGGAGTTGTGTACGGACCACCAAACAGTAGTAATGAGGATGGGGACAGCATCAAACAAGAAATTAGGGATGCATGCAATAAAGGTACAGCAGTTATCATGGGCGACTTTAATCTACATATTGACTGGGCTAACCAAACTGGCAGCAATGCGGTGGAGGAGGACTTCTTGGAGTGTATTAGGGATGGTTTTCTGGACCAATATGTCGAGAAACCAACTAGAGGGCTGGCCATCCTAGACTGGGTGATGTGTAATGAGAAAGGACTAATTAACAATCTTGTTGTGCGAGGTACCTTGGGGAAGAGTGACTATAATATGGTAGAATTTTTTATTAAGATGGAGAGTGACACAGTTAATTCAGAGACTAGGGTCCTGAACTTGGGGAAAGGTAACTTCGATGGTATGAGACGTGACTTGGCTAGAATAGACTGCCGAGTGATACTTAAAGGGTTGACGGTGGATAGGCAATGGCAAACATTTATAGATCACATGGATGAACTTCAACAATTGTACATCCCTGTCTGGTGTAAAAATAAAACGGGGAAGGTGGCTCAACCATGACTTACAAGCGAAATTAAGGATAGTGTTAAATCCAAGGAAGAAGCATATAAATTGGCCAGAAAAAGCAGCAAACCTGAAGACTGGGAGAATTTTGTAATACAGCAGAGGAGGACAAAGGGTTTAATTAGGAGGGGAAAAATAGAGTATGAGAGGAAGCTTGCTGGGAACATAAAAACTGACTGCAAAAGCTTCTATAGATATGTGAAGAGAAAAAGATGTGAAAACAAATGTAGGTCCCTTGCAGTCAGATTCAGGTGAATTTATAATGGAGAACAAAGAAATGGCGGACCAGTTAAACAAATACTTTGGTTCTGTTTTCATGAAGGAAGACACAAATAACCTTCCGAAAATACTAGGGGACCGAGGATCTAGTGAGAAGGAGGAACTGAAGGATATCCTTATTAAGCAGGAAATTGTGTTAGGGAAATTGATGGGATTGAAGGCCGATAAATCCCCGGGGCCTGATAGGCTGCATCCCAGAGTACTGAAGGAAGTGGCCCTAGAAATAGTGGATGCATTGGTGATCATTTTCCAACAGTCTATCGACTGTGGATCAGTTCTCATGGACTGGCGGGTAGCTAATGTAACACCACTGTTTAAAAAAGGAGGGAGAGAGAAAATGGGTAATTATAGACCAGTTAGCCTGACACCAGTAGTGGGGAAGGTGACTGCGGCACTTGTCATCTATGCCTCCAGCTCCTTTCAGGCATCAGCAGGAGACATATGTTCCATCTCACAGCACGCTACACATCGCTACATTCGCCAGGTGACTACTACTGTACTGTACACACGCAGGATGGACTTTATAAAGTTCCCAATGACCAAGGAGGCACAGAATGAGAGGGCTACAGGCTTTGCATGTATTGCTGGCTTTCCCAAGGTTCAGGCTGCCATTGACTGTATGCACATCGCCCTGCAAGCACCTTTAGAGGATCCAGAGGTTTATTGAAACCAAAAGGGATTCCACTCCTTGAACGTACAGATCATTTGCGACCATACTCAGTGCATCATGGCAGTAAATGCCCAGTTTCCAGGGCGCATCCATGATGCTTTCATCTTGCGTGAGAGCAGTGTCTCATACCTGTTTGAGTGTCAGCCACAAGGCCAGAGCTGGATGCTGGGGGACAAAGGTTACCGTCTCGCTATCTGGCTCATGACCCTGCTCTGGAACCCTCAGACAGAAGCCGAGCATTACTATAATGACAGCCATGCAGCCACACGCAATATTGTTGAAAAGACAATTGGAGTGCTCAATCAGCACTTCCGATGCTTGCACCACTCTGGAGACTCCCTGCAATACTCCTCTCAGCAGGTCACTGAGTTCATTGTGATGTGCTGCATGCAACACAACTTAGCCATCATGAGAGGACAGGATTTGCCACTGGGGACTGCAGGACTACCTCAGGAGAGAAGGGAGGAGGAGGGGGAAGAGGAGAAGGAGGAAGACGACGACGACGACGAGGACAAGGAGCCTGGCGATGAACTCATGCCCCCATCACCACCACTTGGGGAGGCCTTGTGGAGCTTTCACCACTGCAAAAGTCTTACATCAGCAGCTCATAATTCAACGCTTTGCTTGAACAGTGAATGGCACATTTCACCATTGACTGCCCACTCTATCCCACCATGTTGACTATTCCCCCTCTTATTCTACAAATGAGATACTGCACAAGAATGGTTAAGGTGAACAATAGCATTTCTAAAATATTTGTAAATTTATGAAACAGTTGTAAATTTATGGGGCTGGACTTTCCACTTAGATCGCTCGGGCCCAAAAAAATGGACGATGTTCCAGCCTGAGCGATGTTTCAGCCTTCAGGATCGCTGGAAGATTGCCCATTTTTGGGATCGCTATTTTCGGCTTTTTTCGGGGTCGATAGCCCAGCGATGTGAAATGGGCCCGAGCGATGTGAAATGGGCCCGAGCGATGCGAAATGGGCCCGAGCGATGCGAAATGGGCCCGAGCGATGTGAAATGGGCCCGAGTGATGTGAAATGGGCCCGAGCGATGTGAAATGGGCCCGAGCGATGTGAAATGGGCCCGAGCGATGTGAAATGGGCCCGAGCGATGTGTGGGCCCGAGCGATGTGAAATGGGCCCGAGCGATGTGTGGGCCCGAGCGATGTGAAATGGGCCCGAGCGATGTGAAATGGGCCCGAGCGATGTGTGGGCCCGAGCGATGTGAAATGGGCCCGAGCGATGCGAAATGGGCCCGAGCGATGTGTGGGCCCGAGCGATGCGAAATGGGCCCGAGCGATGTGTGGGCCCGAGCGATGCGAAATGGGCCCGAGCGATGTGTGGGCCCGAGCGATGCGAAATGGGCCCGAGCGATGCGAAATGGGCCCGAGCGATGCGAAATGGGCCCGAGCGATGCGAAATGGGCCCGAGCGATGCGAAATGGGCCCGAGCGATGCGAAATGGGCCCGAGCGATGTGAAATGGGCCCGAGCGATGTGTGGGCCCGAGCGATGTGAAATGGGTCTCAGCGATGTGGAAGACAAGGCTTCCCTAGCAACGGCCTTCTACGGATGCGTTTTCTTTTGCAAGCAAGTTTTCCTGTGATTTGGGAGGTCAGGGGTCATCCACGCATCTGCAGAAGGCAAAGGGAGGGGTAGAGAGAGAGAGAGAGAGTGGATAGAGAGAGAGGAGGAAAGCAGGGACAGAGAGGAGAGATAGAAAACAATAGAGAGATAAGCAATAGAGAAATAAACATCAGCAAAATGTCAGATGTTTCAGAGCACAGTGTGCAAGATGTGGAGGGGGGGAAGAGGAGGGCAAAGCCCTTCTCAGAAGAGGCTAACCAGGCCCTCGTGCAGGAGGTGCACTTCTGATGGGCCCAATTAACCTGGAGTGGGATGGAAAACCTCCACCCCGGGCGTATCGTAAAATCTGGGGCAAGATCGCCGACGTGGTGTCATCGGCATTCCACGAGGCGAGGGGGTCCGACCAGTACCGGAAGTACTGGAACAGCCTGGTTGCTTCGGCAAGAGTACATGGAAACATAGAAACATAGAAATTAGGAGCAGGAGCAGGCCATTCAGCCCTTTGAACCTGCACCGCCATTCAATAAGATCATGGCTGATCATTCAACCTCAGTACCCCTTTCCTGCTTTCTCTCCATATGCCTTGATCACTTTGGCCGTAAGGGCCATATCTAACTCCCTTTTGAATATATCTAACAAACTGGCCTCAACAACCTTCTGCGGCAGAGAATTCCAAGGGTTAAACACTCTCTGAGTGAAGAAGTTTCTCCTCATCTCGGTCCTAAATGGCTTACCTCTTATTCTTAGACCGTGACCCCTGGTTCTGGAACTCCCCAGCAACGGGAACATTCTTCCTGCCTCTAACCTGTCCAATCCTGTCAGAATTTTATATGTTTTTATGAGATCTCCTCTCATTCTTCTAAACTCCAGTGGATACAAGCCCAGTTGATCCAGTCTCTCCTCATATGTCAGTTCTGCCATCCCAGGAATCAATCTGGTGAACCTTCGCTGTACTCCCTCAATAGCAAGAATGTCCTTCCTCAGATTAGGAGACCAAAACTGAACTCAATATTCCAGGTGTGGCCTCACCAAGGCTCTGTACAACTGCAGTAAGACTTCCCTGCTCTTATACTCAAATCCTCTAGCTATGAAGGCCAACATGCCATTTGCCTTCTTCACCGCCTGCTGTACCTGCATGCCAAACTTCAATGACTGATGTACCATGACACCCAGGTCTTGTTGCACCTCCCCTTTTCCTAATCTGTCACCATTCAGATAATATTCTGTCTTCCTGTTTTTGCCACCAAAGTGGATAACCTCACATGTATCCACATTATACTGCATCTGCCATGCATTTGCCCACTCACCTAACCTGTCCAAATCACCCTGCAGCCTCTTAGCATCCTCCTCACAGCTCACACCACCACCCAGCTTAGTGTCATCTGCAAACTTGGAGATATTACATTAAATTCCTTCATCTAAATCATTGATGTATATTATAAATAGCTGGGGTCCCAGCACTGAGCCCTGTGGCACCCCACTGGTCACTGTCTGCCATTCTGAAAAGGACCAGTTTATTCCGACTCTCTGCTTCCTATCTGCCAACCAGTTCTCTATCCACGTCAGTACATTATCCCCAATACCATGTGCTTTAATTTTGCACACTAATCTCTTATGTGGGACCTTGTCAAAAGCCTTTTGAAAGTCCAAATACACCACATTCACTGGTTCTCCCTTGTCCACTCTACTAGTTACATCCTCAAAAATTTCTAGGAGATTTGTCAAGCATGATTTCCCTTTCATAAATCCATGCTGACTAGGACCGATCCTATCACTGCTTTCCAAATGCGCTGCTATTTCATCTTTAATAATTGATTCCAACATTTTCCCCATCGCCGATGTCAGGCTAACTGCTCTATAATTCGCTGTTTTCTCTCTCCGTCCTTTTTTACATTAGTTACCCTCCAGTCCATAGGAACTGATCCAGAATCAATAGACTGTTGGAAAATGATCACCAATGCATCCACTATTTCTAGGGCCACTTCCTTAAGTACTCTGGGCTGCAGCCTATCAGGCCTTAGGGATTTATTGGCCTTCAATCCCATCAATTTCCCGAACACAATTTCTTGACTAATAAGGAGTTCCTTCAGTTCCTCCTTTTCGCTAGACCCTTGAACCCCTAGTATTTCCGGAAGGTTATTTGTATCTTCCTTAGTGAAGACAGATCCAAAGTATTTGTTCAATTGGTCTGCCATTTCTTTGTTCCCCATTATAAATTCACCTGATTTTGACTGCAAAGGACCTACGTTGGTCTTCACTAGTCTTTTACTCTTCACATATCTATAGAAGCTTTTAAATGTGTATGAGATAGATTTTACATTGTAATGATGCACATAATATAAATCTCCTGGATTGAAATTGTGCTTGTTATTCTTGCATATATTCCCTGCTAAGATCTGGACAGGGTTCAGAGCCTGCGCCCTTTTTAAGTCTCACTGTGTCAGTCTCTCCGGCTGCTGTCACTTACACAGTGACCCAGCCTGGACTTGGGGAGAGCTGCCCTGGCTCACTGTCTGCCCTGGAACACTTTGAGACATTAGCTCCTGTCATTGCCGAGTTCACCAGCTGTCCTGATTCCTACCACCCCCGGGGGCCCTTCAATGGAGATTGTAGTTGAGAGAGCTGTTTGTGTCAAGCATTAGATCCCAAACACGATCTTTGTTATAACCATGCATCAATTGTGGATACAAACCCTATTAGCACATAACGTTGGAAACTGTTGTCTTTCCATGATAGTACCTAGTCAATTAACTTATGCAATGCTCGTTTCACGTTTGCAACATTCTGAGCAGAGGTGCACCGGAGGAGGCCCTGCTCAGCTGCAGCCTGTGGTGTTGCAGAACCCTCCCATGCATCGTGTGAGTAATGTGTCAAGCAGTGTTAAAGTAATGTAACGTCATTTCATTATAATATAGGAATGATGTCACCCCAAGGTGCCGTCCCACAAACCACCAGCACCAGCACAGATGCAAGTCAGCAGAAAGAACTTCCTTCTGGCTCGGAAGGCGTTTCTGCAGGAATGTCTTCCCCTCCACCACCCCATGAGCTAATCGTGCCACTGTCACCCCCCTCCCGCCCCCACATCCACAGCAGGAAATCTTGCCGTTGTCCACTGCACGCCCGACTCGTCCCGCTCCCGGGGACCAAAACGGGGGTTAAGACACGGTGGGGTAAAGGACCTGGAGAGAAATGTGGTCGCAGATAGGGAGGGGGGTGTTTTATTGTTATTGTTACTGGTGTTGTTTTTGTTGTTGTTCTTTTTTATTGTTGTTGGGTGATTGGTGGGGGGGTGTTACATTTCTAAAATAACTTTTTACATCATTGCTAAATTAATAACAAATTTTATAGAATTTTACTATTGTTGTGCAGTGTCTTCTAGTAAGGTAAGGTAAGGTAAAATGAATACAATTGTTGGAAAACAATGGCCAGGCCAGGCAAGGTTGAAATATAACGCAACTGCAGCTGTTGCCTTTCCGTAACTGAAACTGGAATGTAAGTTCATGCAAAGCGTTCATTTATGAGCTGCTGAAGCAAGAGTTTTGCAGCTGCGTAACTCCCATGGGATTTTGCCAGTCTTGCGGGGTGGGAGGTGTGGATGCATGTGTTCATCGCCAGGTTGATTGTCTTCCCTGAGGTCCTCATTAACTTCCTCCCTCTCCTCCTCCTCCTCCTCCTTGTCTGCCTCTTCTGCCTCCATTCTTTCCTCAGCTGGACTGGCAGCCCCATCTGGCAATTGTTGTCCTCTCCTTATAGCCAGGTTATGCAACATGCAGCACACTACAATAAACTCAGCAACCTGCTTAGGGTGGTATTGTAGGCTGCCTCCAGAGTGGTCCAGGCATCTGAAGCGCTGCTTCAGCACTCCAATTGTCTTTTCGGCGATATTGCATGTAGCTATATGGCTTTCATTGTAACGCTTCCCGACTTCCATCTGGGGATTACGCAGGGGGACCATGAGCCAGCTGGCAAGGCCATATCCTTTATCCCCCAGCATCCAACCTCGACCTTGTGGCTGACTGTTAAACAGGTCAGAGACAGCACTCTCATGCAAGATGTGTGCATCATGGATGCTGCCTGGAAAATTAGCATTTACTGCCATGATTATTTGGTTGTGGTCGACAACGAGCTGCACATTCAGGGAGTGGAATCGCTTTTGGTTACGAAACACCTCCGCATCCTGTAAAGGCGCTCTCAGGGCGATGTGCATACAGTCTATTGCTCCCTGCACTTTGGGGAAGTTTGCTATTCTCGAGAAATCCAAAGCCCTCCCGGTCTGCGCCTCCCTTGTCATAGGGAAGCTTCTGAAGTCCATCCTGTGAGCGTAAAGGGCTTGAGTCACCTGTCAAATGGAGCAATGTGTGGCATGCTGAGTGATGCCACAGATGTCGCCAGCAGAAGGCTGAAAGGAGCCCGATGCGTAGAAGGATAGTGCTGCAGTAACCTTTACCTCAAAGGGCAGTGTAGTCCTGATGGTGCTGGTAGGCTGCAGATCCCCCTTGATGAGCTGACATATCTCAGCGATGACCTCCTTTCGGAAGTGCAGCCTCCTAAGGCACGTGCTATTGAACAAGTTCAGGTATGATTGCTTTTCCCTGTAGGTTCGTTGGGTGTACGTTCTCCTCCTCCGCATCAGTCTGCCACCTCTTTGATTGGGCTCTTCACTAAACCCAACTTCAGACTCCAGCATTTGAGCATTTATAAATAATTGTAGAGAAGTTACAGACCCCATCACTATTGCTATAAATGCCCTTTTTACTAAAATAAATATAAATATAAATGTGAGTAGATCAGTCAGTAAATGTGAGTAGATCAGCCCTTAAATAAGTCATAAATTATAAGCCCCTTCTTTAAGCAGCCTTTCATTTCCTCCGACGTTCAAAATGGCGTCCGTAGTGCCGAGTTCTGTGAAGAGTGCCAGGTAAGAACAGCTTTTTTCCAGAGATGTCCGGAGATCTTCTCGGTGAGCATTCAGCCCAGCAATGTGTGGGTGATATGGCGAACGTTGCGGTGAGCGGTCACCTCGGCGATATGAAATTCTTGTGTGCCGAAAGTTGGGCCGGCAATCTTTGGGCGATGTCCCGGCCCAACTTTCCACCTTTAAGGTAAAATGGGTGATTGCCTGGCTATTTGGACGATAAATGGGCAATAGTCCAATGATCTCAAGTGGAAAGTCTAGCCCATGAAATTTTGTCAACTTTAATTTTGAAACTTAAATACATTTTTAACTTGGACACAATTTGTAAAACTTTTTAAACTTTTATAAAATAACCAAAACAGCAAATAAGCAACAAAACAAGAACAACCTCTGCATCGAACATCTTTTAAATGCTGCTACCATTTCCCCTCCACCCTCGTCCTAAAGCCCCCCACCCCTCGCTTCTTGTCCCTATCCGCGTTGGGACCAAGATGGTGTGCAGCAAGGCATGCAGAACACTGCTGCGATGTTCACCCTGCTTGTTGTCTGGTCTGTGAAAATGGCAGATTGAGAACTGGGTGTTCTGCGCATACACGGATGCATCCTGACAGCTGACCAGAATCGCGGGAGCGGTGGTGGGGGGGAAAGTCGGAAGAATAAAATTGGGGAAAAAAAATAATTTGCGCATGCGCAGAAGGTCCTTTTTTTTAGATTGGTGAATTCGGCTCCGGCGTACAAATGCAGTTGTGCAAGACCAGATTTACTGCTAACGCTATTGCTGGTCACCATTTGGCAAATTTTGCAGCATCCAGTGAGAGCGGTATTCCGGCGCTAAAAGAAACGCCGCGATTATCGCCAAAATAACAGCAATAGCGCTATTTTCCAAATTTCTAGCTTTTTGTGTATCCTAATTTCACTCCTGAATGGTCTGGCTCTAATTTTTAGACTATGCCCCTAGTCCTAGTCTCCCCAACCAGCGGAAATTGTTTCTCTCTATCTACCTTATCTATTCCCATTAATATCTTGAAAACTTCAATCAGATCACACCTTAACCTGCTAAATTCTAGGGAATACAACCCTAATTTGTGTAATCTCTCCTTGTGATTTAAACCTTGGAGTCTAGATATTGTTATGGTATATCCTTCCTAAGGTGAGTGCCCAGAACTGCTTACAATACTCCAGGTGTGGTCTAACCAGGGTTTTGTGTAGCTGCAGCATAACTTCTACCCCCTCGTATTCTAGCCCTCTAAATATAAAGGCCAGCATTCCATTAGCCTTTTTAAAAATAATTTTCTGTACTGTTGATGACCCCCAAGTCTCTTTGGACCTCAACTGTTTTTAATTTTTCACCATTTAGAAAGTACTCTATTCTATCCTATTTATGTCCAAAGTGGATGACCTCACATTTGTCTACATTAAAATTCATTTGCCAGATTTGCCCATTCACTTAATCTATCGATATCCCTTTGGAATTTTACACTTTCACCTACACTGCCTGCAATACTGCCTATCTTTGTATCATCAGCAAATTTGGATATATAGCTTTCTATGCCATCATTTAAGTCATTAATAAATACTGTGAATAGCTGAGGCCCCAACACAGATTCCTGCAGGATACCACTAGTCACATCCTGCCAATTACAGTACCTAGCTATTAATCCTACTCTCTGTCTCCTGCTGAGATGCAGAGAGGATGTTGCCCCTTGTGGGGGAATCTAGAACTAAGTGGCATAGTTTCAGAATAAGGGGTCGTCCATTTAAAACAGAACTGAGGAGGAATTCATTCTCTCAGGGAGTTGCGAATCTTTGGAATTCTCTACCCCAGAGAGCTGTGGAAGCTGGGTCATTGAATATATTTAAGGTGGAGATAGACAGATTTTTGAATGATAAGGGAGTTAAGGGTTATGGGGAGCAGGCAGGGAAATGGAGTTGAGGCCAAGATCCGATCATGCTATCCTCTTCCTCTACTGTAAGTACTGACACAAAGTAATTAGTCAACATGACCGCTGTGGTGTATGTAGGCACCTTTAGTAATGACTCCACGAGACAGGGTATGATACTTAAACTGTGTAGACCTGTAGTCCTTTATTTGCAGCTCCTGAGTGACAACAACAAGCTGTGAGTTCCCTTTTATACTGGGTTACCTGCCATGTGCAGGCAACCCCTAGGTCTCCAGCAGCAGCACCCTCTGGTGTACCGGTAAGGTGTATACAGTATAAGGGTACATTCAATGTGACATACCAGTGTTCCAGACATCACACAGTAAACAGGCATGCATACACAACAATACTCCCCCCTGAGCATTTTTCATATCCTTATTGTCATGACCAGGGGAGGTGATCAGTGATGGGCTATGGGAGGTTATGGTGAGGGTTGTGTGGTTGCCAGGTGTGACCCCTGTGCTTGAGGCTGGCCTCGTACATTTCCCCTCCCTCACACACAAACCAAGTGGGTGTCACTGTTGTGGGATCCTTCGGGGAGGTAGCCACGGCAGCAGTGGGTGGTGTGTATACACTGTGATGTGGGGTGGTGGGCAGGGCCACAAGACTGGGTGGGCTCCTTGTCCACCAATTGGGATGAGGGTCAGGTCATCCCAGGGTTTGCCAGGGAAGCTGGAGGGTATTGGCCTCATGCTCCTGGTGTTGGCCCTGGTGGCCAGGGGCTGTAGGGCTGGTCTGGTGCAGGTTGCCATTGGTGGTGGCTGGGCTGCCCACTGACCACTGTCCCTGTAGTGGGTCTGCTCCCACTGCCTGTGTGTGTGTGTCCTGCAAGGGGCATCACATTCGTTCCAAAGGCCCAGGCTACATGGTCAGGTAGCCTGCTAGACCTGGGGGTCTCCCACAGGGGGATTCCATTGGCATCAGCATGGTCCCTGTAGGACCCAATGTCCTTTGGCACTGTCCTAGCAGTATACATGACACCTTGGCTCTGATCACACATAGTCAAGCCTGCATTATACATTCTAGCATTTGCATCACTTTTGTGTGTCCTGGTTTCAACAGACATGGTTACATTAGGCTTTTCACAATCTCTATCATTACTGTTAAGCATAATAAACTTGTTCTTAATCTTACTGACACCTGCATTCATATCATTAGTCACACTAGTTAAACCAGCATCACATTTCATTGTTACATTGCATACATTTTCATACTTGCACCCTTTAATCGCATCTTTAGCTTTAAAGTCTGTGTACTCAAATAGTTGAAACTTCCCCTTTAAATTTCTTTGGTTACCGGTCTCCTTTAAGGGAACCTTCAAATCCGATTGGCTGCTTGGTGTCATGTGATGCTCCTCCATGCTCATTGGTGGCATGGTGGTGGCCATTTTGATTACAAGTGTTTCTCCTTGTGCTGCTGGTGCTGCAGCCATTTCCTGGCTTTCCTGCAGGAGGGCTGTGGTGGTCTTTTTTTCCACAGGGTCACTTCACCTGATGTGGACCCGGTTCATCCAATTCCTGCCCAGCAGCGTGGGACCGTCGCTGGTTACAATCCACAGGGGGAGTTTGTTCAACACGCCGTCCTGGGAGACCTGGACGTCTACACTGCCAACGATTTGGATTTTACCTTTGGTATAGGTGAGCAGCTTTGCCTGGACAGAAGACAGTTTTGGTCGAGTGGCAGGATTCATCCAAATTTTTTCAAAGGTCATTTGGCTCATCACAGACTAGCTCACCCCTGAGTCGATCTCCATGGAGACTGGGACCCCATCGATGTACACTTCCATCATCCACGGAGAACTTCCGGTGGAGCAGGTAAAGATTCCATACTCTTCTTCCAGGGTTTGAGCAGCTTCATCTTCATCTGTGTCGGAGCCCCGGTGATCAGCCAACTCATCAGAGACGCGGTGAGTACAGCCTTTTCTGCACATTCTCTGAAAGTGCCCTTTCTCTTTGCAGCCTTTACATGCATAGTATTTGTAGCGGCACTGGTGGGCCCTGTGGTTTCCTCCACACCGCCAGCATGGGGCCATCTGGTTTGCCCCATGTGGTGGACTCAGGGTTGCGGGACTCGGGGCAGCATTTCTGCCTTTAGAAGTATCCATGCGGTGCATTGCACTTGCCGGTTTAGAGTCCTGGGTCAGTATTCGCCTAGAGTCGCTGGCCGAAACCATGTAGGCCTGGTTCACTTGAATTGCTTTCTGCAGGGTGACCGTGATGTCAGCCGAGAGCAATTTGTGCAGGAGGCCTTCGTGGCCGATTCTGATGACAAATATGTCCTTTAGTGCTTCAGTAAGGTGGTCGCCAAAATCACATTGTGCAGCTAGTCTTCTTAAGTGTGCAGCATACTTGGCAATTTCTTGGCCCTCAGGTCGCCAGTAAGTGTAGAACCGGTGCCTGGCTATGAGGATGCTTTCTTTTGGTTTAAGTTGTTCCTGTATAATTGTTCCAAGTTGCTCATAGCTCTTGGTGGTTGTCTTCTCCGGGGCTAGTAAGTCCCTGACGAGACTGTAGATGGTGGGCCCACAACTGCTAAGCAGGATGGCCCTGCGTTTGTTCGGTAGTGTAGCCGGTGTGTCCCCATCCAGGTCGTTGGCTATAAAGAAGTGTTCCAATCTTTCCACAAAAACATCCCAATCTTCCCCCTCTGTAAATTGCTGAAGGTTGCTGAGGTTAGACATGTTGAGCGAGTAGTTCGTAACCTCGTATCCCATCCTCGTCGCCAGTTGTGGTGTATGTAGGCACCTTTAGTAATGACTCCACGAGGCAGGGTGTGATAATTAAACTGTGTAGACCTGTAGTCCTTTATTTGCAGCTCCTGAGTGACGACAACAAGCTGTGAGTTCCTTTTTTATACTGGGTTACCTGCCATGTGCAGGCAACCCCTAGGTCTCTAGCAGCAGCACCCTCTGGTGTACCGGTAAGGTGTGTACAGTATAAGGGTACATTCAATGTGGCATAACAATGTTACAGACATCACACAGTAAACAGGCATGCATACACAACAGCCGCCTTTCCTTATTATCACTGCTTTCAGTTTTTAAGGGGCCAACATTGCTCCTGACCACCCTCTTTTTCCTTATACAATTAAGAAATTAATTATAGGGACATATTAGGGAATTAAGACAGTATCTACCTGCAATGCTGCATAACATCCCATTTAACCCTCACCCACCCACACTGGTCTTGCTGGGTGGAGAGGGGTGGGGTGTTTAAAATTAACCCATATGTTAAAAGCCCTACCTTAAGTTTGAAAAGCATGATCTTATGTCTTTCATAGAACTTCCATTATAGTGTTTATAAAACAAAAACCTTTGCCAGATCTATCTATTTTCTGGGCAGAATGGCTCTTTGTATCTTGTGGATGACGATAATGATGAGAACAACAATTTACATTTATAAAGCGCCTTTAAATGCAGAAAAACATCCCAGGGCACTTCACAGTGTCATTATCAAAACAAAAAAGCATGTAAGAAGTTAAGATGGTCGGGAGAATGCTGCAAGGACACAATATTTTTCCTTTCCTTTAATAGCCACTGTATAGACCTCTTGCCTTTTCTCCCGCCTAATTTTTCTATAGAGTGAATGGCAACTTAGGCTTGGATAATTGGTAGAAAAGAAGAATAGGAGTTTCTATGTCCTGGAAAAGGAAAAGAAGTCAAAGTGAAAAGAAAAGAAGGCCTCTAAAGCAAAAGGAGACAAGAGTAGTGAGTTGGAAAGGGAAGAAGGTCTGGACACTGAATAGGAAGCGAGAAGAAGTCTAAGTAATAATTAGGAAATGAAAAGGACGAAGTCAATAAATATGAAGGGAAAATGGACCCGAGTCATAGGCAGGCAAGAAGAAAAAGTTGGAAAGCAGGAATGCATACGAGAGTGAATGCCTGGATAGTAAGCAGGAAGGGACAGGAGGCAGATGCAGCAGGTAAGAAAAGAAATGGGATTGGACACTGAGCAAGATGAGTCATGGTTATTTTCCCCATGACCAAACCACTGCTCAGTGAGCTGATATTGAGGCACTACAGCAAGATCTAGTTTTTTTTTTTAAATTAAGCCTAAAAATGTATTGTGCAGCAGGAAAAGTTTTAACTGTAAAAGAAAATTTAAAATGCTTCAGTTATACCAAACTTGTAATATCTGTTATAATACATATGTACTCATTGTTTCCACCTCAGCCTCGCAGTACACACATGATAATTTCCAATTGGTTGTTTCTTGTGTTTAGATTTAACAAAAAAAACATACTAAATGATTAATCAGGTAAAAAAATATGTAGAATATGATCAAATAGTGAGAACTACATAAAAAGGAAGCACATTTACTAATGGCAGAGTTTAATTGATGGCCAATGGCAAATAACAAGAAAACTGCACTGGAAGGCTTTTAGGAAAAAGGCATATTTAGTAACCAGATGAAATAGAACATATGGTAAAATCAGGACAACATGATACGTTGTCACCATGTGTTAATGCAGCTTTCTGCTATGTGCCTATATTTCCAATGTGTAATTCTCTTGTTCTCTACCAACTGCTGTAGTGATGAAAACAAAATAAAAGAGAGTGAATAAAGTTTAAAGTCCTTGTAGTCTCATCTCAATATGCTCCGCTAAAAAAAATCTAGTCTAATTACTGAATGGACCGATCAATTCTCAGTTGGTTATGAAATATAAAAGCACAGAATTATCTGTTTTTCATACTTCTAACTTGATAAAATAATCTACTGGTATATAGGCCTAGAAATTCGATTAAGCCCAAAAACGGGCAGTACCACTGGTATTTTGGTGCTGCCTGATGATTTAAATGATCACAGTGTAGAAGCAACGCACTCTTTCTGGCTATAACATCAACAGGAGGCCAAAGGTCATGTCTAAAGGATTGGTGTGGCATACTAGGGCAGTCACCTATTAACAGCAAATAAAAACAGAAAATGCTGGAAATACTCTGGTCAGACAGCATCTGTGGAGAGAGAAACAGAGTTAAGGTTTCAGGCCGATGACCCTTCGTCAGATCTGGAAAAAGTTAGAGATGTAACAGATTTTTAAGGAAGTGTAGGAGCAGGGAAAAGGGATAGGGAGGAAAGAACAAAAGAGAAAGTCTGTGATAGGATGGAAGGCAGAAGAGATTAAGGGCTGGAAATTTGGTTCCGGCCCTTTTGAGGCGTTATTCCTGGCGGGCGGTAAGTATAGCGTCCTGTAAAAGTTTGCATCTCCTACCGGGAAATTAGTTTGAAATGCAGCAAGAAGGGGGAGCTAAATCAGGCGTCCCACACCTATGCTTGGGCACTCCAACCAAAAACGTCAGCGCTAAAGACGAAATGCGCATGCTCTGAGGCCCGCAATAGATACCGGCCTAGCCGATTTTTAAAGGCACGGCACCTTAAGTATTCACAAGCGCAGTTCCAACTGTGCACTCTGAGCAGAGCGGGAAAATAGAGGAGCAGGAAGGTCTCTACCATGCACACCACTGCTCAGCCACGGCCGCTGAGGCATTGACAGAGGCTGTTGAAAGGAGGTGGCACGTGCTGCAGCTTCCTGGAGGAATGAGGCCTGTCCCATGAGTTTATCACAGGCTTTGGAGAGAGGTGGCGCAGGACGTCTCAGCAAGATACACAAGGCCGCAAACTGCGACACAATGTCGGAGGAAGTTCAACGACCTCACGAGAGTCATCAGGGTGAGTACCCTTTATGTTAATGCACCAATGCCATGATGTGAACCTCACTGTATCACACAATGTAAAGTCTTTGCAGTACCTGCTCCTTCTCTATGTGTTGCAGGCCATTGGTGAAACCATCTGAAAAGTGGTGGCTCAGTTCACCAGCCATGCCCTGCGCATGCAAGCATTGCACACCTACTCAGTCTTACCCCTCTTCGCACTACACTTTGACTCTTGATATGCGTTTGCAAAATGTCATTCTGATCTGTAATTGTAGATGGCTGTCACCTCATCCCACCGTTCCACATACACTATGCACAACCACACAGATTCTATATAGACACTTAATCACTTCCAGACGGTAGGAGCTGCTCTACTATGGAAGGCACATGTGCCACACGATGAGCTGCACACTTACTCACATCTTTTTATTGTTGCAGGCCAAATTGGCTCATAATTGTCGAGAGCAGCAGCACACCGGAGGTGGGGAGCCTGACCTACAGGACCTCACTGAGTGTCCATCG
Organism: Pristiophorus japonicus; assembly: GCF_044704955.1. Classification (NCBI taxonomy): domain Eukaryota; kingdom Metazoa; phylum Chordata; class Chondrichthyes; family Pristiophoridae; genus Pristiophorus; species Pristiophorus japonicus. Next base: position 126,735,901 of record NC_091979.1, on the reverse strand, counting down.
TCCTGGGCACACCAGTTAGTGTGGTGGTGGGCAGCAAAGCATAGTCCAGTGTCAATACTGACAGTATGTGAATGGCGTTTGCAACTTATGTGAGTTCTGTGACCCTTGATCGAAAATGGCCTACCCCCTTTACATTTAAATGTCCAATGCCGCCATCCTCTTATCTCCCTGCCCCCTCCCCTGCTGCTAACCATACATCTGTTGCTTTGTGCTTACAGATGATGAGCCAGAAGCACAGCAGCCTGCCCCTGAACCGTCAACATCGGCCGACGGGGGAGATGACAAGAGAGGGGACAACAGTTTGGTCAATGAGCAAGACACTCAATCAGTCCCACTGAGTCACATCAGTCGAGGACCCTGAATTCCTAGGGTTTGAAGAGTCTGAGGCTCCTGGCCCCAGTGGCCTACAGCAATGCCCAGCACGAGTGGAAACTCGGCGGCCAGCTCCCCGGAGGGTGATGCGGCCCAGGAGTCCTGCTGAGAGACAGACAGATGTGGACGTGGACTTGGAAGCTATGTCCAGGGAGTCCATGCAAATGCTCACACATATTGCTCTGGGTGCTGAGACTCTGCCTCGGGTGAGTGGCAGTGGGCCGCTGGAAATGGAGGGCGCTGTTGTTCCTCAAGATGACAGCATTCTGACTCCTACCACTGCCACTCCTCCTTTGCACTTGCCGCTGTCTACAGTCGAGCCATCCAAGATAGCTGCCGCCGATGCTTAGACAGTGGAGTCTGCAGCCGGGCCTTCCAGGCTCAGAGCTGGTAGAAACATAGAAATATAGAAACATACAAAATAGGTGCAGGAGTAGGCCATTCGGCCCTTTGAGCCTGCACCGCCATTCAATAAGATCATGGCTGATCATTCCCTCAGTACCCCTTTCGTGCTTTCTCTCCATACCCTTTGATCCCCTTAGCCGTAAGAGCCATATCTAACTCCCTCTTGAATATATCCAATGAACTGGCATCAACAACTCTCTGCGGCAGGGAATTCCACAGGTTAGCAACTCTCTGAGTGAAGAAGTTTCTCCTCGTCTCAGTCCTAAATGGCCTACCCCTTATCCTAAGACTATGTCCCCTGGTTCTGGACTTCCCCAATATCGGGAACATTCTTCCCGCATCTAACCTGTCCAGTCCCGTCAGAATCTTATACATTTCTATGAGATCCCCTCTCATCCTTTTAAACTTCAGTGAATAAAGGCCCAGTTGATCCAATCTCTCCTCATATGACAGTCCAGCCATCTTGCTGTGTTGTCTGTACTGTCTGCTCATCACACACAAAAATCCTCAAGCAGCCTTGCTGTCAGCACTGAGGCAACATTGAGGAGAAGCACTAGACATGGGAGGGTGGTAAAGGTAAGTGTTATGTATGTAAACATTACCAATGTGTAAGAATTGCCACCAGGGGGCACACCTGTGGAAGACCCAAAGGTCACCTGCACACCCTGGGCAAGCAGATATAAAAGGCAGTCTACCATTCTGCTTCCTCATTCTGGAGTTACAATAAAGAGAGCAAGGTCACAACAGTTTGAGCTTAAGATATACAGTCTTGTGGAGTTATTCTGAACATAACAATTGGCGATGAGTAACAGATCACAAACTTTCATGCGGTTATGGCTGCCGTTGATATTCTTGAGAGATTTGTTGAGGGTGATGATTGGGAAGCGTTCATTGAGCGTCCTGACCAGTACTTCGTGGTCAAAGAACTGGAAAAGGAAGAAACCACCGTCAAGCGCAGGGTGATTCTCCTCATCGTTTGCGGGTCCACGATATATGGCCTCATCAAAAATCTGCTAGCATCGACAAAACCAACGGAGAAGACATATGAAGAGTTGTGCACGCTGGTTCTGGAAGACCTCTAGCCGAAGGAGAGCATCTTGATGGCCAGGTATCGCACCACCGCTCCGAGGGCCAGGGCGTGGCAAGCTACGTCGCCGACCAAATACGCCTTGTTGGACTGTGCGTATTTGCTGGATTTTTGGTGGAAGTATTGCGGGACTTTTTCGTGCTTGGAATCGGCCTCGATGTCATTCTTCGCAAACTGCTGTCTGCCGAATCCCTAGATCTGAGCAAGGCCATCACGATAGCCCAGGCTTTTATGTCCATGAATGATCACACTAAACAGATATATCATTGCAGCATCAAAACTCATCGACAAGTATTGTGCATAAAATAGCGCCTTCAGCAGGCAGAACTGTACATGGCAGGGCCCACACGCCCGCAGCGACCAGACCTAGGATGACTCAAAGTCCGCCGTGGGGCGTGAATACGAATCCATTATCACCATGCTGGTTTGGGGGGTAATCATCGAGCCCATCAATGTCGATTCAAGCACTACGTGTGCAAGGGCTGTGGAACAATGGGGCACCTCCAGCGATTGTGCAGACGTGCTGCGACTCACCACGTGGCAGAGTGGGCAGAAGATGACCGATCCGGCGCGGATCACGCTGAACGAGTAAGAGAGGCAACTCAACCTAAGGCTGAAGAGGAAGTGTATGGGGTACACACCTTCACCACCAAAAGCCCTCCGATAATGTTAAAAGTCAAATTAAACGGCATTCCAGTTTCCATGGAATTGGACACGGGGGCGAGCCAGTCAATTATGAGCCAGAAGGCTTCAGAGAAACTGTGGGGCAACAAGGCACAAAGGCCAAAACTAAGCCCGATCCACACCAAGCTGCGTACTTACACCAAAGAGCTCATGCCAGTCATTGGCAGTGTGGCAGTGAAGGTATCGAACGATGGAGCTGTGCATGATTTACTACTATAGATTGTACCAGGCGATAGCCCAACACAATTCAGCAGAAGCTGGCTCGGAAAGGTCCGATGGAACTGGGATGACATCAAAGCACTGTCTTCGGTGGATGACGCCCCATGCGTCCAAGTGCTAAACTAATTCCCATTGTTATTTGAGCCAGGCATCGGCAACTTCACAGGCGACAAAGTGCAGATCCATCTAGTCCCTGATGAATGAACTGTTCATCACAAGGCCCGAGCAGTTCCATACATGATGCGAGAGAAAGTAGAGGTCGAGCTGGACAGATTTCAACGAGAGAGGATCATAGCTCCAGTCGAGTTCAATGAGTGGGCCAGTCCAATTGTTCCGGTGTTGAAAAGCGACGGGACGGTCAGAGTCTGCGGGGACTACAAGGTAACGATCAACCGAGTCTCGTTACAGCACCAGTACCCACTACCCAAAGTGGATGACCTGTTTGCAACACTGGCAGGAGGGCAGTCATTCACCAAGCTGGACCTAACCTATGCTTATATGAGACAGGAGCTGGCTGAACCTTCGAAAAAATTGACGTGCATCAACACGCACAGAGAACTGTTCATATACCACAGATGCCCCTTTGGGATTCACTCGGCTGCGGCCATCTTCCAGAGGAACATGGAGAGTCTGCTGAAATCGATTCCGCGCACCGTGGTGTTTCAAGACGACATCTTGATCACTAGCCACAACACCATCGAACACTTGCACAACCTGGAAGAGGTTCTCAAGCGACTGGACAGAGTGGGACTCGAGCTGAAATGCTCCAAGTGTGTTTTCCTGGCACCAGAGGTCGAATTTCTGGGGAGAAAGATTGCAGCGGACGGCATCAGACCCACGGACTCCAAGACGGAGGCCATCAAGAATGCACCCAGCCCACAGAATGTGATGAAGCTGCGTTCATTCCTGGGACTCCTCAACTATTTTGGTAACTTTCTAGTGGGATTGAGCACTTTGCTGGAACCATTGCGTTTATTGCTACGTAAGGGTGACAACTGGGTTTGGGGTAAATCTCAAGAAACAGCCTTTAACAAGGCCAGAAACCTGCTATGTTCTAACAAGTTACTTGTATTTATGACCCGTGTCAATGTTTAGTACTAGCTTGTAATGCATCTTCATACGGGGTCAGTTGTGTGCTACAGCAAGCCAATGGGTCAAGCAAACTGCAACCGGTTGCATATGCGTCCAGAGGCTTATCTAAGACGGAAATAGCCTACAGTATGGTTGAGAAAGAAGCATTAGCATGCGTATATGGGGTTAAGAAAGTGCACCAATATCTATTTGGACTCCGGTTCGAGCTCGAAACCGACCATAAGCCGCTCATTTCGTTGTTCTCAGAAAGCAAAGGTCTTAACACCAATGCTTCGTCCCGCATCCAAAGATGGGGACTAACATTATCTGTGTATGACTATGTAATCCGCCACAGACCAGGCACTGAGAACTGTACTGATGACCTCAGTCGGCTACTATTGCCCACCACCGGGGTGGAAATGGCGCAACCCGCAGACTTGCTTCTTGAAATGGATGCTTTTGAGAGCGAGGGGTCACCCGTCACAGCTCGCCAGATCAGGACCTGGACTAGCCAGGATCCTGTGCTATCACTTGTAAAAAGCTGCATCCTTAATGAGAGCTGGTCGGCAGTTCCAGGGGAAATGCAAGATGAAATTAAGCCGTTCCACCGACGTAAGGATGCAATGTCCATCCATTCGGACTGTCTCCTATGGGGGAATCGCGCAGTTTTGCCAAAAAAAGGCAGGGAAACATTTATACGCGACCCACCCAGTACCAACCCAGGTATAGCCATGATGAAGGCTATTGCCAGGTCGCACATTTGGTGGCCCGGCATTGACTCGGAGTTGGAATCTTGCGTACACCAATGTAACACTTGCTCACAGTTGAGCAATGCACCAAGGGAGGCCCCACTGAATCTGTGGTCATGACCCTCCAAACTGTGGTCCAGGATCCACATAGATTTCGCTGGCCCCTTTCTAGGAAAGATGTTCCTAGTAGCAGTGGACGCTTACTCTAAATGGATTGAATGTATAACAATATCGTCATGTACGTCCACTGCCACCATTGAAAGCCTCCGGGCCATGTTCGCCACCCATGGTTTGCTCGACATCCTTGTTAGTGACAATGGACCATGTTTCACCAGCTTGGAATTCAACGAGTTCATGACCTGCAATGGCATCAAACATGTCAGGTCTGCACCGTTTAAGCCCGCATCCAACGGTCAAGCGGAACGCGCAGTCGAAACCATCAAACATAGCTTGAAACGCATGACGGATGGTTCCCTGCAGACCCGCTTATCTCGGATTCTGCTCAGCTACCGCACGCAACCCCACTCGCTAACTGGGATTCCCCCTGCAGAATTGCTAATGGAGAGAGCACACAAAACCAGGCTCTCCTTAGTCCACCCGGATCTCAATGATCATGTAGAAACCTGGCGTCACCGGCATAACATGTACCACGATCGCGCCGCTGTATCAATTGACATTGAGGTTAATGACCCTGTGTTTGTTCTTATTTACAGTCATGAACCCAAATGGGTTGCTGGCACTGTGTTAGCCAAGGAGGGGAATAGAGTATTTGTTGTCAAACTTTTGAATAGACTAACGTGCAGAAAACACTTGGATCAGACCAAACTGCGGTTCACTGACAACCAAGAACAGTTTGAAGAGGACATTAATATCAATGATCTACCCACACACACCCAACCAGCAATCGACCTTGCAGTCAACCACGAGGATGAACTTACCATGCCCGACAGTCCGATCAGACCAGTCACACTGCAGTACAGCAATGATGCGACTGACTCACCCATGCCAGGACTTTAACTCATGCGATCAATCCAGGAACGCCGAGCCCCGGATCGCCTCAACTTGTAAATACCTTGTATCTGAGACTTTGGGGGGGGGGGGGCGGGGAAATGATGTTATGTATGTAAACATTATCAATGTGTAAGACTTGCCACCAGGGGGCGCAGCTGTGGGAGACCCAAGGGTCACCTGCACACCCTGGGTAAGCAGGTATAAAAGGCAGTCTACCATGCTGCTTCCTCACTCTGGAGTTACAATAAAGATACCAAGGTCACATCAGTTTGAGATTAAGATATATAGTCTTGTGGAGTTATTCTGAACATAACAATAAGGTATGGCAAATATCTGAGGAAGACTGAGTGAAGACTTTGCCCATCATGGACAGGTGTCCTCATTGTGTAAACAATGGCTCTAAATATGTTGTTGCATTGTTTAATACAACCTATTGTTGTGAGTGTGTGTGCCTAATATGCCACATGGATGTTGCTGTGGGATGACTAATGGAAGGGACATTTGTCCAGAAATTAAGTTCATTGGGGGAGAAATTCAGTCACGCCTCTGTTGCGGTGTTAAACCTGGCAGAGTGGTACTTTTAGCGCCTTGAAAAAGTTTGCGCCTCCTGCCCAGAAATTCATCAGAATCGGTCGAAGAGCTGACAGGGGTGATAAATCAGCCATTGCGCACCAGAGCTGGGGGGTGGGGGCAGGAAAACAAAAGTTTGATTGGTACATTTTGCAGACTCATTGCACATGTGCGGAACTCCGAATCAGATCCTGGGAAAAGCTGAGTCTTAAAGGTGCAACATAGTAATGCAGCCATTAAAGTTTTCAAAGTCTGTTTTAAACCTGTACTGTTATGTCTGTCTGCCGCTGCAAACTCGGAGGCTCACGCACCGTGTTCTGTGTAAACGTTGCTCTGACTGACCTCCGAGGGAAGAGCTTCCTTATCCCTTTCAGTAGCCACCAGTTAATGACACTGCAAGCCTGTACTGACTGTTTTTCCAGACGTTGTTCTTGGCGGACGCTCAATGAGGCGCAAGTACCGAATTTACCGACCGGGGCGCAAGCGTGCGCGTTGTACCAGGAATATGTCATGATCGGAGTGATCATCAGCAGCCAGGCGCTAACGGTTTGCGCCCCCGGTGAGTCTCAAATGCATTTTTCGTCGGGGCACTAAAAGCTGCCCGCCCAGTTGCTTAGCTCTAAAGCTTGCATTAATGCCCCCTCTGTCCGCTATCTGAGGCTATAGACAACCAAAAATCCAGCCCATTGTGTTTGATGGTCTTTCAACAGGATGTTGTGTTTTGTTTTGTTATTTGCTGGGTGCGGGGTTTGCTTGTGGTGTTTGAGGCGACTACGTTGGTGTGGTCAATAAAATTTTACTTTGACCGTTTTGCATTGGTGTCTTGTGTATGATTGTGGACTTTAACAGAGATGTGCCATTATCGTGGCACATAGCGCCGTCATTATTAGCTACATCCCTCAGCTGCCTCCATTCAAGAGAATCGATGCATTATGAGCCGCTGACGTGTGGCTCTTGCATTAGCTGCATTGCCATGCTGCTTCCACCATGGATGATGCTCCTCCTGGTATGGCTGGCTATTCGGGGCCTTGCCAGGGTCCTGTTCCTTGTCCTCTTCCTCCTGAGGTGGGGTTGGAATTACCACTGGCAATGCCTGTCCCTTCATGATAGCTAAGTTGTATAGCATGCAGAGCACCACAATGAATAGCGACACCTGTTCAAGGGAGTATTGAAGGCTGCCTCAGGAGCGGTCCAGGCATTGGAAAAGTTGCTTGAGCACCCCTTTTGTCTGCTCAATGATGTTGCGGGTGGCCGCATGTCATTGTAACAATGCTCGGCTTGTGTAGTGGGATTGTGGAGGGGAGTCATTAGCCAGGTGGCTAGGCCATATCTTTTGTCCCGAGCAGCCAGCTTCCCGTGGTGGCTGAAACAATCGTGGCACAGTGCTCTCACACATGATGAAAGCATCATGGGCATTCCCTGGATAGTGGCCATTCACTGCGAGGATGTGCTGCATGTGGTCACACACCAGCTATACATTTAGGGAGTGGTATCCTTTTCGTTTCCTAAATACCTCTGTGTTGTGGAATGGTGCTTGCAGGGCCACAAGTGTGCAGTCAATGGCTCTTTGAACCCTTGGGAAGCCCCAATCCTGCCAATCCCACATGCCCGCTCATTCTGGCTCTCCCTGCTCATTGGGAATATCATGAATCTTACATTATTATATATAACTGTATCCTAACATGCTATACATGACTGTAGTAAGATATGACCTGTAACCACCAGCATACCTTACCACCAGGGGTGCACTTGCAAGAGACAGGTATATAAGGACAGGTCTCAGGCAAGTGCAGCATTCCAGAGCTGTGAAATAAAGGTGCAGGTCCAAAGTGACCTTGACTTCACTACATGCCTCATGTGAATCTGTACTGAGGGGACAGGACTTTACAGTGGCAACGAGTTACGGGATTACAGAATCCACAGAATGGTGAACAACGGATCAGATGAAAAGTACAATGCGGGAGACAATTGGGAGGACTTTATAGAAAGGCTCCAGCAAAGCTTTGTAACCAAAGACTGGTTAGGCGACGATAAGGCAGACAAGAGAAGAGCCCATCTCTTGACCAGCTGTGGCTCGAAAACATACGCTTTAATGAAGGATCTGTTGGCACCCGAGAAACAAGCAAGCAAGTCGTTTGAAGAATTGAGCACACTGGTAAGAGACCACCTGAAGCCAGCGAGCAGCCGACACATGGCCAGACACAGGTTCTACAACCCAGACGCTATGTGGGCCAGAGCATACCCGACTTTGTGGTGGAACTTCGGAGGTTGGCTAGTTTATGTGAGTTCTCCGATGAACTGACGAGAGAAATGCTGAGAGACGTTTTCATTGAAGGAATAGGCCATGCAGGCATATTCCGAAAGCTCATAGAGACCAAGAACCTGACCTTAGAGGCAGCAGCACTGGTTGCACAGACATTCTTGGTAGTGGAAGAAGAAACGAGGTTGATTTACAATGCAGGTACGACAACTAACGAAATATCGGAACAAGAAGTTCACAGCACTAAACAAGCTGCTACCCCCACACATAGACAAAACCGGGAGAAAAGGCTCTCGACAGCAGGCAGAAGCCATCAAGGGCCATGGGAATGGCCGTTCACACCTCATCAACCCACAATGCGAGCAATCAACTACAAACTGAGAGAAGCTCAAGAGAGATCAGCCAGACGCAGCTCATTCTTTGGGAACACTTTGAACAATGGAACAGGTCTGTGCTGGAGGTGTGGGGGTGGGCACTCATCAAGGGGATGTCGATTTCAGCAGGCTGTTTGCAGAAATTGTGAATATACAGGGCATTTGGCTCGCATGTGCAAAAAAACGGCTGCTCGGTTGGTATACGAATCGGATGGGTCGGAAAGCGGACCAGAAGATGATGGGGACAGTACCCAGGACATCGATGTACAACGGGTCAACACGATCAATGCCCGCTGTTCCTACAACAGGATGCCTCCTATAATGATGAGGGTCCTACTCAACGGGATATTTGTCAATATGGAGCTGGATACGGGAGCGAGTCAAACACTCATGGGCGCTCAACAATTTGAACAACTGTGGCTGCATAAAAGAGACAGACCAAAACTCACAAGGGTCAACACCAAACTAAGGACCTATACCAAAGAAATCGGACCAGTCCTCAGCAGCGCCATGCTCTCTGTCACACACAAAGGGACAGTGAACTGACTTCCCCTGTGGATTGTCCCCGGAGACCCCCCCAGCACTGCTGGGGAGAAGCTGGCTGGCAAAACTAAACTGGAAATGAGATGATGTCCTTGCCATGTCATTAGAGGAACGGACCTCCTGCTCAACAGTTATAAAGCGATTTGAACATCTCTTTCAGCCAGGTGTGGGCACTTTCAAAGGGGCCAAAGTCAAAATCTACATCACACAGGATGCTAGACTGATCCATCACAAGGCCAGAGCTGTACCCGATGTGATAAGGGAAAAGATTGAACACGAACTAGACAGGCTTCTGTGGGAAGGCATTATATCACCTGTGGAATTTAGCGACTGGGCAAGTCCCATCGTCCCAGTCATGAAGCCTGATGGATCCGTACGAATGTGTGGGGACTACAAATCTACCATAAGCAGAGTCTCCCTACAGGACCAGTACACGCTGCTCAGAGCGGAGGACTTATTTGCCACATTGGCTGGAGGTAAACTTTTCTCAAAATTCGACCTCACATCTGCGTATATGATGCAAGAATTGACCGAGGAATCCAAGCTACTCACCACCATCAATACACATCGAGGCCTTTTCATGTACAATCGATGCCCATTCGACATCAGGTCGGCAGCTGCCATATTCCAGCGCAACATGGAGAGTCTGCTCAAGTCCATCTCGGGGACGGTTGTATTTCAAGACGACATACTTATCATGGGCAGGGACACCGACTCCCATCTCCATAATTTGGAGGAAGCACTAAAGCGGTTGGATCGGGTAGGCCTACGAGTCAAGAAATCCAAGTGCCTGTTTCTCGCACCTGAGGTTGAATTTTTGGGCAGAAGGATTGCCGCTGATGGAATCCGCCCAACAGAGTTCAAAACAGAAGCAATTCGCCTGGCACCCAGGCCCCGGAATGTCTCAGAACTGTGCGCCTTTCTCTGGCTACTCAATTACTTTTGGAACTTTATGCAGAACTTAAGCACACTGCTGGAGCCTCGCCACGTGCGACTCAGTAAGGGGTGCGATTGGTTTTGGGGGGATGCCCAGGAACGCGCCTTCAATAAGGCATGCAACCTTCTGTGTTCCAACAATTTTTGACTTTCTTTGACCCAGGTAAAAAGCTAGTTCTCACATGCAATGCGTCAGCATATGGGGTCAGGTGCGTTTTGCAACATGTCAATAGTGCGGGCAAATTACAACCCAAAGCTTATGCCTCCAGGTCACTTTCGCGGGCGGAGCGCGGGTACGGAATGGTAGAGAAGGAGGCGCTCGCGTGCGTGTAAGGTGTCAAAAGATGTACCAATACATTTTCGGGGCCAAGTTCGTGTTATAAACTGACCACAAGCCCCTCACGTCCCTCCTATCCAAGAGCAAGGCAATAAACGCCAACGCCTCGGCGCGAATTCAACAGTGGGCACTCATGCTGGCGTCCTACGACTATACCATAAGGCACAGACCAGGCACAGACAACTGTGCCGACGCGCTCAGCAGGCTACCCCTGGCGACCACGAAAGAGTCTGACGAACAGGATTGTGAGATAGTCATGGCAATCAATGCCTTTGAGTCCACAGGTTCGCCCATGACGGCTCACCAAATCAGAGCCTGATGGCCAGCGACCCCACGTTATCCTTAGTAAAAAGATGTGTCCTAACCGGTGACTGGGCAGAGGCTCGCGATGCCTGCCCCGAGGAATTAAAACCCTTTCACAGGCGCATGCATGAGCTATCACTACAAGCAGACTGCTTGATGTGGGGCAGCCGAGTAGTCATGCCTCTGCGAGGCAGAGAGGCATTTGTCCGGGAGCTCCACCGCGAGCACCCGGGGATTGTTCTCATGAAGGCCATAGCCAGATCCCACGTCTGGTGGCCTGGTATTGACGCGGACTTGGAGCTCTGCGTCCGAAGGTGCACCATTTGTGCCCAACTCAGCAATGCCCCCAAGGAGGCTCCACTGAGCCCCTGGCCCTGGCCTACCAAACTGTGGTCGCGGGTGCACGTAGACTATGTGGGCCCATTCATGGGCAAAATGTTCCTCGTAGTTGTGGATGCATTTTCAAAGTGGATTGAATGCACCATTTTAAACTCGAGCACAACCTCCACCACTGTGGAGAGCCTTGCAACCATATTTGCAACACACGGAATTCCTGACATATTGGTCAGTGACAATGGTCCGTGCTTCACCAGCGCAGAATTCCAAGACTTTATAATTGACCACGGCATAAATCACGTCAAGGTGGCACCGTTCAAGCCGGCCTCCAACGGCCAGGCGGAGAGAGCAATGCAAATCATTAAACAAGGCATGCTTAAGATCCAAGGTCCCACGCTGCAGGGTCGCCTGTCGCGTCTGCTATTGGCATACAGATCTTGTCCGCACTCATTGACTGGGATACCCCCGCGCAACTGTTGATGAAAAGGACTTTAAAAACAAGGCTCTCATTAATCCTCCCAGACATGCACGAAATCATTGAGGCAAAGCGCCGTAAGCTGACTGAGTACCATGACAGAAATTCGAGGGGGAGATGAAATGAGATAGGGGCCAAAGTGTTTGTACTAAACTATGGCAGGAGTCCCAAATGGCTTGCAGGGACATTAACGGACAAGGAAGGAAACAGGCTACTGGTAGTACAAATGGACAATGGCAAAACCTGCCGGAGGCATGTGGACCAAGTCAAAAGCAGATTTACCAACAACACTACGGAACCAGAGGCAGACTACAATGTGGAACTCGCACCACACCTGGTGGACAGACCGAGGGAACAACCTGAGGAAAGGGCAATCCCAAAAGACAGCCCAGGTGAGTCAACAACAATCACACCAATCGAAACAGACAGCCCAGGTGAGATACCAGCAACCACACCCAAAGAAAAACAGACACCAAGGCAAACAACTGAACCACAACTCAGATGCTCCATGCGAGAGCATAGACCACCTGAGAGACTGAACCTATAAAGACAATAAGACCTTGGGGGAGAGCGATGTCATGCATCTTACATTATTACATATAACTGTATCCTAACATGCTATACATGACTGTAATAAGATATGATCTGTAACCACCAGCATACCTTACCACCAGGGGTGCACTTGCAAGAGACAGGTACATAAGGACAGGTCTCAGGCAAGTGCAGCATTCCAGAGCTGTGAAATAAAGGTGCCGGTCCAGAGTGACTTTGACTTCACTACATGCCTCGTGTGAATCTGTACTGAGGGGACAGGACTTTACAGGGAACATTATTTAGTCAATTCTGCGGGCATAGAGACATGGCGAATGCAGAGATGTGCAGCGTATTGAGAGACACAGCATCTATCCCCTGATGCAGAATGAAAGGAGCCGGAGGCATAGAAGGCCAGCATCACAGTGACCTTCACTACGACCGGCAGCGCAGTCCTGGTGCTGATGTGAGGCTGCAGGTCTGTCTGTAGGAAATGGCATAGCTCTCTCAGCACTTCCTTTTGGAAGTGCAGCCTTCTCACACACTGCTCCTTGGAGAGGTGGAGATATGAGCGTTGCTGCCTGTAACCCATGGAGGTTAAGCCCTCCTGTCTAGACTTCTGCGGCCTCTCCTCATTCGTGGCCCTACATGGCAACAGCCCTTTTATCTTCACTTTGTCTAATCAGAGCATGGAGTAGGTGGCGCTGGCGAACTAGTAATGTACCCATTAAATTATTTCACTGAAGTTGTAAGTATCCTGTAATGGCAGATCATTCTTCCGATTTAAAGTCAGAGGTTCATGCAGCGTGCTCTGCAGAATCGTTGCACTCAATGTGACCTCCGATTTCTGCTCCTCCTCCCTCTCTTTTTAAATAGGTTGCAGATAGCACCAACGGAAGGTGATACTGCCTGGTTTCTCAGGCGTGATTAGGGGTGGATGCTAACTGAGACGACCGCACCTAATTTTGCGACCGGGGCACGAACGGGTCATTGCACAACGACCGACGTCATGATGTATCTGAAAGTATACAGCGAGGCGGTAGCGTTTTGCGCTGCCACAAAACCAGCACCAAATTTCCCGGTGGGGCGCTGGAAGGTGCGTCGCCAGGTGGTAAGCAATTCCAGATGTATTACCACTCCTCCAGGGCACTCCAGGGCTACACCGCCCCCCGCCATTACTCCCCAAGCGCCATTCCCAGCTTCTGCTCTCCCCACCTACCTGAATCCATTCTGCTACTTGAAATGATTCCAGCCAGTGCATGCTGTGGTTATTTTTTGCCAGCAAATGCTGACATACAGACCGGATACCGAACACGGCATTAGCACGACTTGCTTACAGTTAGCATGCCTGCTGCACCTGCACTCCGGGGAGGGGGGGGGGGGGGGTGTGACCGAGCTGTGTGTCTGGGAGCCAACTTCATAAATTGTATGATCGTATAGTAATAAACTTTGAAAGATTAGGTAGAATTGTTTTTCTGTAATGTTCAAATTACTATCACGTATTTCCTTTCGGATTAGCTGGGAACTCAACTCCAATTCATTGACTGGTGGTAAGGATTAATTTTTCATTTTTTCAGATTTTAATCCACAGCGACTTTGTGTATAAAGATTAATCTCAGATTTGCATTCGTACCATCTGGAAAGTATGAAGCAAATCAATAGCCCAGATTTTCTGATCGGACATAAAACCAGCCATAATTGGAACTGTGTAAGAATTACCTGTAATAAAAATCTAATTTATTTATTCAGTCATTGTACATCTATAGCCCTGATAATATATTGCTCATTACATCGCATAAAACAATGGTTGGGAATTTCCTCCGAGCTAGTCCCGCTCCAGATTGGAGGCGGAAAGAGTGCCTTTGAGAAAGGATAGGAAATTGAATGGGCTACAGTGGCAGGAATATTCACTGTCCGATGCGATGGCAGCGGGGGAGCCCTGGAGTGCGGAACCCGGAAATTTCAGCAGTGCGTTTGTCAGTGGCTTTTTAACGAAGCCACTGCATTTGGATCTGACTTCCAGGTTTCTGAACTAATTAATGCTAACAGACGTGGTAATGTCACGCATGGATCCAATTTAGCTGAGGTATTTAAAGGAACACTGCAAAAATGACAGTTGAAGGTTTGTGGAGGTGGCAGAGAGATTGGTTGCAGAGAAAAATGGATTTTCAATGTACAAAAGCTGCCCCTCACTTCAGTGATGCCTCCCTGGACCTCCTGCTATGAGGTGTTTGGGCCTACAGGGACGTTTTACTTACTTCTGACAGGAGGAAGAAGACACCCTCAATTCCGAAAAAGGCATGGCTGGAGATAGAGGTGCAGGTCAGCAGCAGATGTGTGGTGGCACGCTCCTGGATACAATGCAGGAAGAGAGTTAATGACCTCATGAGGACAGGAAAGGCGAGTACAATGGCACATTCAGCTACGTCCTGATGTGTGTGTCAACCGAATCTCCTCACTCTGCCTTTACAAGCCTACTCCTGCACATCAGTCCTCACCAAAGTATATTGCAGGTGCATCCATCCCTCTCTGTCTATGCACTTCTTCACACCCCCATCTGATGATCCACCACTGACACGAACCCTCATCCTGTCACAGCTCTCCCATATAGTCACCCTCTACAGATGTTGCTCATCCATCCATTCTACTCATTCCATGACTCTCACTCAAAGGTCTCTTGTTTCCCTCTTTGCAGGAGAAGAGAGCACAGAAGACCCGAGAGAGGCAGCAAACTGGAGGTGGCCCTCCAGTCATAGCCACGCTCACAGCTGCAGAGGAGGAGGCACTTGAAATAAGTGGAATGTCGGCGTACATGGTGGGGGGAAATGGAGAGACAGGGAACTCCCAGCTACCTGGTGACAGAATTAAATATCACACAACCACATGGCATACAACAGTCACTCATGTTGACTTGAAGTCAGCGGCCTGTGAAATATGATCATGTGCATAATGTTCACTTGAAACATTCTCACCATGACAGTTCTAATTCATGTCTTTACTCTCCCATATTCCCAGCAAGTGTCCCAACAGGCGGTGGAGCCAGAGGAGGATGAAAACGCCTCAGTGGAGGTCGCTAACTATGAAGCCTCACCGCCATAGGATGCATGATGATGATGATGAGTCTCCGCCATTCTCTCTGCAAGCATGCACATCGCCGCTGGAAATCCTGCTAAAGCCTCCCACATTTTTTCCTATTCCTCTCGAATTAACCTCTTTGTTGATGGCACCTGAGGTTCAGCATCTCCGTCCAGCTGAACGAAGCTTGGAGTGTCCAGTGCCCTCTGACAAGGACTCTCCACAGCTGTCCCTGTCTCCATCATCTGCTCTTGGTCACCAGCAAGCACCAGCACAGGTATGTACACGTCGGTGGGACCACCAAATCAGATAGTTGTTTTGTCACCTGGTGTCACACAGATCACCTGTGACCAAGAGCAGATGATGGAGACAGGGACAGCTGTGGAGAGTCCTTGTAAGAAGGCACTGGACACTCCAAGCTTCATTCAGCTGGACGGAGATGCTGAGCCTCGGGTGCCATCAACAAAGAGGTTAATTCTGGAGGAAAAGGAAAAAATGTGGGAGGCTTTGGCAGGATTTCCAGCGGCGATGTGCATGCTTGCAGAGAGAATGGCGGAGACTCATCATCATCATCATAGGCAGTCCCTCGGAATCGAGGAAGACTTGCTTCCACTCTAAAAATGAGTCCATAGGTGGCTGAACAGTCCAATACGAGAGCCACGTCCCTGTCACAGGTGGAACAGATAGTCGTTGTGGGAAAGGGTGGGTGGGTCTGGTTTGCCGCACGCTCTTTCTGCTACCTGCGCTTGATTTCTGCATGCTCTTGCAGATGAGACTCGAGGTGCTCAGCACCCTCCCGGATGCACTTCCTCCACTTAGGGCAGTCTTTGGCCAAGGACTCCCAGGTGTCAGTGGGGATGTTGCACTTTATCAGGGAGGCTTTGAGGGTGACCTTGTGATGTTTCCTCTGTCCACCTTTGGCTCGTTTGCCGTGAAGGAGCTCCGCATAGAGCACGTGCTTTGAGAGTCTCGTGTCTGGCATGTGAACTATGTGGCCTGCCCAGCAGAGCTGATCGAGTGTGGTCAGTGCTTCCATGCTGGGGATGTTGGCCTGGTCGAGGACGCTAATGTTGGTGCGTCTGTCCTCCCAGGGGATTTGTAGGATCTTGCGGAGACATCGTTGGTGATATATCTCCAGCGACTTGAGGTGTCTACTGTACATGGTCCATGTCCCTGAGCCATACGGGAGGGCAGGTATTACTACAGCCCTGTAGACCATGAGTTTGGTGGCAGATTTGAGGGCCTGGTCTTCAAACACTCTTTTGCTCAGACGGCTGAAGGCTGCACTGGCGCACTGGAGGTGATGTTGAATCTCATTGTCAGTTTCTGCTCTTGTTGATAAGAGGCTCCCGAGGTATGGGAAATGGTCCACATTGTCCAAGGCCTCATCGTGGATCTTGATGACTGGGGGGCAGTGCTGTGCGGCGAGAATAGGCTGGTGGAGGACCTTTGTCTTACGGATGTTTCCCGTAAGGCCCATGCTTTCATACGCCTCAGTAAATATCTTGACTATGTCCTCGAGTTCAGCCTCTGTATGTGCGCAGACGCAGGCATCGCCAACTGGCATGATGTCGCAGGCCTTAGCTATGATGTCTTCCTCCATGGAAAAAGTGGCCACTTGTATGGAGAATCACATGCGGCAGTCAAACAAGTGCATGCTTCCTCTCACTAACATGATTAATGTCACCTTAACCAGGATGGATCAAAACCTAGCCTTGGCCGTTCATCGGCCGGATGTTGCAGCAAGGAGTTCTCCAGTTCATTGAGAGCAGCGAAGTGCGGGTGGACCATGAGAGGGATGATGGCGAAAGGAGACATGGAAGTGGGGACTCAGCTCAAAGCGCTTCCACTTCTCACCCGTTCCCCCACACCCCCTGAGTCAGAGCCCCACAGGCTGCCTCATGTCCTGATGCCCAAGTCTGCCCCTGCAGGGGGAAACATTTTTGACGAGACCATCACAGGCTCCAAAACCTAGAGGATAGCTGCCAAGAGCATCTGAGCAGTCAGGGCAGAGAAGTGAGCAGCCTGCCTCTATCTCTGTTGAAGCTGCAGAGGTTGCACATCGTAGAATCATAGAAATTCACGGCACAGGAGGCCATTTGGCCCATCGTGTTTGTGCCAGCCGAGAAAAAGAAATCCAGCTTAATCCCACTTTCCAGCACTTGGTCCATAGCCTCATAGGTTGCAGCACTTCAACTGCATATCCAAGTATTTTTTAAATGTGATTAGGGTTTCTGCCTCTACCACCCTTTCAGACAGTAAGTTCCAGACCTCCATCACCTTCTGGGTGAAAAAAGGTCTCCTCAACTCCCCTTTAATCCATCTATCAATCACTTTAAATCTATGCCTCCGGTTATTGGCATCTTTGCTGATGGAAATAGGTCCTACCCATCTACTCTATCTAGACCCCTCATGACTTTATACACCCCAATCAAGTTTCCCCTCAGCCTCCTCTGTTCCAAAGGAAACAACCCCAGCCTATTAAATCTTTCGTCATAGTTAAAATTCTCCAGTCCTGACAGCATCCTCGTAAGTCTCCTCTGTACCGTACCTCTGTAGTGCAATCGCATCTTTGCTGTAATGTGGTGACCAGAACTGTGTGCAGTATTTTAGCTGTGGCCTAACTAGTGTTTTATACAGTTCAAGCATAAGCTCCCTACTCTTATATTCTCATCATCATCATAGGCAATCGCTCAAAATCGAGGAAGTCTTGCTTCCACTCTTAAATTGAGTTCTTCGGTGGCTGAACATTCCAATACGAGAACCACAGACTCTGTCACATGTGGGACAGATAGTCGTTGAGGGAAAGGGTGGGTGGGACTGGTTTGCCGCACACTCTTTCAGCTGCCTGTGCTTGATTTCTGCATGCTCTCGCAGATGAGACTCGAGGTGCTCAGCGCCCTCCCAGGTGCACTTCCTCCACTTAGGTCTGTCTTTGGCCGGGGACTCCCAGGTGTCAGTGGGGATGTTGCACTTTATCAGGGAGGCTTTGAGGGTGTCCTTGTAATGTTTCCTCTACCCACCTTTGGCTTGTTTGCCATGAAGGAGTTCCGAGTAGAGCACTTGCTTTAGGAGTCTTGTGTCAGGCATGCGAACAATGTGGCCTGCCCAACGGAACTGATCAAGTGTGGTCAGTGCTTCCATGCTGGGGATGTTGGCCTGGTCGAAGACGCTAATGTTGGTGTGTCTGTCCTCCCAGAGGTTTTGTAGGATCTTGCGGAGACATCTTTGGTGGTATTTCTCCAGCGACTTGAGGTGTCTACTGTACATGGTCCATGTCTCTGAGCCATACAGGAGGGCGAGTATTACTACAGCCCTGTAGACCATGAGCTTGGTGCCAGATTTGAGGGCCTGGTCTTCAAACACTCTTTTCCTCAGGCGGCCGAAGGCTGCACTGGCGCACTGGAGGCGGTATTGAATCACATCGTCAATGCCTGCTCTTGTTGATAAGAGGCTCCTGATGTATGGGAAATGGTTCACATTGTCCAGGGCCTCACCGTGGATCTTGATGACTGCGGGCAGTGCTGTATGGCGAGGGCAGGCTGTTGGAGGACCTTTGTCTTATGGATGTTTAGCGTAAGGCCCATGCTTTCGTACGCCTCAGTAAATATGTCAACTATGTCCTGGAGTTCAGCCTCTGTATGCCTCGCCTAATAAAATAAATTATTCCGTATGTCCTCTTGATGTAAAAGATCCCATGGCACTATTTCGAAGAAGAGCAGAGGAGTTATCCCCATGTACTGGACAATATTTATCCGTCAATCAACATAACAAAAAAACAGATTATCTGGTCATTATCACATTGCTGTTTGTGGGAGCTTGCTTGTGCGCAAATTGGATGTCGCGTTTCCTACATTACAATGACTACACTCCAAGAAAGTACTTCATTGACTGTAAAGTGCTTTGAGACGTCCGGTGGTCGTGAAAGGCGCTATATAAAGTATTTCTTATCTACCTCTCCTGCCACCTTCAGGGATCTATGGATAGGCACTCCAAGGTCCTTCTGTTCCTCGACACTTCTCAGTATCCTACCATTTATTGTGTATTCGCTTGCCTTGTTAGCCCTCTTCAAATGCATTGTCTCACACTTCTCCGGATTGAACGCCATTTGTCACTTTTCTATAGGAGTTGTAGGAAAGGGAAGATGCAAGCTTATTAGATGTACATGGGTGTTTTAGACATGTCACAATATTAAGTTACTGTAAGTTTTGATGTACGTATAAAATTATTTCTTTGCACCACTTTCCAGTCTTGCCCATTCTTGCCTGCAACATGCAAACTGGCCTTTGCAGTTCTGATGAATGGTAGGACAATACTTAGCATGTCTGTGAAAAGGATGTTTTGTTGACCGCAGGACTTCTTTGTGCTGGGGTGGGATGGGGAGTTGTGGGGGGGGGTGGTGTTGGGGGGGGGGGCAAGTGTGTTCTGCATGTGGCTGCCAGATGGGTACAGTGGTGCAACCTAACTAAATGTTGCCATGATGAGTCCATCCTGGGCATCACAGGCAGCAATGTGTGTTGCTGCTGGTTCTGTTGATGCTCATCTTGGTCCTTATCTGAGGTCCAAGGTGAAACAGCATAAGTGGCACTCATGCTGATCTAATTTTTGACAGATTTAAAGTGGCAACCTCTAAAGTAGTGAGAGTGACCTCCAATATAATGAAAGTCATCTCCAAAGTTGTAGAAATCACCTGCAAAGTACTCAAAATAAACTCTCCGAACAATTGCTGTGAGCAAAAGCCTTTCACTTAGGCAAGGAAGCAGGTGCGTGGTCTCTTTTTGTTTGTCATGTTCTCAGCCCCTCAATGGCTACTGTGCTCTCGCCTTCTTTTCACTGGCGAGGTCCAGGAAGCTTGGGAAACCCTTGCCATAGAGGGAGTGAAATGAAGGTTCACCAGACTGATTCCTGGGATGGGGGATTGTCCTATGAGGAGAGATTAAGTAGACTAGGCCTATATTCTCTAGAGTTGAGAAGAATGAGAGGTGATCTTATTGAACTGTACAAAATTCTTACAGGGCTTGACAGGATAGATGCAGGGAGGATGTTTCCTCTGGCTGGGAAGTCTAGAACTAGGGGTCACAGTCTCAGAATTAGAGGTCGGCCATTTAGGGCCGAGATGAGGAGAAACTTCTTCACTCAGAGTTTGGTGAATCTTTGGAATTCTCTACCCCAGAGGGCTGTGGAGGCTCAGTCTTTGAGTATATTCAAGACTGAGATCGATAGATTTTTGGATATTAAGGGAATCAAGGGATATGGGGACAGTGCAGTGAAGTGGAGTTGAGATAAAAGATCAGCCATGATCTCATTGAATAGCAGAGCAGGTTCGAGGGGCTGAATGGCCTACTCCTGCTCCTAATTCTTATGTTCTTATGTTCTAAACCCCTGGACCCACAGTGAAAGTTGAAAACACCTGGTAAAAATCAGTTAACTACCTCTTAACTACCTCTTAGAACATAGGAACAGAAGAACATAAGAAATAGGAACAGGAACAGGCCATAAGGCCCCTCGAGCCTGCTCCGCCATTCAATAAGATCATGGCTGATCTGATCATGAACTCAGCTCCACTTCCCCGCACGCTCCCCCTAACCCCTTATCCCCCTATCGTTTAAGAAACTGTCTATCTTTGTCTTAAATTTATTCAATGTCCCAGCTTCCATAGCTCTCTGAGGCAACGAATTCCACAGATTTACAACCTACTGAGAGAAGAAATTTCTCCTCATCTCTGTTTTAAATGGGCGGCCCCTTATTCTAAGATCATGCCCTCTAGTTCTCGTCTCCCCCATCAGTGGAAACATTCTCTCTGCATCCACCTTGCCAAGCCCCCTCATAATCTTATACGTTTCGATAAGATCACCTCCCATTCTTCTGAATTCCAATGAGTAGAGGCCCAACCTACTCAACCTTTCCTCATAAGTCAACCCCCTCATCCCTGGAATCAACCTAGTGAATCTTCTCTGAACTGCCTCCAAAGCAAGCATATCCCTTCATAAATATGGAAACCAAAAGTGCACGCAGTATTCCAGGTGTTGCCTCACCAATACTTTATAGAGCTGTAGCAAGACTTCCCTGCTTTTATATTCCATCCCCTTTGCAATAAAGGCCAAGATCCCATTGGCTTTCCTGATCACTTGCTGTACCTGCATATTATCCTTTTGTGTTTCATGCACAAGTACCCCCAGGTCCCGCTGTACTGCGGCATTTTGCAATCTTTCTCCATTTAAATAATAACTTGCTCTTTGATTTTTTTTCTGCCAAAGTGCAGGACCTCACACTTTCCAACATTATACTCCATCTGCCAAATTTTTGCCCATTCACTTAGCCTGTCTATGTCCTTTTGCAGATTTTTTGTGTCCCCCTCACACATTGCTTTTCCTCCTATCTTTGTATCAACAAACTTGGCTACATTACACTCAGTCCCTTCTTCCAAGTCGTTAATATAAATTGTAAATAGTTGGGGTCCCAGCACTGATGCCTGCAACACCTCACTAGTTACTGATTGCCAACCTGAGAATGAACCATTTATCCCGACTCTCTGTTCTCTGTTAGTTAGCCAATCCTCTATCCATGCTAATATATTACCCCCAACCCCATGAACTTTTATCTTGTGCAGTAACCTTTTATGTGGCACCTTGTCAAATGCTTTCTGGAAGTCCAAATACATCATATCCACTGGTTCTCCTTTATCCACCCTGTTCGTTACATCCTCAAAATACTCCAGCAAATTTGTCAAACATGACTTCACCTTCATAAATCCATGCTGACTCTGCCTGACCGAATTTTGCTTTTCCAAATGTCCTGCTGCTGCTTCTTTAATAATGGACGGCAACATTTTCCAAACCACAAATGTTAGGCTAACTGGTCTATAGTTTCCTGCTTTTTGTCTGCCTCCTTTTTTAAATAGGGGCGTTACATTTGCAGTTTTCCAATCTGCTGGGACCTCCCCAGAATCCAGTGAATTTTGGTTAATTACAACCAATTGTTTTCAATTGCTAACCTGCCTCTCCCAAGGGCATTTCTCGCACGCTGCCAAACGTGCTCCAGTGAATTGCAGAAGTCAACGGGTTGGATCCAGGTTCCCGACATGCTATCAATTTCAGTGCTTTTTCCGACACACCTGCTCCCAAACCCACTCGCTGCTGCTAGTAAAAACTCCGCCCAATGTGTCTGAACTGGGTCAGCCCCTGTGAACTGGGGTGAGGGGCTCCACAAGAGAAATGACTGTTGAGTTACTTTTGGAGCAGTGATGGTCCAGTAGGTTTGGTGAAAATTCTAATATCACTTTATTTTTCAGCCACCCTACCTCTCAGTGACCCTCCCGCACCATCCCGCTGCCCCCCCCTCCCCCATCCCAGCCCACCTATTCCCTGGTGACCTACCCGACCATCCTGTCCCCTCATGCCCTCCCATTTGAATTTTCGAAGCCCACATTTTGAATTGCTGGTAAAATTTTATTTTTACATTTGCTCAATGCATCAGTTGCTTTTCCTCTACCATTTTTGCATTAAAAAAAAAAAATTCTGCCAATGCGCTCCTTCATTATTCTTGTTTTCTGCTGCCATTTAAATCACGCCATATAAAGTAGTGCAGATGGGAATTCCTTTGAGGGTTCCCAAAGCCTTGCGTGATTCAGAAAAGAAGACAAGTTCATGAAGAAACAACAAGTACAGGTGCCATGACACCTAAGGTGTTTTGACTCCATCCATCATTAACCTGTGACCTACAATTATAGACCTCTCCATGTGCACCTGAACATGGCAGAGGAGACCTGTCATTCCCGCCTCCACTTCAGAAGACAGGCTGTCACAACGTGTTACCATCTGCCGCACAATGACCTGCAGAACAACATCTGGAACAGAGACAGCTCTTCTCTTAGAAATAAAGGTTAACACAGCCACCCCAGGGGACTTCTGCCTGCAAAGCACATATGGATCAAGCAAATTGATATGTATGGTGCTTACATATAGTTAACTGAACACCTGAACACCTAATGGGTGTTAGCACATTGCAGCAATTACACTCCAAAACTCTCTTGTGTTATTTTTTGATGGAATATTGTAGAGTCTGAAAATAAAGCAGTTAGTTATTACCACATCAATTTGCGTGCTTTGTTGGACTTTGTTGTCTACTTCTGTCTCTCACCAAGACATGCATACCCATCATTTATGTTATTACTGATTTGTATTGTCTTCCTCTACCCAAACACATTAAACCTCGTCATGATTGCATCCTTCCTTGCCTTTGGAACTTCCAGCCATACACTCCTGCCTATATCTTTCAGTCCTCCGACTCTGACCCTGGTGCATCCCACTTTCCCTTCATTCGATGAGGATAGGATAATCGGATTCCCTAGCTGAAATTTTTGTTGGTGGATGATTCAGCCAACCGACAGAGAGACTTTGAGAGGTTCTTTATTTAGCAGTACAGCTAAAAATCTGAGGTAAATTACAAGCACACTTGTCCGAACTGTGGACATTGCTAGAGTCCAGTTGGCCGTGCCTATGGGAATAATAGGGTGCTTGTGTGAGTTCCATCGCGACCAAGACTTTTGGAGTGTATGTGGAGCGGCTAGAAATGATTTTCACTGTGAATAGTATCGTCAAAGTTCCCGATAATGAAAACCATAAGCGGAGGTTTCAGAAAGAAAATGGGCTATTTTCTTGACTGAAGCAGGCCGCCAGGTGTATGAAACCCTGAAAAATTTGCTTGTTCCTGTCAAGCCAAAGGACACTGATGGAGATTCTAACCAAGTTAGAACAGCATTACAGTCCTGAGACCCTGGAAATTGCTGAAAGTTATTGTTTTGAAATACGAAATCAATGAACTGACGAGAGTATCAATGAGTACATTGTAGCTTTAAAGAAACTATCCATTCAGTCATTTCAGAAACTTTCAGAACCGAGCATTGTATGACCACTTTGTTTGTGCGTTGAAAAATGAAGCAATCAGAAGAAATTTGTTGACAAACCTTAACTTGACTTTTGGTTTATCTTGCCAGACAGCTATTTCGATGGATATGGCTGTCCAATACACTCGAGAATTTTGCACCATTTCCAGTCATCAGACAACCAAGATGAATCACCTGCAGGTTAAAAGTAAAAGGCAGTTGGGCCCCAAGACCTCAGAAAACTGGCCACGTAACAGTACATTAAAGTCATGCTACATGTGTCTGGGACAACACCTCGCTGAAAGCTGTCAATATGTGAAGGCAGAGTGTTTCTACTGCAAGAAACTGGGCATCTTGTGAAGGCCTGCCAACTGAAGTGTAAACCAATGTTCAATGCTAGAAGTAGAAATCACCATACACTGCATAGCATTGAAGAGAAACAACAGGATGAGGAGGTTTATGGCATTTATCGCAAAAGGGATGGAGTATAAAAGCAGGGAAGTCTTGCTACTGTTGTACAGGGTATTGGTGACGCCACACCTGGAATACTGTGTGCAGTTTTGGTTTCCATATTTACGAAAGGATATACTTGCTTTGGAGGCAGTTCAGAGAAGGATCACAAGGTTGATTCTGGAAATGAGGGGTGTAGTATATGGAGAAAGAGTCAGACTGAACACTGAGCTCAAAGTAAAGTGTGACCTTAGTCTTTTATTGCAGGTCTCCAGAGTGCCTCTCCAACCCGTGAGGCCTCCTTAAATACCTGTGCTCCCAAGGGATTATGGGATCCCTTGGGACTCCGGGGAATGAGCCCTCTGGTGGCTGTACAGAGTAAATACAAGTCCACATATAGAACAACATTCCCCCCCAAAGTCAATAGTGTAACTATTTACAATATGAGTCGATCTGGGGCCCTTCTTGCCCTGGTTGATCGTCTCGGTGTGAAAGCTGGTGTTGTTGAATCATTTGTTGGGTCCTCGCTGGGCTGCTATGCAGTTGGCCTTGCTGGGCTGCTGGTGTGTTGGGCCCTGCAGGGCTGCTATGGATGATGGGTTCTGCTTCGTGGTCAACCGTGGTGTCAGTTGCCACTGGTGTGTATGTTGGGGGATCAAAAATAGTTGGGCGCAAGGTGGGTTGCTCAGGGTAGTCATTGAACCTGAGTTTGATTTGGTCCAAGTGTTTCCGGTGAATTAGTCCATTTGAAAGTTTGACCCGAAACACCCTGCTCCCCTCTTTGGCCACGACAGTGCCGGGAAGCCACTTGGGACCTTGTCCCTAATTTGATACAAATACAGGATCATTGACTTCAATCTCACGTGACACATTTGCGCTATCATAGTATGTACTTTGTTGAAGCCGCCTGCTCTCTACCTGTTCATGTAAATGAGGGTGAACTTAAGCCTTGTCTTAAGTGCTCTTTTCATGAGCAGTTCAGCAGGTGGGATCCCAGTGAGCGAGTGGGGTCTCGTGCGGTAGCTAAGCAGGACTCGGGATAGGCGAGTCTGCTTTGAGCCTTCAGTTAGCCTCTTCAAGCCTTGCTTGATGGTTTGCACTGCTCTCTCTGCCTGACCATTGGTTTAAATGGGAAGATGTGACATGTTTGATCCTGTTATGGGTCATGAATTCTTTGAACTGGTAAAACATGGTAGCACTGGTAAAACATGGCCCGTTGTCGCTCACCAGAACATCGGGTAAGCCGTGAGTGGCAAACATGGCCCGCAGGCTTTCAATAGTGGCAGCAGATGTGCTAGCCGACATTATCTCACATTCAATCCATTTGGAGTACGCATCTACAACCACAAGGAATATTTTACCCAAGAACGGGCCTGCATAGTCGATGTGTACCCTAGACCACGGTTTGGAGGGCCAAGACCATAAAGTTAGCGGCGCCTCCCTGGGTACATTGCTTAACTGCGAGCATGTATTACATCTGTGAACGCGGGACTCTAAGTCGGCATCGATACCAGGCCACCACACGTGGGATCTGGCTATCACTTTCATCATTACGATGCCTGGGTGAGTACTGTGGAGGTCATTGATGAAGTTGTCTCTGCCCTTCTTGGGGACCACTACTCAATTGCCCCAAAGAAGGCAGACTGCCTGTATAGACATTTCAGCTTTGCGCCGCTGGAACGGCTTTATCTCTTCCTGCATTTCCACTGGGACACTGGACCAGCTCTCGTGAAGCACACAGCTTTTGACTAGAGATAATAAGGGGTCCTGGCTTGTTCAGGTTTTGATCTGCCAGGCAGTGATGGGTGATTGCTCACTCTCAAATGCTTCCATACTCATGACTAGATCTGCGGGCTGCACCATGTCCACCCCCATGGTGGGCAATGGCAGCCTACTGAGAGCATCAGCGCAGTTGTCTGTGCCTGGCCTGGGGCGGATGGTGTAGTTGTATGCGGACAACGTGAGCGCCCATCTCTAGATGCGGGCCGATGCATTGGTATTTATCCCTTTACTCTCGTAAAACAGGTATATAAGTGGCTTATGGTCAGTTTCCAAATCGAATTTTAGCCCAAACAGGTATTGATCCATTTTCTTTACTCCATAGACACACGCTAACGCTTCTTTATCAATCATGCTGTCGGCTCTCTTGGCCTTAAACGGACCCTGGATGCATAAGCAACCGGTTGCAGTTTCCCGAAATCATTAGCTTGTTGCAATACATACCCGACGCCATATGACGACGCATCACATGCTAGTACCAAATGCTTACATGGATCATACAACACAAGCGATTTGTTTGAGCATAACAATTTTCTCGCTTTTACAAAGGCATTTTCTTGGCTTTTGTCCCAAACCCATTCGCCACCTTTATGCAGTAAGGTGTGCAGTGGTTCTAGCAGGGTGCTGAGACCCAGTAAGAAGTTAACAAAGTAGTTCAAGAGTCCCAGAAACGACCGCACCTCCATCACGTTCTGTGGCTTCGGTACATTCTCGATTGCTTCTGTCTTCGCGTTGGTGGGTCTGATGTCGGCCGCGCAATCCTCCTTCCCAGGAACTCACTTCAGGCACCAGGAAAAAGCACTCTGAGCATTTCAACCTGAGCCCCACGTGGTTGAGTCAACTAAGAACCTCCTCCAGGTTCTGCAGGTGCTCGACTGTGTTCCGACCTGTGACCAAGATGTCGTCCTGGAAGACCACGGGGTGCAGGACCGACTTCAGTAAACTTTCCATGATTCTCTGGAATATCACCGCCACTGGTCGGATTCCAATGGACATCTGTTATAAACAAAAAGACCTTTGTGCGTGTTGATGCAGGTGAGGGCCTTCGATGATTCCTCCAGTTCCTGCGTCATGTAGGCTGAAGTCAGATCCAGCTTCGTGAACATCTTTCCTCCCGCCAGTGTTGCAAAGAGGTTGTCGACTTTTGGTAATGGGTATTGGTCCTGCAGGGAGAAACGATTGATAGTTACTTTGTAATCGCCGCAGATTCTGACGGTGCCGTCTCCCTTAAGGACTGGGACAATAGGACTGGCCCACTCGCTGAACTCGATCGGTGAGATGATACCCTCTCTTTGTAGCCGGTCTAGCTCGATCTCTACCCTTTCTCTCATCATGTACGGTACTGCTCTCGTCTTGTGATGGATGGGTCACGCCCCCGGAATTAGGTGAATCTGCACTTTTGCTCCTTGGAATTTCCCGATGCCTGGTTCGAACAGCAAAGGAAATTTGTTTAAGACCTGGGCACACAAAGTGTCGTCAGCGGGCGATAGCGCTCGGACGTCATCCCAGTTCCAGTGTATCTTTCCCAGCCAGCTCCTGCCGAGCAGCGTGTGACCATCACCTGGTAGCTTGTGCACCGCTCCATCGTAAGAGACCTTTACGGTAGCACTGCCGATTACAGGAATCAGTTCGTTTGTGTAA
This sequence comes from Pristiophorus japonicus, assembly GCF_044704955.1. Taxonomy (NCBI): domain Eukaryota; kingdom Metazoa; phylum Chordata; class Chondrichthyes; family Pristiophoridae; genus Pristiophorus; species Pristiophorus japonicus. The sequence goes on along the minus strand of NC_091979.1, from coordinate 126,707,809 downwards.
GTTCTTAGTTTCGTGCGAATTAGAGTTAAGACTGGCCTTGAGGCCTTGTTGCACCACAACCTTTCAAAAGTCTTTTTGCCCATGATGGACTGGCTTGCACCCGTGTCCAGCTCCATTGACACCAGGAGTCCATTTAGTTCAACATTCAGCATTATCGGGGGACAATTCGTGGTGAATGTTTGCACCCCATGTACCTCTGCCTTCTCTATCTGAGGCTCTGGTTCATAGTGATCCTCCGTGGATCCTGTGCAAAGTGATGGTTTACTAATGACAATTTCTAGTGGCTTCTAAAGGTAAAATAAGATTACAAATTTAAGTTAAACTGCAATATTAAACAGATAGGATTCTTGTAGGTTTAACCAGAGACAAACAAGCAAGATAGCTTAGTTAATTGGACAGCTAGTAAAAACTAGTTCGCTAAACTAGCCAGTGGTGAATCAACCAGCAACAGAATAAAAAGAGGGGGCTTGGTGCAGTCTTGCTTGGAGTGCAGCGGCAGGTCAGAGTGCAAAGGTAAGAGTTTGGTAAGTGGGAGAGTTCGGGCAAGTGGGAGCGGGAGGTGTTGCTTTGTCTTGTTTTCCCCACCAGTGCTGACTCCCTGACCTGGGAAGAAAAAAGGAAACGAAGTGTGATGTCACGGCAAGAGGTTCGGGGATGTCGGAGCGGCCTATAAAGGCCCAGCGGCAGTTGAGAGGCGGTGGCAATCAGAGAGGTGGGAGTTCGGGGACGTCGGAGTGGCCTATAAACTGCAGCAGGGAGAGAAGGCAAAAAAGAAGTAGAAAGAAATTGAAAGGTGACGTCACAGCCAAGGGGGTAAGTGATAGGCTGGTGATTAGCGAGTAGTTTTTTCTTTTACCTTTCTTTATCAGTAAGTAACCTTTAACATTATTGTTGCCAAATTAAGTTAATCTAGGGGTTAAGACTGCATTGCGGCACTGGAGCTGCAGGTGAATTCACTCTGCAGCATCCACGATGCTGAGAATGACGTGAATAGTACGTTTAGTGAGTTGGTCTTACCGCATGTAAAAGTTACACAGCCAGATAGGGGATGGGTGAGCAACAGGAAGAGCAGTGGAAGGAAGGTAGTGCAGGTGTCCCCTGCAGTCATCCCCCTGCAAAACAGATACACCACTTTGGGTACTGTTGAGGGGGATGACTCATCAGGGGAGGGCAGCAGCAGCCAAGTCCATGGCACCATGGGTGGCTCTGCTGCACAGGAGGCCAGGAAAAAGAGTGGCAGAGCTATTGTGATAGGGGATTCTATTGTAAGGGGAATAGCTAGATGTTTCTACAGCCACAACCGAGACTCCAAGATGGTATGTTGCCTCCCTGGTGGAAGGGTGAAGGATGTCTCAGAGCGGGTGCAGGGCATTTTGAAGGGAGAGGGTAAACAGCCAGTTGTCGTGGCCCATATAGGTACCAACGATATAGGTAAAAAACAGGATGACGTCCTACAAGATGAATTTAGGGAGCTAGGAGCTAAATTAAAAATTAGGACCTCAAAAGTAGTAATCTCAAGATTGCTACCAGTGGCATGTGCTAGTCAGAGTAGGAATCGCAGGATAGCTCAGATGAATACGTGGCTTGAGGAGTGGTGCAGAAGGGAGGGATTCAAATTCCTGGGACATTGGAACCGGTTCTAGGGGAGGTGGGTCCAGTACAAACCGAATGGTCTGCACCTGGGCAGGACTGGAACCAATGTCTTAGGGGGAGTGTTTGCAAGTGCTGTTGGGGAGGGGTTAAACTAATATGCCAGGGGGATGGGAACCTATGCAGGGAGACAGAGGGAAGTAGAAAGGGGGCAAAAGCAAAAGATAGAAAGAAGAAAAGTAAAAGTGGAGAGCAGAGAAACTCAAGTCAAAAAGCAAAAAGGGCCACATTACAGCAAAATCCTAAAGGGACAAAGGGTGTTAAAAAGACAAGTCTGAAGGCTCTGTGCTTCAATGCGAGGAGTATTCGGAATAAGGTGAATGAATTAACTGCGCAGATAGCAGTTAACGGATATGATGTAATTGGTATCACGGAGACATGGCTCCAGAGTGACCAAGGCTGGGAACTCAACATCCAGGGTATTCAACATTTAGGAAGGATAGACAGAAAGGAAAAGGAGGTGGGGTGATGTTGCTGGTTAAAGAGGAAATTAATGCAATAGTAAGGAAGGACATTAGCTTGGATGATGTGGAATCTGTATGGGTGGAGCTACGGAATACCAAAGGACAGAAAACGCTAGTGGGAGTTGTGTACAGACCACCAAACAGTAGTAATGAGGATGGGGACAGCATCAAACAAGAAATTAGGGATGCGTGCAATAAAGGTACAGCAGTTATCATGGGCGACTTTAATCTACATATTGACTGGGCTAACCAAACTGGTAACAATGCGCGGAGGAGGATTTCCTGGAGTGTCTTAGGGATGGTTTTCTAGACCAATATGTCGAGGAACCAACTAGAGGGCTGGCCATCCTAGACTGGGTGATGTGTAATGAGAAAGGACTAATTAACAATCTTGTTGTGCGAGGCCCTTGGGGAAGTGTGACCATAATATTGTAGAATTCTTTATTAAGTTGGAGAGTGACACAGTTAATTCAGAGACTAGAGTCCTGAACTTGGGGAAAGATAACTTCGATGGTATGAGACGTGAATTGGCTAGAATAGACTGGCGAGTGATACTTAAAGGGTTGGCAGTGGATAGGCAATGGCAAACATTTAAAGATCACATGGATGAACTTCAACAATTGTACATCCCTGTCTGGAGTAAAAATAAAACGGGGAAGGTGGCTCAACCATGGCTAACAAGGGAAATTAAGGATATTGTTCAAGCCAAGGAAGAGGCATATAAATTTACAGAACAAGCAACAAACCTGAGGACTGGGAGAATTTTGTAATACAGCAGAGGAGGACAAAGGGTTTCATTAGGAGGGGGGGAAATAGAATATGAGAGGAAGCTTGCTGGGAACATAAAAACTGACTGAAAAGCTTCTATAGATATGTGAAGAGAAAAAAATTAGTGAAAACAAATGTAGGTCCCTTGCAGTCAGATTCAGGTGAATTTATAATGGGGAACAAAGAAATGGCAGACCAGTTAAACAAATACTTTGGTTCTGTTTTCACGAAGGAAGACACAAATAACTTTTCGGAAATACTAGGGGACCGAGGGTCTAGTGAGAAGGGGGAACTGAAGGATATCCTTATAAAGCGGGAAATTGTGTCAGGGAAATTGATGGGATTGAAGGCCAATAAATCCCCGGGGCCTGATAGTCTGCATCCAGAGTACTTAAGGAAGTGGCCCTAGAAATAGTGGATGCATTGGTAATTATTTTCCATCAGTCTATTGACTCTGGATCAGTTCCTATGGACTAGAGGGTAGCTAATGTAACACCACTGTTTAAAAAAGGAGTGAGAGAGAAAACGTGTAATTATAGACCGGTTAGCCTGACATCAGTAATGGGGAAAATGTTGGAATCAATTATTAAAGATGAAATAGCAGTGCATTTGGAAAGCAGTGACAGGAGCGGTCCAAGTCAGCATAGATTTATGAAAGGGAAATCACGCTTGACAAATCTTCTGTAATTTTTTGAGGATGTAACTAGTAGAGTGGACAAGGGAGAACCAGTGGATGTGGTGTATTTGCACTTTCAAAAGGCTTTTGACAAGGTCCCACACAAGAGATTGGTGTGCAAAATCAAAGCACATGGTATTGGGGGTAACGTATTGATATGGATAGAGAACTGGTTGGCAGACAGGAAGCAGAGAGTCGGGATAAACGGGTGCTTTTCAGGCTGGCAGGCAGTGACTAGTGGAGTGCCGCAAGTCTCAGTGCTGGGACCCCAGTTTTTTTACAATATACGTTAATGATTTAGATTAAAGAATTGAGTGTAATATCTCCGAGTTTGCAGATGACATTAAGCTGGGTGGCGGTGTGAGCTTTGAGGAGGATGCTAGGAGGCTGCAAGGTGACTTGGACAGGTTAGGTGAATGGGCAAATGCATGGCAGATGCAGTATAATGTGGATAAATGTGAGGTTATCCACTTTGGGGGCAAAAACACGAAGGCAGAATATTATCTGAATGGTGACAGATTAGAAAAGGGGGAGGTGCAACGAGACCTGGGTGTCATGGTTCATCAGTCATTGAAAATTGGCATGCAGGTACAGCAGGCGGTGAAGAAGGCCAATGGTACATTGGCCTTCATAGCTAGGGGATTTGAGTATAGGAGCAGGGAGGTCTTACTGCAGTTGTACAGGGCCTTGGTGAGGCCTCACCTTGGAATATTGTGTTCAGTTTTGGTCTCCTAACCTGAGGAAGGACGTTCTTGCTATTGAGGGAGTGCAGCGAAGTTTCACCAAACTGATTCCCGGGATGGCAGGATTGACATTTGAGGAGAGACTGGAGCAACTGGGCCTTTTTTCACTGGAGTTTGGAAGGATGAGAGGGGATTTCATAGAAACTTGCAAGATTCTGATGGGACCGAACAGGTTAGATACAGGAAGAATGTTCCCGATGTTGGGGAAGTCCAGAACCAGGGGACACAGTCTAAGGATAAGAGGTAAGCCATTTAGGACTGAGATGAGGAGAAACTTCTTCACTCAGAGAGTTGTTAACCTGCGGAATTCCCTACCGCAGAGAGTTGTTGATGTCAGTTCATTGAATATAGTCAAGAGGGAGTTAGATATGGCCCTTAGGGCTAAAGGCATCAAGGGGTATGGAGAGAAAGCAGGAAAGAGGTACTGAGGGAATGATCAGCCATGATCTTATTGAATGGTGGTGCAGGCTCGAAGTGCCGAATGGCCTACTCCTGCACCTATTTTCTATGTTTCTATGTTTCTATGTTAACAGGCTTAGCAGCTAGCTTGCACACTTGTTGGAGGTGTCCCATTGTTCCACAGCCCTTGCAAATGTATCCTTTGAATCGGCATGAATGGAAACGATGATCTGCTCCACAGCACCAACAAGGTGTTAATGGCCTTGCATTCATCACCCTTGATGGTGGACTCTGAGACATCTGCAGACGTGTAGCTGTAGGTATGTGTGACCTGCCCTGTACGTTATGATTCGAACACAACATCACTTTTTTCACAGTACTTGTAGCAGCACTTGGGTGCTGAGAGATTTGCTTCGTATTGTCGCTGGTGGCAATGAATGCCTGGACTATCGCGATGGCCTTACTCAAGGTTTGTGTCTCTACAGTCAAAGCTTGGGAAGTATGGTTTCGTGGCCAATGCCAAGTACGAAAAAGTCTCTGAGCATGTGCTCCAAATGTCCTTCAAATTCGCAATGTTCTGCAAGGCGTCTCAGCTCGGCGACATAACTCGCCACTTCCTGGCCTTCAGATCTTTTGTAGGTGTAGAACCGGTACCTCGCCATCGGAATGCTTTCCTTCGGCTTCAAATGCTCTCGGACCAGTGTGCACAAATCATTGTACGATTTCTCCGAGGGTTTCGCTGGAGTGAGCAGATTCTTCATGAGGCCATATGTTGGTGCCCCACAGACGGTGAGGAGGATCGCTCTACGTTTGGCAGCGCTCTCTTCCCCATCTTCATTGGCCACAAAGTATTGGTCAAGTCGCTCCACAAAAGTTTCCCAATCATCTCCCTCCAAAAAATTTTCCAGGATGCCCACTGTTCTCTGCATCTTTGGGTTCGCTATCTGTATCTCGTCGCCAGTTGTAGTGTATGGAGACAGAGTCAGACTGAACACTGTGAGCTCAAAGTAAAGTGTGGCCTTAGTCTTTTATCGCAGGTCTCCAGAGTGCCTCTCCAACCTGTGAGGCCTCCTTAAATACCTATGCTCCCAAGGGATTATGGGGTTCCTTGGGACTCTGGGGAATGAGCCCTCTGGTGGCTGTACAGAGTAAATAGAAGTCCACATATATAACAACGGGGTTGTCTTATGAGGAAAGGTTGAGTAGGTATTGCCTCTCCTTCTTGGAATTCAGAAGAATGAGGGGTGATCTTATCGAAACGTATAAGATTATGAGGGGGCTTGACAAGGTGGAAGCAGAGAGGATGTTTCCACAGATAGGGGAGACTAGAACTAGAGGACAAAATCTTAGAATAAGGAGCTGCCCATTTAAAACTGAGATGAGGAGAAATTTCTTCTCTGAGTGTTGTGGATCTGTGGAACTCACTGCCTCAGAGAGCTGTGGAAGTTGGGACATTGAATAAGATCACCTTTCATTCTTCTGAATTCCAAGAAGTAGAGGCAATACCTACTCAACCTTTCCTCATAAGACAACCCCGTTGTTATATATGTGAACTTCTATTTACTCTGTACAGCCACCAGAGGGCTCCTTCCCCGGAGTCCCAAGGAACCCCATAATCCCTTGGGAGCACAGGTATTTAAGAAATAGACGGTTTCTTAAACGATAAAGGAATAAGGGGTTATGGGGAGCAGGCAGGGAGGTGGACCTGACTCCATGATCGGATCAGCCATGATCGTATTGAATGGCGGAGCAGGCTTGAGGGGCCATATGGCCTATTCCAACTCCTATTTCTTATGTTCTTATGAGCTTCTGGAGATACATGTCATCAGGAGCATGAGGGTATCTAACAAAGATTTGCCATGTATCGTCATCCAAGTAAATGTTGCAGGAACCTGGATACCCATGGAAATCTATACTGGTACACCCATGATCGTGGTACCGGAATTGCTATATCTTGCCAAGTTGCGTGATTTTCCACTGGAGAAATCAAAGATAGAGCTGCGAAGCTACTCAGGAGAGCAAATTCCTGTGGTAGGACTTATCACCATACCGGTGAAATACAAGCATCAGTTTCATAGCTTGCCTCTCATAGTAGTGGCAGGAGACAAGCCTGCCTTGAAAGGTAGAAATTGTTTGGGATCACTAAAGCTGGATTGGAATGAGATTTTTCATATGGAAACAAAATTTGCATCGAAAGATGACATAATCAAGCAGTATCCAAAGTTGTTCTGCGAAACAGGTAGTCCAATCCAAGATTTCAAGTTGAGTGTCAGAGTGCAGAACCAGTTTATTGCAAGCCACGTCCCGTACCATATGCACTCAAGGATAAAGTTGAGCAAGAACTCAAAAGACTAGAGACTGAGAACATTATCTCTAAGGTAGAGGCTAACTAATTGGGCTACATCCATTGTTGTTGTACCTAAGTCAGATGGTAAGCTAAGATTATGTGATGATTATAAAGTAACCGTAAACCAAGTTCTATCCAATACATTGACAAATGTAGAAGATTTGTTCATAAGGCTGACAGGTGGCCAGATCTTCTCAAAGTTAGATCTTACAAATGCCTACATACAACTTGAGCTAGATGAGGAATCCAATTCATGCTTGCCTATAAATATAGGCCTATATCAATTTAATAGGCTACCATTTGGAGTGCCTTCCACCCCCGGTATATTTCAAGGGGTGATGAACCAGATTTTGTAAGGCATTGAAGTGGTAGTATGTTATGTAGATGACATACTCATTTCAGCACCAAACAGGCAAATCCATAATAATGTGTTGAATGAAGTGCTCAAACGGCTAGAAAAGCACAAGAGTACGAGTGACTGCTCACAAGTGTGAGTTATTTCAAATCTCAATGGAGTACTTAGGACATAGAGTAGACAAAGATGGTTAACATCTAACCAAGGGAAAGCTGGATGCAATTAGAAATGCACCCACTCCCAAGAATGTCACTGAACATTGATCATTTTTGGGCCTTTTGAACTATTATGGGAAGTTCTTACCAAATTTGGCTACAGTTTTACATCCACTGAATGAGCTGTTGAAAAAACAGGTCCATTGGAAGTGGCCAGAAGAATGCATGCAGCAATCAAGGAGTGTAAAAACCAATTGATAGAGAGTACCATGTTAGTTCACTATGACGTATCTAAGGAGATCAAGCCAGCATTTGATGCCTCTCCGTATGGAGTTGGGGCAGTGATCTCTCATGAATTAGTTAGTGGGGAAGAGGGACCAATTGCTTTTGCTTCACGCACTCTCACTACCAGTGAGCATAATTATACACAGATCGAAAGAGAAGCTTTGGCATTGACTTTTGGGGCCAAGACGTTCCACAAATACTTGTATGGTCGTAAGATTGCCATCGTTACTGACCATAAGCCCCTGACAGCAATTCTCCATCCGAAGTCCCCAGTTCCAACCTTAGCTGCAGCCCGAATGCAGAGATGGGCTTTGATTTTGTCAGCATATACATATGACATTGTGTACAGACGATCAGCTGATCACAGTAATGCTAATGCTATGTCCAGGTTGCCATCCCCATCACACGTTACACCCAATAGGAAAGAAGTGTTCTATTTTTCATACATTGATGAACTGCCATTCACAGCAGAAGAGATTGGTAGAGCAACCAAACGTGGCCCAGTTACATCAAAGGTATATGATTACCTTGCAAATGGCTGGCCAAACCAGGTATCAGAGGAAGATATTGATCCATACTTTGTTCGTAGGAATGAATTATCAGTGGATAAAGATTGCACATGTGGCGTACAAGACAGGTTATCCCAAATAAGTTCAGGTCCAAATTATTAGGAGATCTTCATGACCAGCACCTGAGAATGTGCTTGACCAAGAGATTTGCATGCAGTTACTTATGGTGGCCAGGTTTAGATAAAGATAGAGAGTACATCATTAGTCAGTGTACAACATATCAATTGGTAAGCATGAAATCACCATCAGTACCATTACAACCATGGAACTGGCCTCCCAGGGCTTAGCAAAGGTTACATGTAGATTTTCGTGAGCTAGAAGGACAGCAATTGTTCATTGTGAATGATAATCATTCAAAGTGGGTAGAGTGTTTCCGAAGCGGTAAATAACAACAAGTTAAACACTAGACAATTTGCGAACATTGTTTTCTTCATGTGGCCTCCCAGAAGAAGTTGTGTCTGATAATGGGCTGCAATTTTGTTCAGAATAATTTCCACAGTTCATGAGCAGAAACAATGTGAAACTTACCAAAGTTCCACCACACCACCCTGCTTCAAATGGTGCAGCAGAGCGCACAGTACAAATTGTAAAATGTGCCCTCATCAAGTAAATGTTGGATCCAAATCCAAAGAAACGGCAGTTGTTGTTGGACCACAAAATGGCACATTTTCTAATTACTTATCGTAATACTCCTCATACAACTACTGGTAGAACATTAGCAAAGTTGTTTCTCAAATGACAGCCATAAACCAGGTTCTCATTCTTAAAGCCAAACTTGGCATAGTCATTCGAAGAGAAACAATTAAGGCAGAAAGAGAATCATGATAGAGGTAGAGTAAGAGAGAGAAGTGTGAAATTGAATCAGCAGGTTAGAGTGAAGAACTATCACCACAAACGGTTTAAAGTGGTTATCAGGAAGTGTAGTGAAGATATGTGGCCCTCATACATATTTGGTCAAGATTTATGATCATAGAAAAGTTAGGTTTGTTCACATTGATTATATTTTACCTACAGATGTGGAAGGAGTTGAAAGTTGGAATGATTCAATTATTTCTGATGAGTCAGATAGTCTTATTACAAGTAGAGTACCATTAGCAAATGCTACATCAGAAGTACTAGAAACAAGTCCAAGAGAAAATCAGAATTAAGTCTGAATCCGAGTCAGGCAGACAAACAGTCTGAAGTTGTAGAGAGTCCAAATGTAGATCAAGGGTTGCTCTTGGAGAAAAACTCTCCTCAAGCTCAGCCAAGTTTGGAAAGTTCTGTTCGGGAGCGAAGGTATCCACTTCAAATCAGAAAATCAGAGGTTAAGTTTGATTTGTAAATGTGGCAAAATAAGTCTATGGGCTCGACTTTCCACTTCGATCGCTAGGGCCCAAAAAATGGGCGATGTTGCAGCCTTAGCGATGTTTCAGCTCTCAGGATCGCTGGAAGAGCGCCCATTTTTCGGATCGCAACATTCGGCATTTTTTTTCCGGCGGTAGCCCAGCGATAGCTCAGCGATGTGAAATGCGCCTTAGCGATGCGAGATAGGCCTCAGTGATGTGGAAGGCAAGGCGCCCCTAACAACGGCCTTTCTGCACATGTATTTCTTTTTGCAAAGAAGGCTTCCCGTGATTCGGGAGGTCAGGGGTCATCCAAGCATGCACAGAAGGTAAGGGGAGGGGGAGAGAGAGAGAAGAGAGGAGAGTCAGAGAGAGGAATCGGAGAGGAGAGAGAAAAGAAAGAGAGAATAAAGAGTAAGATCACAATATGACAATAATACAATTATAATACAGAAATGTCCGAAATAGACTCCGAACACAGTATCCGCGAAGTGGAGGGGAGGAGGAGAGCCAAGCCTTTTTCAGATCAAGGAAATGAGGTGTTGGTCAATGATGTGTAATCAAGGTGGGGCCAATTAACCCGGGGTGGGCATGGGAAACCTCCACCCTGGGCATACCATAAGATATGGGGCGAGATAGCCGACGTCGTCTCGTAGGCATCGCACGAGGCCAGGGGTTCAGGCCAGTGCCGCAAGCGCTGGAACAATGTTGTTGCATCTGCAAGAGTAAGTATTAAATAGTTTTTACATTGTAATGATCCACATAATATCTGGGATTGAAAGTAAATTGGTTATTTTTGCATAGATTCCCTGCTAAGATCTGGAGAGGGCTCGGAACCTGCGGCCTTTTTTAAGTCTAATTTTGGCACCGTCTCCTTTAGGGTTTCGTTGGTGGATGGGACATGACTGAGCAATGAGGGGTCCAGTCACCTTCTCCCAGACTCTGTCATTCTCTCTGGCCTGGAGACTGTATTCGATGTTTGTGTCGAGCATTAGAATGTAAACACGATCTTAGTTATAACCATGCACCAATTGCGGATACAAACCGTATTAGCATATAACGTTGGAAACTGTTGTTTTTCCATGACAGTACCTAGTCAATTAGCTTATGCCATGCTCTTGTCACGTTTGCAGAGGAAGATTTCTAAGAATCGAAGTGAGCAGAGGCGCACCAGAGGAGGCACATTTAACTATGCTCACGGACCTCGAGGAACGGGCTGCGGCCCAGGTGGGCAGCCACAGTCGCTCGGCCACCTGTGGTGGTGCAGATCTGCAGGTGCGCCACATGAGTAATACGTAAAGCAGTGCAGTAATGTAACAGAATTTCATTATAATATATGAATGATGTCATGTTATGCATGCAGCTTCTGTACTACTCACTGCCATTGTAGATGTAAATAGCCCCCTGTTGAACCTCGTATTGGTGAGCTCCAATTGCTACATCTGTAATGGAATTAAACGGAATGAATCCAGTACCCTCTTGACTCAAAGGAATGTGGATCAATCACCTAGTTCACACACACTTGTTTTGTATTCCTTTATGATCTTTAAACAAATGTTTTGTGCTTAAAACTGAATTAGTTTATTTTCCAGGCAATAACCACAACATAACACATTTAAAAAGGCAATGCAGTGTTATTTCTTTAGTCAGAAATGAAAACCTGGTAAAAACATCCGTTACAACTAGTTTTAACAAATCACATGTGAAACAAAACATATGTGGTGGTTTTTTGCATCACATTTTAGAAATGCAGTTTTATTAGCCGTTACAAGAGGTAGTCAACTCGTTTGTTGCACAGAGGTGTATCAGCCACAGTTTCTGCACTGCTCAGTTAATTCCTCCTCTACACAGGGAAAGTGACAAAGGTGTTGCCCTTTGAAAACAAAGCATATCACTTTATACACTGCAGGCCGCCTGATGTTTCCTCTAGTGGCGTAAAAGGATCTAGTCACATAAAACCGTCATGAACACCACCATCATCAGGCAGTCCCTCGAAATCGAGGAAGACTTGCTTCCACTCTAAAAGTGAGTTCTCAGGTGACTGTACAGTCCAATACGGGAATTACAGTCTCTGTCACAGGTGGGACAGACAGTCATTGAAGGAAAGGGTGGGTGGGTTTGCCGCAAACTCCTTCCGCTGTCTGCGCTTGGTTTCTGCATGCTCTTGACGACGAGACTCGAAGTGCTCAGCGCCCTCCCGGATGCTCTTCCTCCACTTAGGACGGTCTTGGGCCAGGAATTCCCAGGTGCCAGTAGGGATGTTGCACTTTATCAAGGAGGCTTTGAGGGTGTCCTTGAAACGTTTCCTCTGCCCACCTGGGGCTCGCTTGCCGTGTAGGAGTTCTGAGTAGAGCGCTTGCTTTGGGAGTCTCGTGTCGGGCATACGGACGATGTGGCCCGCCCAATGGAGCTGGTCGAGTGTGGTCAGTGCATCGTGCTGAGGATGTTGGCCTGAGCGAGGACACTGACGTTGGTGCGTTTGTCCCCACAGTCGATTTGCAGAATCTTGCAGAGGCAGCGCTGGTGGTATTTCTCCAGCGCTTTGAGGTGTCTACTGCCATGCACACACCTTCACCAAATGCTGAGATTCAATTAAATTTAAATCAATTAGAAATGTAATGTGTCCTGATACTTCATTTGGGATTGGGCAGATTAATTCAGAAAACCTGTTGTATTCATAGGGTTCGACTTTCCACTTCGATCGCTAGGGCCCAAAAAATGGGCGCTGTTTCAGCCTTAGCAATGTTTCAGCTCTCAGGATCACTGGAAGATTGTCCATTTTTCGGATCGCAACTTTTGGCTTTTTTTTTCCGGCGATAGTCCAGCGATAGCTTAGCGATGTGGATTGGGCCTTAGCAATGCGAAATGGGCCCCAGCGATATGGAAGGTAAGGTGTCTCTAGCAATGGCCTTTCTGTGTGTGCGTTTTTTTTGCAAAGAAGGTTTCCCGCGATTCGGGAGGTCAGGGGTCATCCACTCATGCACGGAAGCTAAGGGGACGGAGAGCGAGAGAGAGAGAAAGGATAGATTGGAGGTACAGAGAGGAAAGAGAGCCTACAGAGCCTAGAGAGAGTAAAAGTGAGAGTAGAAAGAAGAGATTAGGGATTAAGATTGAAATAAAAATGTCCAATGTTGAGGAGTCGGAGCGTGGCCAGGATGTGGAGGGGAGGAGGAGGGCCAAACCCTTCCCCGACAAGACCAACGAGGCCTTTGTCGGAGAGGTGCACTCACGCTGGGCCAATTAACCCGGGATGGGCATGAGAAACCTCCACCCCGGGTGTATCAGAAAATTTGGGGCGAGATCGCCGATGTGGTGTCCTCGGTGTCCCATGAGCCGAGGGGATCGGACCAGTGCTGCAAAAGGTGGAACAGCTTGGTTGCTTCGGCAAGAGTAAGTATTAACTAGATTTTATATTGTAGTGAACCACTGAATATGTAAATCTGCCAGATTGAAATTAAGCTAGTTATTCTTGCGTAGATTCCCTGATAAGCTTTGGACAGGGAACTGAACCTACGCCCTTTAAGTCTAATCTTGGCACTCTCTCCTTTTGGGTTACGTTGGTGGATGGGGCATGGCTGAGCACTGAGGGGTCCAGTCACCTTGTGTCACACACTGTGTCAGTCTCTCCGGCTGCTGTCACTTACACAGTGACCCAGCCTGGACTGGGGAGAGAGCTGCCCTGGCTCACTCTCTGCCCTGGCACTTTGGGACATTAGCTCCTGTCATTGCCGAGTTCACCAGCTGTCCTGATTCCCACTCTCCCCCCCCCCCCTGCCCCCCCCACCCCCGGGGGCCCTTCATGGAGATTGTAGTGGAGATGTTTGTGTCAAGCATTAGATCCTAAACATAATCTTTGTTGTAACCATGCATCAATTGTGGATACAAACCCGATTAGCATATAACGTTGGAAACGGTTATCTTTCCATGTTATTACCTAATCAATTAGCTTATGCCATGCTCTTGTCACGTTTGCAGAGGAAGATATCTAAGACGCAGGCTGAGCGTAGGTGCACAGGAGAGGGGCCCTGCCCAGCTCAGCATCCTGACAGACCTTGAGGAATGTGCAGCAGCATTTGTGGGCACCCACAGTCACTTGTCCACCAGCCGTGATGGTGCAGATCCCTCCCTTGCATCACGTGAGTAATGTGTAAAGCAGTGGTAATTCAAAGTAATGTAATGGCATTTCATTATAATATTTCAATGATGTCATGTTATGCATGCAACTTCTGTACTACTCTCAGGTTAACAACATAAGAACATAAGAAATAGGAGCAGGAGTAGGCCATCTGGCCCTCGAGCCTACTCTGCCATCATAAGATCATGGCTGAATTCCACATAGATGTACTACCATATGATATAATAATCTGTAACGTCTCTCGGCTCCCATTTATTGCAGTACTGTTGCTCCTCCTACGTAGCGCAGCGCAAGAATCATGTGTACCCTTCTGTCCTAATAAGCTCAATAAGCTCAATTGTGTTTTGCAGGTCCCACAATTCCGGTGGCGCAAAGGGAGGCCACACCTGCACCCCTACAGGTAATAATCACCACGGGTGCTGAGGACACTACTGACACAACGGAGCCCGAGCAGCAGGAGCAGGAGCAGGAGAGCGCAGAGGCTGAGAGCGAGGAGGATGCCCCTTGCATCCCAGCCAGTGTACCTGTGGCCACTTCGTCGTCTTCGACAGAAGAAGTAGCAGGCCCAAGTGGCTTGCAGCAGGTAACTCCAAGGCATACAGTGCCCACGCTGACCCCACGCAGGTTGTGTCAGCGAGGTCGGCACGCGCTAAGATGGGCAGATTGCAATGAGGACATGACCACACTGTGCAAGGAGAGCGTTGCCATAAGTCCTCCAGGCATTCGGTGGGTTGGCCGGGAACATTGGCAGGTTGTCTGCTCGCATATTGGAGGGTATGGAGTGCATGATTGTGGAAATGCGTCACAGACCGCTGCCATCCATGCCTTGCGGCATGCGATACTGTCAGGAGACGGCACTGCACTCCAAGGTGCTGTCCCACCAACCGCCAGCACAGATGCGAGTCAGGAGGAAGAACTTCCTTCTGGCTTGGAAGTCATTTCATCCGAAACGTATTCTCCTCCTCCACCCCCTGAAAGGATTCTGCCACTGTCACCACCCCCACAGCAGCAGGCCTTGAGGTCGCCTACTGCAAGTCGTTCTGGTCCCGTTACCCGATTACAACAGGGGGCTAAGATACGGGGGAGTGGAGGGGGGGTGGTATATTAGGATCTGGAGGGAAGCATGTCTGCAGGTAGGGAGGGGGGAGGTGTTATTGTTCTTATTACTCTTACTGTTCTTCTTGTTGTTGTTGTATTTTACATTTATTGTTGAGTGACTGTTGCGGGTGGGGTTGGTGTTGGAGTTAAAAAAAAATTAAATTGTTCATTTATTAAAATATTTTATTCCATTTTACAATTGTTGTGCAGTGTCTTATAATAATGTAAGGCAATGTAAAACATGAATACAATTGTTGGAAAACAATGGCCAGGCCAGGCAAGGATGAAACATAACGCAACTGCAAAATGTTGTCTTTCCGTAACTGTAACTGTCACCAATGTAAGTTCATGCAAAGCATTCATTTATGAGTTGCAGATGAAAGAATTTTGCAGCTGCGTAACTCCCACTGGGGTTTTTCCAGTCTTGGGGGTGGGGGGGAGCGTAGGAGCATGGGTTTATTACCAGGCTGATTGTCCTCCCTGAGGTCCTCGTCATCCTCCTCCTCCTTGTCGTCCTCTTGTCCTCTCTCCTGAGGTGGGCCGGCAGTCCCATCTGGCAATTGTTGTCCTCTCCTTATAGCTAGGTTATGCAACATGCAGCACACCACAATAAACTCAGCGACCTAGTCAGGGTGGTAGTGTAGGCTGCGTCCAGAGTGGTCCAGGCATCTGAAGCGCTGCTTCAGCACTCCAATTGTCTTTTTAAAGACATTGCGTGTAGCTATATGGCTTTCATTGTAGCACTCCTCGGCTTCCATCTGGGGATTACGCAGGGGGCTCATGAGTCAGCTGGCAAGGCCATATCCTTTATCCCCCAGTATCCAACCATGACCTTCTGGCTGACTGTTAAACAGGTCAGAGACAGTGCTCTCACACAAGATGTGCGCATCATGGATGCTGCCTATAAAATTAGCATTTACTACCATGATTATTTGGTTTTGGGTGACAACAAGCTGCACATTCAGGGAGTGGAATCTCTTTCGGTTACGAAACACCTCCGCATCCTGTAAAGGTGCTCTCGGGGCGATGTGCATACAATCTATTGCTCCCTGCACCTTGGGGAAGTTTGCTATTCTCAAGAACCCCAAAGCCCTCTTGGTCTGTGCCTCCCTGGTCATAGGGAAGTTTATAAAGTCCATCCTGCAAGCGTAAAGGGCTTTAGTCACCTGTCGAGTGCAGCAATATGTGACGTGCTGAGAGATACCACAAATGTCGCCAGCTGAGGCCTGAAAGGAGCCCAATGCGTAGAAAGTGCCGCAATAACCTTTACCTCAACGGGCAGTGCGGTTCTGATGGTGCTGGTAGGCTGTAGATCTCCTTTGATGAACTGGCATATCTCAGCGATGACCTCCTTTCGGAAGCGCAGCCTCCTAACGCACATGTTATCAGACAAGTTCAAGTATGATTGCTTTTCCCTGTAAGTGCGTCGGCTGTAAGGTCTCCTCCGCAGCAGCAGTCTACTATCTCTTTGATTGGGCACATAATGCTCTTCAATATACCTTCTCCCATCTTCAGTCTGCAGCAGATGATCATTCACCAATAATGGTAGAGAAATTACAGACCCCATCACTATTGCTATAAATGCCTTAAATTTTGTCCCCAATAGAAATGTGAGCAGATGATTGCCAAAGAGTCAGTAAGGCCCTTAAAATAACTCACAAATTGATTCTCCTCATAAGCCCCTTCTTCAAGCTTCCTCTCACTTCCTCCGACATTCAAAATGGCATCCATAGTGCCGAGTCCTGCCAAACGGTGCCAGTCGGGAGCAGCTTTTCTCCAGCGATCTCCAGCGATCTTCTCGGTGAGCGATCAGCCCGGCGATGTGTGGACAATGTGTTGAAAGTTGCGGTGGGTGATCACCTCGGCGATGTGAAATTCTTGTGTGCCGAAAGTTGGGCCGGCTATCTTCGGGTGATATTCTGGCCCAACTTTCCACTTTTAAGGTAAAATGGGCGATAGCCTGCCTATTTGGGTGATATATGGGCGATATCCCAGTGATCATCAAAGGAAAGTCCAGCCCCATATCTTTTGTTGTGTATAACCATGCAAGTTATGAATAATGATTATTTTGTTATGATTACTTCTTCATTAAGGAGTGAGAAGTGTAATAGGGCTCCACTAGTGGACTACTGTGGTAATGCAACTACTGATGTAAGTACAATAAAAGGTCATGCAACAAAGTCACACGATGACAGTTTCTGTTGGAGCCATCTTGGAGAGCGTGTTTTTTTAGAGATGTCGTAAGAATATATCACACGTTTACACATTATTCACACATGCTTGTATGTTATATATAGAAAAGAGGCAAGCTGTTAAATATAGAATTCATCCTACATTTGAGTGGAGAATTCATAGCCCCAGTAGTTAATACTGATAATAAAAAGCAGTGCAAAAGTCATCAACAATCCCTGTTTTGAAAACTGCAGCAATTTTCTATAATTACAAATAAGAAAGCTGATTCTTGTACATATTCTAACCAGTTTAGGAGCTGTAACCACACAAATTATTTGACTCCGGTGTATGTTCCCTTAAAAAATTCAATGGTGATGCCTTGAAACATAGGGGCTGTGTTTCAGGGCCCCAATTTAAATATTTTAATAATGTTCCCACTTGTTTTGGGTGGGAGAACTAGCTGCCTATTTCAAGATCTGCTCAAAAATTGAATTGCATGGCCTCAGACAGTCAGTGGGCAGTAATATTTTTTTAAATAATATTCATTTGCCAATCACCCCATTTTTCAGCATGAATAGGACGGTTGGCAGGTGAAATCACTCCAATAGTGTTTAGATTTATTAAAGTCTGGATTGTGGCATGAATTCCAATCTGTTGTTGATGATGGTTCAGGAATTTTACTAGCTTTTTTGGAATGGTGGTGTGATATCAGACCTGGCTGGATGAAATAATTCACACATCAGTCGACTGAACGTACTGCAATCTGGAGATATCACTGCTTCAGCCCATCAAACCAATGGACAACAGGGTACAATCTTTAAGAAAAGGTTTTTGGCAAGGCTTTCTTTGCTTGGCAGAAGAACCTTGTGCTTTTTCATTATAAAGACATCAGATATGTGCGATGTGAGGATATTTCAACATAACTTACACTATCAATTGCAATTACAAAGAAAAAACATTTTTCATAAAGGTGATTCCCCTTTAAATCTTCATTTTAATTTTACAATTTAACCTGTTTCAAATATCTGTCAGGTCATTTACACTAAATTGTGCATTCGCAAAATTAATTTGTCTATATTTCCAAGGCCAGATGTTACAAAATTCTACAATTAGTCAATATTCTGAGATTTGATGACAGATGTTAACAAATCTATTGACTACATGAAGTAATTCCTGAATAATAATTTTTTTTCTCTATTTACTGACTAGATTTACTCTAGTTGACACAGAAAGTGACATTTTCAATTTCATTTAATTAGGAGCATTGTAAATTTATGAAGAGTGCACATTGGGACCTTGTAATTAAAATACCTGCCTTAAGGTTCATAAATATGTAATTTATCAATGTTATAGTAAAAGATGGCACCAATGATTAACTATACATTTATCCAGCCCGGCTTCTTCACACATTTCATAAAATGTGTTGTCACAATACTCTTTTATGTTTTAATTTAAATTCTTTAGTTGCGTCATTTTTTGTGTACTTTACAAATGGACATGCATCTATTGTAGACAACCTTTGGTAGTTTTATTTCCCCACTTGTACTGTTCACACTGTCAGCAAAAGTAACTCACAGTTTGACACACAGAAGAAGAGTGTGTATTTCTCAGATATTGCAATTTACATGATTCCATAGCTCTGGTTAATAAAACCTATCGCTAGCAGATCACCCAGCAGCTGTATTGGTTACAGCATTGAATGCTACCCAACTAGGGGGGAGGCCATCTTAGACTGGGTGTTGTGTAATGAGAGAGGATTAATTAGCAATCTCATTGTGCGAGGCCCCTTGGGGAAGAGTGACCATAATATGGTGGAATTCTGCATTAGGATGGAGAATGAAACAGTTAATTCAGAGACCATGGTCCAGAACTTAAAGAAGGCTAACTTTGAAGGTATGAGGCGTGAATTGGCTAGGATAGATTGGCAAATGATACTTAAGGGGTTGATTGTGGATGGGCAATGGCAGACATTTAGAGACCGCATGGATGAATTACAACAATTGTACATTCCTGTCTGGCGTAAAAATAAAAAAGGGAAGGTGGCTCAACCGTGGCTATCTAGGGAAATCAGGGATAGTATTAAAGCCAAGGAAGTGGCATACAAATTGGCCAGAAATAGCAGCGAACCCAGGGACTGGGAGAAATTTAGAACTCAGCAGAGGAGGACAAACGGTTTGATTAGGGCAGGGAAAATGGAGTACGAGAAGAAGCTTGCAGGGAACATTAAGGCGGATTGCAAAAGTTTCTATAGGTATGTAAAGAAAAAAAGGTTAGTAAAGACAAACGTAGGTCCCCTGCAGTCAGAATCAGGGGAAGTCATAACGGGGAACAAAGAAATGGCAGACCAATTGAACAAGTACTTTGGTTCGGTATTCACTAAGGAGGACACAAACAACCTTCCAGATATAAAAGGGGTCAGAGGGTCTAGTAAGGAGGAGGAACTGAGGGAAATCTTTATTAGTCGGGAAATTGTGTTGGGGAAATTGATGAGATTGAAGGCCGATAAATCCCCAGGGCCTGATGGACTGCATCCCAGAGTACTTAAGGAGGTGGCCTTGGAAATAGCGGATGCATTGACAGTCATTTTCCAACATTCCATTGACTCTGGATCAGTTCCTATCGAGTGGAGGGTAGCCAATGTAACCCCACTTTTTAAAAAAGGAGGGAGAGAGAAAACAGGGAATTATAGACCGGTCAGCCTGACCTCAGTAGTGGGTAAAATGATGGAATCAATTATTAAGGATGTCATAGCAGCGCATTTGGAAAATGGTGACATGGTAGGTCCAAGTCAGCATGGATTTGTGAAAGGGAAATCATGCTTGACAAATCTTCTGGAATTTTTTGAGGATGTTTCCTGTAAAGTGGACAAAGGAGAACCAGTTGATGTGGTATATTTGGACTTTCAGAAGGCTTTCGACAAGGTCCCACACAAGAGATTAATGTGCAAAGTTAAAGCACATGGGATTGGTGGTAGTGTGCTGACGTGGATTGAGAACTGGTTGTCAGACAGGAAGCAAAGAGTAGGAGTAAATGGGGACTTTTCAGAATGGCAGGCAGTGACTAGTGGGGTACCACAAGGTTCTGTGCTGGGGCCCCAACTGTTTACATTGTACATTAATGATTTAGACGAGGGGATTAAATGTAGTATCTCCAAATTTGCGGATGACACTAAGTTGGATGGCAGTGTGAGCTGCGAGGAGGATGCTATGAGGCTGCAGAGTGACTTGGATAGGTTAGGTAAGTGGGCAAATGAATGGCAGATGAAGTATAATGTGGATAAATGTGAGGTTATCCACTTTGGTGGTAAAAACAGAGAGACAGACTATTATCTGAATGGTGACAGATTAGGAAAAGGGGAGGTGCAACGAGACCTGGGTGTCATGGTACATCAGTCATTGAAGGTTGGCATGCAGGTACAGCAGGCGGTTAAGAAAGCAAATGGCATGTTGGCCTTCATAGCGAGGGGATTTGAGTACAGTGGCAGGGAGGTGTTGCTACAGTTGTACAGGGCCTTGGTGAGGCCACACCTGGAGTATTGTGTACAGTTTTGGTCTCCTAACTTGAGGAAGGACATTCTTGCTATTGAGGGAGTGCAGCGAAGATTCACCAGACTGATTCACGGGATGGTGGGACTGACCTATCAAGAAAGACTGGATCAACTGGGCTTGTATTCACTGGAGTTCAGAAGAATGAGAGGGGACCTCATAGAAACGTTTAAAATTCTGATGGGTTTAGACAGGTTAGATGCAGGAAGAATGTTCCCAATGTTGGGGAAGTCCAGAACCAGGGGTCACAGTCTAAGGATAAGGGGTAAGCCATTTAGGACCGAGATGAGGAGAAACCCAGAGAGTGGTGAACCTGTGGAATTCTTTACCACAGAAAGTAGTTGAGGCCAATTCACTAAATATATTCAAAAGGGAGTTTTTTTTAGATGAAGTCCTTACTACTCGGGGGATCAAGGGGTATGGCGAGAAAGCAGGAAGGGGGTACTGAAGTTTCATGTTCAGCCATGAACTCATTGAATGGCGGTGCGGGCTAGAAGGGCTGAATGGCGGCTCCTGCACCTATTTTCTATGTTTCTATGTTTCTCTGTAAGAGTCAAATGTTCAAAAGTTGGTCTTGACTTTTGAATTCATTGGCCACCAATGGGGTAAGATTTACCTGTTCACTGCTAGCTACATCTTATGGGGAAAAACATTGTGACAAGGGCAGAGCCATCCTGCATCATAGGAGCACACCATTTATTTGAAGCAATATTGCCAGTAATTATTGCATACTGTGGTTCTCCCTTCCTCGTAATATGATTACGAGGAAGGTAGAACCACAGTATTATGATTACAACAGGCAGCAGTGGGAGATAGGAAAATAAATATATCTGTAAAACCGCTCACATTCATATCTTTTCTGCCAGAATTGCCAAATCTTTAGCATTCTGACTAATTTAGTAGATGTTCGTTTATATTCCGTACCTCTAATACCAAGTGTAACAAGCTCATGGATTTAAAAACAGAAAATGCTGGAAATCTCAGCGGGTCAGGTAGCATCTGTGGAGAGGGAAGCAGAGTTAACGTTTCGGGTCGATGACCCTTCGTCAGAACTGGCGAATGTTCAAAATGAACAGATTGTTAAGGAGCACTGAAAGGGGGAGGGGAGGAAAGAACAAAAGGGAAGGTCTGTGATAGGGTGGAAGACAGGAGAAATTTGAGAGACAAAAGGGATGATGGGCCGACTTGAGATGGTAATAGTAGAAGTTAGAAATAGAATAGTTTAGATAGGGTGTGAATGGCAGGATAATTATCAGCTGCAAAGAGAGAGAAAAAGTACATTATAGCAAAATATGGGCAGAGGTTAAGGTCTGAAATTGTTGAACTCGATGTTGAGTCCAGAAAGCTGTAAAGTGCTTAAATGAAAGATGAGGTGCTGTTGCTCAAGCTTGCGTTGAGCTTCATTGGAACAGTGCAGGAGTCCGAGGACGGAGATATCAGAGTGGAGAATTAAAGTGACCGGCGATTAGAAGTTCAGGATCACGCCTCCGGATTGAACAGAGGTGTTCCGCAAAGCAGTCACTCAATCTGCGTTTGGTCTCCCAATGTAGAGTAGACCACATAGAGAGCAGCGAATACAGTATACTAAATTGAAAGAAGTACAAGTAAATCGCTGTTTCACCTGGAAGGAGTGTTTGAGGCCCTGGACAGTGGGGAGGGAGGAGGTAAAAGGGCAGGTGTTGCATCTCCTGCGTTTGCATGGGAAGGTGCCATGGGAAGGGGAGGGGGTGCTGGGGTGATTGTGGAATGGATCAGGGTGTCGCGGAGGGAGCGGTCCCTTCGGATGCTGAGAAGGTTGGAGAGGGGAAGATGTGATTGGTGGTGGGATCACGATGGAGATGGCTGAAATGGTGAAGGATGATCTGTTGAACGTGAAGGCTGGTGGGGTGAATGGTGAGGACAAAGGGAACCATGTCATGGTTCTGAAAGGGAGGGGAAGGTGAGAGCAGAGCTGCAGGACATAGAATGGACACAGTCGAGGGCCATGTTAACCATGGTGGAGGGGAATCCTCAGTTGAGGAAAAAGGAAGACATATCAGAGGTACTAGTGTGGAAGGTGGCGTCTTCAGAGCAGATGCGACAGAGACGGAGAAACTGGGAGAATGGAACTGAGTCCTTACAGGATGCGAGATGGGAGGAAGCTGTGGGAGTCAATGGGCTTATAGTGAATGTTTGTCAATAGTCTATCCCCTGAAATGGAGACAGAGAAGTTGAGGAAGGGAAGGGAAGAGTGGGAGATGGACCATGTGAAGGTGAGGGAAGGGTGGAAATTGAATGCAAAGTGAATGAAATATTCTAGTTCAGGGCGAGAGCAGGAAACGGCACCGATACAGTCATCAATGTATCGGAAAAAAAGGTGAGGATCATGGCCAGGCAGTCTTGGCGTTGTAAACAGGTTGGACTGAAAGGATTTAAACATGGAGTTTTGAGGGAGATGGGCAAGGAACTGGGTGGTGACAACACATTTGCGGATCTCAGATGCCTGAGCAAAAGGAGCCATTAACAATTTTGGCTAGCATGGGATTCAGGTGGGGTAATTGAGTGGAGTAAGCTTATGGATTTCTTCATCTCTGAGATTGAAACCATCAGTGCAGCTACTTCTATCAATCCCCTTCCCCTTCTACCCCATCCCCCACCCCCCAGTATCCCATGCACTCTTGTTCCAATCCTCAGTCATTCTGCAGTTGTTTTCTCATCTCCCTCCGACCCTTTCCAAGCTCATCTCCTTCATGAGACCGACCGCATTACTCTCTCAATCCCATCTCCATCAATGCCTGACAACTCAATTACCCCAAAATTGTTAATGGCTCCTTTTGCTCAGGCACCGCCGCTCTCTTCTTCAAAACTGCAGTCATCACCTCCCTCCTCTTCATCCATCTTCTCCAACTATCACCACATAGCTAACCTTTGGTATCTAAGATCCGCAAATGTGTTGGCACCACCCAGTTCCTTGTCCATCTCACTCGAAACTCCCTGTTTAAATCTTTTCAGTCCAACCTGCTTACAACACCAAGACTGCCTGATCAAAGTTACAAAAACATCCCGTGTGACTGTGTGGCCATGAAGCATTATCCATTCTTTGTCCATCTCAACCTCTCTGTAACATTCGATACCATCAATCACACCATTCTCCTCCACATCCTCGCCTCTGCTGTCCAGATTCGTGGGACTGCACCTGCATGGTTCCACTCGGACCATTCCCAACCACAGCCAGTACATCTCCGTAAATGCCTTCTCTTCCTGCCACAAGACAGCCTTTGGACTGCGGAGTACATAAAAATCTATCCTTGGCCCTCTTCTCTTCTTATCCAGATGTTGGACCTTTGATAACATCATCTGCAGGAATAGGGTAAGCTTCCATACTTCTGGAGTTGACACCCACCACTCCTTCACCCCTATAGCCGTCTCTGTGCTGTCAAGTTGCCTGTTAGACATGAATTCATAAATGAGTCAAAATTTCCTCCAACATCAGGAAGACTAAAGCTATTGTTTGCAGCCCCTGCCAAAAATTCTGCTCCCTGGCAGTTTGTTCAAGCTAAACCAGACCATGCAAAATCGCAGCATCCTTTTTAACCCAGAGCTGGAATTCAAACCCTACATACATGTGCATGAAACACAAAAGGATAGTATGCAGGTACAGCAAATGATCAGGAAGGCCAATGGAGTCTTGGCCTTTATTGCAAAGGGGATGGAGTATAAAAGCAGGGAAGTCTTGCTACAACTATACAGGGTATTGGTGAGGCCACACCTGGAATACTGCATGCAGTTTTGGTTTCCATATTTACGAAAAGATTTCCTTGCTTTGAAGGCAGTTTAGAGAAGGTTCACTAGGTTGATTCCAGAGATGAGGGGGTTGACTTATGAGGAAAGGTTGAGTAGGTTGGGTCTCTACTCATTGGAATTCAGAAGAATGAGAGGTGATCTTATCGAAACGTATCGAAACGATGGAAGCTGGGACATTGGATAAATTTAAGACAGAAATAGACAGTTTCTTAAACAATAACGGGATAAGGGGTTATGGGGAGCAGGCAGGGAGGTGGAGCTGAATCCTTGATCAGATCCGCCATGATATTGAATGGCGGAGCAGGCTCGAGGGGTCATATAGCCTACTCCTGGACCTATTTCTTATGTTCTTATGTTCTTATACTGTCCCATCAGCAAACCACTTGTACCTCCACAATGTTGCCTTCCTCTGCCCCTACCCATTGTCCCTCAATTTTCAGCCATCTCTCCTAACTCCATTTTATGTATTTCCCCTCCAACAGCTGCCCATCCCATCCCCCACCTTAACACACATTGTGGAACATTTTCTACATTAAAGGTACTGTATAAATGCAAGTTGTATTTTTGTGCTTTCTCTGCAATTTCTGCTTTTTTTTCTTCTTCATGAATTTAGCAGATAAGTTATGTTAATAAGGTTGCAGGAGTCAAAAGATACTTCCCCATTATGAGTGAAGGACAGTGTAAAGTCGTTGAGATGGTGAAAGGAGTCATACTAAAAAAGCTAGAAATGATGATAAAATAACTAAGCCAACGTGTGGATGTTGAATGGAGTGGGGGGAAAGGTCAAATGGGGGTGGTGATAACCACGCACAGACAGGATGACATCAGTTGTTATTGGTATTTAGAGATCTGACACTAAAAAGCTAAATGAATCTCAATTTACGTACAAACACCCTATACACAATAGCAACATTCAATACTATCTTGATAACACAATAATCAGATTCTAGGAGTAGATTAAACATGTATGTGCATATTAGCATAGTAGCATCCTGGAGGTTTTTTATAACTATCATTATTTCTTTCATTTTTCATAAATTTTGTTAGAAAATAAATACTGACCTCACTGATTTATAGTGCAATGACATGTATGTATCATTATTTTTCAACAATATTGCAGAAATTTGCAAAGGCATTATTCATTTGAGAGTTCATTAATTATGCAAATGAGTTGCAATTAACTAATCTGTTCAGAGGATGCAATTTACATAATATTACACTTCATATTGGTGAAGTAATAATAAACTGCTTTTGTGCAATTTTAACAGTCATTCATATGAATTTAAAAAGCACATGGGGTATCTAAGAGTTTGTTACTACTATCAAAAGGGATGTTTTAATTTCTAAATAAAATATCTATTTTGAATGAACTATATAATTATGCTAATGATAGCTGCTATGGATACCTTGATACCAAGCTTTTTTTGTTGGCATTTGAAGGATTCATGCCAAACCTACTTAGTGTAAATTTGCACAATATCCACATCGTTTGTAGTCACAAAGATGAAGGTAAGCAGAGGAACAGCTGCAGAATATGACTTACCATTACCAGAAATTGAAATGTCATTTTACTATCTGTTCAGATGAATTTACTGTATTTTCTGCATTCACTTTTTAAAAGTTGGATATCTTCCAAGTAACGCAATGTTAGGTAGTATTGTCAATAAATATGATTACGTTGAAGTCTGCATAATTTGTCAATATTTTCTGAAAGCTGTTTTCTGTAGAAGTAAACGAACAATCTGCAGTTGCTTCCAGATTGGAGGGCTTGGAGCATACAGGAGGCTCTGGAAAATTTTGGATTGCTTTTATACATCAGTACAATTTCCTCAATATTTTTGTAAGATCAAGACTCATCTAACCTCATTGCAGTTGCATCTTGTTATGCCACAAGATAGTAAGAATCCTGTATTCTCAGTTGTTAACTATCTGTTAGCGAACTCAGCTAGGTCTTACCCCACTACCCATCTAATATTATTTTTTACATTTGCATGTTGTTGCCTTTCTGTACATCCAGTCAATGTAAAAGTGGTTAATTTTATCAAGGAAAATAAAACCATGTTTTCTGTGACATTCATGGGTATATTATAGGCACTCCTACATTTTAAGTTCTAGCTGAGGTCTCATCTGCATTCCCTGAAGCCTCAAACCCTACCTACCATCATTGAAATAAACTTGACTTCTCAGTAAATCTGTATGCAAACTACTCAAGGCGATGTGGTTGACATGGTGTTAAACCAATGCTTACTTAATAGGAAGAGCAAGCAAATTCCAAACTGGTATATCTGCATTTTGACGACCAGCAATAATTCAATAATTCCTTCCCCAACTGCTCAGCTACTCAAACACGATTTATTTCTAATTGATGACATATCCTCAACACAATACAATAGCAAAATACTGCAGATGCTGGAATCCAAAACAAAAACAGAAAATGCTGGAAACACTCAGCAGGCCAGGCAGCATCTGTGGTGAGAGAAACAGTTAATGTTTCAGGTCTGGGACCCTTCGTCACCACGGATGCTGCCTGGCCTGCTGAGATCACATATCCAATGGACTTGATTTTCTTTCAAATCCTTGGTATCAAAAATGTTAATATTTGTAACGAATGCACTGCTAGTGGATGTATGTACTAAGTCATGGAATATGGGCTCTCTCTTATCTTTGTTGTCTTTGTGTTGCTGTTTCTGTCGCTTTCTCTTCTCTCGAATGCTTCTTTTTGCTTCCCTTTCTATTTTTTCCTTTTCTTTTTTCCTTCTGGGTAGGAAATGGTGGGTGGCATGGCATTTTGTAGTGGAGAAAGGAGCCACTGAGGGCTCTACCCCAGTACCTTTAATGTAGAAAAACAACCTAACGCACTTCAGAGAGGCGTAATCAGCCAAAAATGTGTTCTGAGACAAAAGAGGAGATATTAGGAGGGGTGACCAACAACTTAGTAAAAGAGGTGGGTTTTTAAGGAGGAGCTTAAAGAAGGAAAGGAGTTGAAGAGGAGAAGGCGTTTAAGGAGGGAATTCCAGAGTATGGGACCGAGATGGCAGAAGGCATGGCCGCTAATGGTGGGGCGAAAGCAGGAGAAATGCACAATTGTTCAGACTCAAAGGAACAGAGAGTTCGAAGGGGGGTTGTAGGGCTAGAGAGTTGCAAAGATAGGGAGGGGGAAAGCCATGAAGGGATTTAAACACAAGGATGCAAACTTTTAATTTGAGATATTGGGGGACCAGGAGCCAATGTAGGTCAGCAAGGAGATGGGTGTTGGGTGAGCGGGACTAAGTGCGGGATAGGATACGAGAAGCAGAATTCGTAAGAGGGTGGAGAATTTAAAGTTGGCAAGGAGAGATTTAGAAGAATAGAGGCTGGAGGTGATAAAGGCATGAGATGAGGGTTTTAATGACAGATGGGCTAAGATAGAGGCAGAGGCAGGGGAGGGCGATGTTACAGACGTGGCTGGTCCTTGTGATAGGGAGGATAAGGAGTTGGTAGCTTAGCTTGAGGTCAAATAGAACACTGAACCTGTGAACAGTCTCTTTCAGCCTGAGACAGTGGCTGAGGAGGGAGATAGAATTAATGGTGATTTCACCATTTGAATGTAATCAGACAACTAAACACATGGCCATTAGTCTGAGGGAATGGTGATTCATATCACGATAACGTGAGAATATTCTGCAGATGTAGATTTTCCTATTGAATCTTATAGGAAAAATGCTTTACACTTGCTTTATCATGACTTAAACCAAGGTGTGATATAGAAATATGGCTAGGAAACTTTGACAATTATTAATTTTAGGCATAAAGTTTTTACGACAATTGAGTTCCATTATAGCCATAGTGTAGATCTTAAAAAGGCAATCTTAAAAAGGCAATGTTGCTTCCATTGCTTCATCAGTCGAAGTATTTTTAAAACATTTTACAAAATTAGTTTTGTGTATACACTAATTTGCACTAAAATATTTACTGCTTTAAAATGGTATGCATATGCACAAAAATATTAATAATTTCCCCATATTATAGAACATATTGAGTTGTAATTCTAAAATGTTATTCTTAAATAATTTTGGTGGTAAACAGTTATCAACTATCAGATCATACCTGTTCTGACAAACATGCAAGGAAATTAACTGCATCTAGTGCAT
Source organism: Pristiophorus japonicus (assembly GCF_044704955.1). Lineage (NCBI taxonomy): Eukaryota > Metazoa > Chordata > Chondrichthyes > Pristiophoridae > Pristiophorus > Pristiophorus japonicus. The sequence continues at coordinate 126,679,210 of NC_091979.1, read as the reverse complement.
CAAAAAAAGTGAATCGAGGACAAGAAGTTACCTTTTATCACAGGAACTAACCCTTTGACTTATCCATGCTCCTAATGCTGAGTTTTGTTTCCTTGCATTCAACCAAGACTGATATTATCAATCTCTAAATCAGCCATTGCTTGCAAAAACAACACAGTAAATTTACTGAAGCAATTTATCACATGATTGACTCTTACAACTATTTTAAACATACAATTAACCAAGTGCCCCCCTTGTTAAAGGGGCACAACTATTTTAATTAAACTATAAATCAAGTGCCCCCTAAAAAAGGGGAACTCAAACCAGCAAATTAACAAATTAAACTTTAGATATTAAACAGTCAAATTAAAATTTGGTTGCCGGGAGTGATGATGCACTCCAGTCCCTCTGGCACCCACCAATACTGACACTGAAAGGTATAGTCCTCACAGATGTTATTGTTATATGTTTGGATTATTACTGTAGATATTATTCTCAAACTTTGTATCTCAGACCACTCCTGTAGTCTGACCAATATTTAGGTAATTTGTAGCAAGCCTCAGGATCAAGCCCTTGTTTCTGTTTTTCAGCTACTGGTAATATCACATGCCCTCGTGACCTTTCTTAACTTCAAAAAAGAGTAGAATAAACTGTTCACAAAACTATGCTTTAAACTAAATAGTGGGGGGAGGGTTCAGGTGAGGGGAAATTTAAAAAGTCAAAGAGAAAGGAGAAGGCAATAGGGCAGGGTAGCCATCATCATCATCATCATCATCATCATCATCATCATAGGCCTCCCTTGAAATCAAGTAAGACTTACTTCCACTCTAAAAGTGAGTTCTCAGGTGGCTGTACAGTCCAATGCAGGAATTACAGTCCCTGTAACAAGTAGGGCAGAAAGTAGTGAAGGAAAGGGTGGGTGGGGAGCTTGATTTGCCGCACGCTCCTTCCACTGCCTGCGCTTGGTTTCCGCATGCTCTTGCGACGAGACTCGAGGTGCTCTTCCTCCACTTTGGGCGGTCTTGGGCCAGGGTTTCCCAGGTGCCGGTGGGGATGTTACACTTTATCAAGGAGGCTTTGAGGGTGTCCTTGAAGCATTTCCTCTGCCCACCTGGGGCTCGCTTGCCGTGTAGGAGTTCCGAGTAGAGCACTTGTTTACGGAGTCTCATGTTGGGCATGTGGACGATGTGGTCCGCCCAATGGAACTGGTCCAGTGTGGTCAGCGCTTCGATGCTGGGGATGTTGGTCTGGGCGAGGACACTCACGTTGGTGCGTCTATCCTCCCAGTGGATTTGCAGAATCTTGTTGAGGCAGCACTGGTGGTACTTCTCCAGCGCTTTGAGGTGTCTGCTGTATATAGTTCACGTCTCTGAGCCATATAGGAGGGCAGGTATCCCTACTTCCCTGTAGATCATAAGCTTGGTGTCAGAGTTGAGGTCCTGGTCTTCAAACATTCTCTTCCTCAGGCGACCGAAGGCTGCGATGGCACATTGAAGGTGGTGTTGGACCTCATCATCGATGTCTGCCAAGGTATGGAAAATAGTCCACGTTGTCCAAGGCTGAGCCATGGATTTTGATGACCGGGGGAAAGTGCTGTGTGGTGGGGTCAGGTTGATGGAGGATCTTTGTTTTACGGATATTTAGCGTAAGGCCCACACTTTTGTACACCTCGGTGAAGGTGTTGATGATGACTTGGTGTTCAGCCTCTGAGTGTGCACAGGTGCAAGCGTCATTCGCGTACTGTAGTTCGATGACAGAGGATGGGATGACCTTGGATGTAGCCTGCTGGAGGTGACGTAGGTTGAACAGGTTCCCATTAGTTCTATAGTTTAGTTCCACTCCAGCAGGGAGCTTGCTGATAGTGAGATGGAGCATTGCAGCAAGGAAGATTGAGAAGAGCGTTGGTGCGATGATGCTGCCCTGCTGGACTCCGGTCCGGATGCGGAGTGGGTCTGTGGTGGAGTCTGTTGGTCAGGACCATGGCTTGCATATCATCGTGGAGCAGGCGGAGGATGGTGACAAACTTTTGGGGGACAGCCGAAACGGAGGAGGACGCTCCATAGTCCCGCACGATTGACAGTGTCAAAGGCCTTTGTGAGGTCAAAGAAGGCCATGTACAAAGGTTGCTGCTGTTTCCTCCATTTTTCTTGTTGTTGTCACGCAGGGTAGCCATAGGGATCATGATAACCAGAGTGTGATAGGAATGGACAGAGCGTATAAACATAAGGGTGCACCAGAAAGTAAAGTCAGAGTAGGGAAAAATGGTAAAAAGACAAAATTAAAAGCTCTTTATCTGAATGTCGCAGTATCGTAACAAGATAGCTGAGTTGACGGCACTAATAAAATAAATGGGTATGATCTGACAGCCATTACAGTGACATGGTTGTAAGGTGACCAAGGCTGGGAACTGAATATTCAGGGGTATTTGACATTTCAGAAGGATAGGCAGAAAGGAAAAGGAGGTGGGGTAGCTCTGATAATAGAGGATGAGATCAGTGCAGTAGTGAGAAATGATAGTGGCTCAGAAAATCAAGATGTAGAATCAGTTTGGGTGGAGATAAGAAATAATAAGGGAAAGAAGTCACTGGTGGGAGTAGTCTCTAGGCCCCCTAACAGTAACTGCACTGCAGGACAGAGTATAAATCAAGAAATAATGGAGGCTTGTAAGAAAGGTATGGCAATAATCATAGGCGATTTTAATCTTCTTATAGATTGGACAAATCAAATTGGCAAAGGTAGCCTTGAGAATGAGTTCATAGAGTGTATTCAGGATGATTTCTTCGAACAATATGTTGTGGAACCAACCAGGAAGCAGACCATTTTAGATCTCGAAATGTGTAATCAGATAGGATTAATTAATGATCTCATAGTAAAGGATCCTCTCGGGAAGAGTGATCATAGCATGTTAGAATTTCAAATTCAGTTTGAGAGTGAGAAACTTGGGTCTCAAACTGGTGTCCTGAACTTAAATAAAGGCTACAAAGGTGTGAAGACAGAGTTGGCTAAAGTGGACTGGGAAAATAGATTAAAGGGTAAGACAGCAGAAAAGCAGTGACAGACATTTAAGGGGATATTTCATAAGTCTCAGCAAAGATATATTCCAGTGAGAAAGAAAGACACTAAGAGAAGGAAGAATCATCTGTGGCTAACTAAGCAAGTTAAGGATGGTATCAAATTGAAAACAAAGACATACAATGTTGCGAAGATTGGTGGTAGGCTAGAGGATTGGGAAATGTTTAGAAATCAGCAAAGGATGACTAAAAATATAATAAAGAGAGAGAAGATAGATTATGAGAGTAAATTAGCAAGAAATATAAAAACAGACAGTAATGAGCTTTTACAGGCATATAAAAAGGAAGAGAGTAGTTAAGCAAACATTGCTCCCTTAGAGGATGAGACTGGGAAATTAATAATGCGAAACAGGGAAATGGCAGAGACCTTGAACAAATATTTTGTATCGGCCTTCACGGTAGAAGACACTAAAAGCATTCCAATAACAATAGATAATCAAAGGGCTATAGGGGGGGATAACTTAACACAATCACTGTCACTGGAGAAAAGGTACTAGGCAAACCAATGGGACTAAAGATGGACGTTCCCTGGACCTGATGGCCCGCATCCTAGGGTCTTAAAATAAGTGGCTGCAGAGATAGTGGATGCATTGGCTGTAATTCCCTGGATTCTGGAGAGGACTCAGCAGATTGGAAAACTGCAAATGTAACACCCCTGTTTAAGAAAGGAGGGAGACAGAAAGCTGGAAACTATAGACCAGTTAGCCTAACATCTGTCATTGGGAAAATGCTGGAGTCCATTATTAAGGAAGCAGTAGCAGAACATTTAGAAAATCATAATGCAGTCAAGCAGAGTCAGCATGGTTTTATGAAAGGGAAATCATGTTTGACAAATTTGCTAGAATTCTTTGAGGATGTAATGAGCAGTGTGGATAAAGGGGACCCAGTAGATGCAGTGTATTTGGATTTACAGAAGGCATTCGATAAGGTGCCAATGAGCCAAAGATGGGCAGTGGAAACGTTACAAGGACACCCTCAAAGCCTCCCTGGTGAAGTGCGACATCAAAACTGAACCTGGTAGACCCTGGCCAAAGACCGCCCTAGGTGGAGAAAGTGCACCCGGGAGGGCGTTGAGCTCCTTGAATCTCAACGCTGCGAGCGTGAAGAGGTCAGGCGCAGGCAGCGGAAGGAGCATGTGATAAATCAATGTCACCCCCCTTCCCCCGACGAATATCTGTCCCACCTGTGACAGGGTCTGTGGCTCTCATGTTGGACTGTTCAGCCACCAAAGAACTCACTTTAGGAGTGGAAGCAAGTCTTCCTCGATTTCAAGGGACTGCCTCTGATAACATAAAAGGCAAATGCACAATATAAGAGCTCATGGGAGTAATATTTTAGCATGGATAGATGATTGGCTTACTAATAGAAAACAGAGAATCAGGATAAATGGGTCATTTTCAGGCTGGCAAACTGTAAATAGGGTGCCACAGGGATTAGTGCACGGGCCTCAACTATTTAAAATCTAGACCTCAGGCAACCAAACATCTAAATGGAGGTGAGGCATGCTGCGTGGCAGATGTAAGAGCATCTCCAGCACGGCTGATGAGCCAATAGGAGTAGGAGTGCTTCCACCAGGCCCACCAAGCAAACCTGTTTCCCACTCCAGGCAATCACTACCCCCACATCCCTGAGCGATCTGATCCCCCGCCATCACCGACACCCCCACCATCACTAAACCCCCCCGCCATCACCGACCCCCCCGCCATCACCGACCCCCCCCCGCCATCACCGACCCCCCCAGTCATCACTGACCCCCCTGCTATCATCGACCCTTCCACCATCACTAAAACCCCCCACCATCATCGACCCTTCCGCCATCACTAAACCCCCCCCGCCATCACCGACCCCCCACCATCACCGACCCCCACCATCACCGACCCCCCCCGCCATCACCGACCCCCCCCACCATCACCGATCCCCACCATCACTGACCCCCCCGCCATCACCGACCCCCCCCGCCATCACAATCCCCCCACCATCATCGACCCTTCCGCCATCACTAAACCCCCCCACCATCATCGACCCTTCCGCCATCACTAAACCCCCTCCACCATCACCGACCCCCCCACCATCACCGACCCCCCGCTATCACTAAACCCCCCCACCATCACCGTCCCCCCCACCATCACCGACCCCTCCACCATCACCGACCCCCCGCTATCACTAAACCCCCCCACCATCACCGACCCCCCCACCATTACCGACCCCTCCACCATCACCGACCCCCCGCTATCACTAAAGCCCCCCACCATCACCGACCCCCCCCCATTATCACTGATCCCTACCATCACCGACCCCCCACCATCACCGAGCCCCCACCATCACCGACCCCCACCATCACCGGCCCCCACCATCAGCGACCCCCCACCATCACCAATCCCTACCATCACCGACCCCCCACCATCACCGGCCCCCACCATCACCGACCCCCCACCATCACCAATCCCTACCATCACCGGCCCCCACCATCACCAATCCCTACCATCACTGATCCCTACCATCATCGACCCCCTACCATCACCGACCCCCACCATCACCGACCCCCCACCATCACCGACCCCCACCATCACCGACCCCCACCATCACCGATCCCCACCATCACCGACCCCTCGCCATCACTGCCCCCCACGCCTTCACCGATCCCCCGCCATCACTGCCCCCCACGCCTTCACCGACCCCCCCGCCATCAGCTATCCCCCCCCACCCCCGCCATCACCGACCATCCCCCCATCCCCGCTATCACTGCTGCCCCGCCATCACCCACCCCACACTTTCAATGGATGTAATTACAGGAAATCTGAAATAAAAACAGAAAATGCTGGAAATATTTAGCAAGTCAAGCAAAGACACACTTTAGTTCCAGGCTTAACTATTCCTCCTCAGAAGATAGAAAAACAAAAGTCATATCTTCTGCGTCAAATTTCAATATTCACCAAACTATAGACAAGGTACTTGAATATCAGCCTTGACATGGTGGTTTGTTGATGGCTCTCCATGGAGTGTCTCTGACCTATCTATCTCTTTCTGATGGTTTCAGACAGACTATTCAATTTGAACAAGACAGCCTGATAGATACTTTTAAAAAAATGTCTGAGACAAATTAAGTTTAAATACGCGTGAGTTAAAAATAATTTCTGTTTGACACTTATGCTTGACAATTGTTATTTGTAATTTTTCTGTCTGGTTTGGCACAATACACTCTGGGTATTGTAGTTTTACAGGAACATGATGAAAACTCCTTTGGTGCAACTAACTCAAAAACAGAATTTCTCCACAGGAACTAGAACTCATCTCTTAATTTTTACTTTGTTGTTATGTAAACGGGTTGTTGTGTGTACTCTGGTATTGTTATTCTGCAAAAGGCGAAAGGTGAAAACCTATATTTCTTTCATACACGCACAGAATTTGTAAATAGTGCATAGAAATTTCCAGCACTGAACCCAGATGAAATTTTCAATTTAGGCCCCAGGCACCAGACAAAAATGTGAAACTTATGTGGGGAGAACTCCTAGTTTCGTGATATGTGTCTACAATAGAGAACTTCATCCTAAACAAGAGAAACTGTATCAACAGTTAGTAGTAGAGGCCCCAAGTTTCCACATGATTTGCTCCTGATTTTTAGGAGCAACTGGTGTAGAACGGAGTATCTTAGAAATCGGAATTCTCGTCATTTAGTTTGCTCTAGTTCTAGTCAGTTAGAACAGTTTCACTTTGGAACAGAATTTTTTTTTCAAAAGGGGGTGTGTCCGGCCACTTACGCCTGTTTTCAAAGTTTCGTCAGTGAAAACTTACTCCAAACTAACTTAGAATGGAGTAAGTGAAGATTTTTGTACGCTCGAAAAAACCTTGTCTACACTTTAGAAAATCAGGCGTAGGTTACAAATCAGGCGTAGGGAATGGGGGAGGGGGGGTTTAAAGGGAAGTTTACAAACATTAAACACTTCAGTTTTACAAATAAAGAGCCATCATCAATAATAAATGATAAATACATCAATAAATCAACCAATAAATCAATCAAAAAAAATTAATAAGAAATATTTTTTTTTTTAAATCAATAAATAAAACATTTTCTACTTACCGACTGCAGCACCGGGAGCCCTCCAACAGTGTGCTGGGATGACCTTCCCCCCCCCCCCCCCCAGTGTGTCTCTGTCAGTGTCTCTATCTCTCTGTCTGTCTGTGTGTGTCTCTCATTCTCTGTCTGTCAGTGTCTGTGTTTCTGACAGCGAGGGGAGGGGGAGGAGGGGTGTAGAGGGAGAGAGGGGGGGAGCAGAGGGAGGGATGGGGGAGAAGGGGGATGGGGGAGAAGGGGGGGGAGGAAGGGGGGGAGAAGGGGAAAGGAGAAGGGGGGGGGAAAGGAGAAGGGAGAGGGAGGCTGAATGGGCCGGGCCCGAGACTTCGGGCGGGCCCGTCCCCAGCACCAGATTTACAGGTAGGTGGCGTCGGGTCGGGGGGGTGGTGGGAAGGAGGTCGGGTCGGGGGAGGGAGGGAGAGGGAGGTCAGGTCGGATCCAGTCCGGGGGTGGGGTGGAGAGGGGGGGGAAGCTGGAGTCGTGTCGGATCCAGTCGGGGGGGGGGGGGGCGGACGTGGGAGTCGGGTCGGGTCCGGTCCGGGGGTCGGGGGGGGGGAAGCGGGAGTCGGGTCGGGTCGGGTCCGGGGGCGGGGGGGAAAAGCGGGAGTCGGGTCTGGAGGTGGGGGGGGGGGGGAAGCGGGAGGCGGGTCGGGTCGGGTCGGGTCCGGGGGCGGGGGGGGAGAAGCGGGAGTCGGGTCGGGTCTGGAGGTGAGGGGGGGAAGCGGGAGTCGAGTCGGGGCGGGGGGGGGGGAGCGGGAGTCGGGTTGGGTCCGGTCTGGAGGCGGGGGGCGGGAAGCGGGATTCGAGTCGGGTCGGGAGGAAGCAGGAGCTGGCCGTGGGAGGAGCCTTATTCACACAGCCCCAGTGAGGCCATTCGGCCAGGGCTAGGGGCTGCGTGCTTCGGGCCCCTCCCACACACTTTCGGGCGCCTGGAGCTACTGCACTTGCGCGCCCACTGTAGCACGCATGTGCAGAGGTCCCGGCATTGTTTTCAGCACAGGGACCTGGCTCCGCCCCCCTACAGCTCATGCTGCGCCGCGCCAAGGGCCAGAGGACCTGCAGGAAGGTGGAGAATCTGGAGGGTTTTTTTAGGCGCACTTTGTGGCGCAGAAAACGGGCGTCCAGGTCGGGACTGTGCCGTTCTAGGCGTGGTTCGAAACTTGGGCCCTTAGTATTGGACTTGGGTGGGGAGGGGCGGTGGGGGGTGGGGGAGGTGTGGGAAAACCCTTATTAACCACTGGCATTCCTGAAGGCCTTTGCTGCTCATCCAAATTCATTCATTCATCAATGCGATTATGGCTACAATAGTGAACAATTATACAGAATTGTTATAATACAATGTTATACTGTATTATATCAGGTTTCTCAGCCTAATGCTGCCTCCAGCTAATTACATCCACTGAAGCCCAAGCCAGTAAATCATCACAGCTGACTGACCAACTGAGATAAAGCATAAGCCTTGTTTATCTTTGGCTTTGTGAAGTGCCAGTGCTTTGCCTCTCCTGGCCTAGGTCTGCATTGCTAAATATAACTGAATGCAAATCTAATGAAGTCAAGAATTAAATATTTGTGGTTCCATTTGTAAATTGTAAAATGATGTATGTTTAAAAGGAGAAGAAAAATCAAGCAAGCAAACATTAATTTCTCTGCATCAAGAGGAAGTTACCAGCTGTTTGTAGAAAAGCGTTGAAATTCACATTACTGGATGAAAGTTTAACCAAGTTATAATGTATGTACCTGTGAGCATGCAGAGTTGTTGCATTGTGAGTGGCTTAGCCAGTTACGTAAAGTTCACAAGACTCAATAAAACCCCAGTCAGCTGGGCTAGGTCGTCCAGGTTGAGGCACGCAGTTGTGAGCCTAGTGGATGAACTGGTAATGTGTAGTCTGATTGGTAAACCTTTGTCAATATACCAAAAAGTTCTCAATAGTAATATGTTGCTATGAATGCTTAAGCAAAGAACCCATGAAGCAAATACATTACACAAGTGTAGATTTGTCTATCTGTTTTTAAAATCATCTTTGTTATCCACTGATATGTGACTCAACTTTCGATGGTCTCATGTATGTACATTCTGTTTGTAGCCACCAGATGGTGTCATTGTTGGAGGCCACTGAGCAGCACACAGGTGGTGCTGCTCAGATATAAAAGGCCAGCCATTTTGAGAGTCAGGCACTTTGGGCCCTAAATAAAGCAGAGCCAAGGTTGCAGCTTGCATAGTTAAACAGTACTCAGTTTGAACCTTTATTGCATACATAACATTTGGCGACGAGAATACAAGAACCTTTGTTTGCAAAATGAGCACGATTAGATTTTTAGAGCGATTTGTGGAGGGAGGAGATTGGGCAGATTTTGTGAACCAGTTGAACCAATACTTCGTGGCCATCAAAATGAAGGGGGTCGACGATGCAGATCAGCGCCGGGCCATGTTCCTCACTGTGTGCAGTTCAAAGATCTATAGTCTGATAAAGAATCTACTCATACCTAGTGATCCAACAGAGAAAACATACGAGGAGTTGTGTACATTAGTGCGGGAGCACCTCAAGCCAGACGACGGCATCATCATCTCAAGATACAGGTTTTATACACACGTTTGATCAGATGGCCAGTGCGTGGCGGAATTCGTTGCCGACCTGAGACGTCTAGCGGGACCGTGCAAGTTCAGGACGGTGTTGGCAGACATGCTGCGGGACTTCTTTGTTATCGGTATCAACCACGAGGTGATCCTGTGCAAACTTCTGGTGGTGGAGGAGTTGGATTTAAAAAGGGCCATCCAGATCTCTCAATCATGTATGACGACGGACAGGAGTCTAAAGCAAATAGCGGTGAAGAACCGAACCCCGGCAAGTACTGTAAATGCGATGATTCGGCATTCGGCAGAGCGGCACATGGCAGGGCCTATCCAGCTGCGTTCACAAAACCTGTTGCTGCCCAAAGTCCGCCAGCAGGAATGTATCCAACTTCTCCGTGTTGGCATTGTGGGGGAAATCATCGGCACCAGCAGTGCCGATTTAAGCAATATAGTTGCAAAGGCTGTCTGAGAGTGGAGCATCTCCAGCGCAAGTGTCCGCAGATGAGCAAGCGAGCTGCGACACACCACGTGGAGGATGAGAGTCAGACTAGCGCGGATCCGAATACGCAATCCAAGATGCCAGAGGAGGAAGTGTATGGACTGTACTCCTTCATAACCAAGAGTAAGCCAATTCTGATTAACGTGAAATTTAATGGGAGACCGGTATCGATGGAACTGGACACGGGCGAGTCAATCGATCATGAACGAGAGGGCATTTTATAAGCTGTGGGATACTAAGACTGTGAGGCCCAGGCTGAGCCCTGTTAACACCAAGCTGTGCATGTACACCAAAGAACTGATAAAGATGCACAAATTAACATGTCATATAACGGTGCGGTTCACAAGTTACCGCTGTGGATTGTTCCAGGCAATGGCCCATTGCTGCTCGGCAGGAGCTGGTTGGAAAAAATCAGATGCGACTGGAATGACATAAAGGCCTTGTCATTGGAGGTAGATACATGTGCCCAAGTATTGAGCAAGTTCCCCTCGCTGTTTGAACCGGGTATCGTCAACTTCACGGGAGCCAAGGTGCAGATCCACGTGGACTCAGATGCAAGACCCGTCCATCATAAAGCTCGGGCAGTGCCGTATATGATGAGGGAGGAGGTCAAATTTGGACTGGACAGACTCCTGCATGAAGTGATCATTTCACCGGTCAAATTTAATGAATGGGCTAGCCCAATTGTTCCTGTGCTGAAAAGTGATGGCGCAGTCAGAATCTGTGGAGACTACAAGGCTACGATCAACAGGGTTTCGAAAAAAGATCAGTACCCGCTACCGAAGGCTGATGACTTGTTTGAGAAGCGAGCCGGAGGAAAGTCATTCCCAAAACTGGACTTGACATCGGCCTATTTGACGCAGGAATTGATCAAGACGTTGAAGAGACTTACGTGCATTAACATGCGCAAAGGACTGTTTATTTACCACAGGTGCCATTTTGGAATTCGCTCGGCTGCAGCAATATTCCAGAGGAATATGGAAAGTCAACTGAAGTCCGTTCCCAGAACCGTTGTGTTCCAAGATGACATCCTGATCACCGGTCGTGACTCCAAGGAACATCTGAACAACCTGGAAGAGGTTCTACTGCGTTTGGAAAGAGTGGGACTCAGACTGAAACGCTTGAAGTGCGTCTTCATGGCACCGGAGGTCGAATTCCTTGGGAGGAAAATCGCCGCTGATGGCAACAGACCTACTGACGGGAAAACCAAGGCCATCAAGAATGCATACAAGCCGCAAAATGTGATGGAGCTGTGTTCGTTCCCGGGTCTACTCAACTACTTTGGTAACTTCCTACCTAAATTGATCACCTTACTAGAACCATGCTATTGAGAAAAGGCAACAACTGTGTGTGGGGCGCATCGCAAGACAGAGCTTTCGAGAAAGCCATCAATCTGCTTTGCTCGAACAAGCTGCTGGTACATTATGACCCATGTAAATGTTTAGTTTTGGTCTGTGAAGCATCGTCATATGGAATTGGTTGCCTACTCTAACAAGCCAATGAGTCGGGGAAACTTCATCCTGTCACGTATGCATCCAAAAGTTTGTCTAAAGCGGAAAGAGCCTACAGCATGGTAGAAAAAGAAGCTTTAGCATGTGTGTACGGTGTTAAAAAGATGTTTGGTCTAAGGTTCGAAAGAGACTGATTACCAGCCGCTCATTTCATTGTTTTCCAAGAGCAAAGGTATCAATACCAACGCTTCATCCCGCATCCAAAAGTGGGCGCTGACATTATCTGCCTATGATTATGTCATTCGCCACAGACCTGGCACGGAGAATTGTACTGGTACTTTGAGCTCGTTGCTGTTGTTCACACCGGAGGTGGAAATGCCACAACCGGCGGATCTAATGTTAATCATGGATGCTTTTGAGAGTGAAGGAACCCCTGTCACGGCTCAACAAGTTAAGACCTGGACCAGCCAGGACCCAATTTTATCAGTGGTAAAGGGTTGCATCCTCAAAGGAGATTGGTCTGCCATACCTAAGCAAATGTGCGAGGAAGCCAAACCATATAGTCGTCGCAAGGACGAACTGTCTATTCACGCAGATCGCATATTGTGGGGCAATCGCGTTGTACTGCCCAAGAAAGGGAGAGAGAAGTTCGAGCGTGAGTTACACAGCACACATCGAGGTATAGTGATGATGAAGGCCAGCGCCAGATCCCATGTATGGTGGCCAGGAATTGATTCTGAGTTGGAAACATGCATGCATCAGTGCAACACCTGCATGCAGCTCAGCAAAGGACCAGCGGAATCGCCGCTGAGTCTGTGGTCGTGGCCATCCAAACCTTGGTCCAGGATCCATGTAGATTTTGCAGGTCCCTTCCTGGTAAGATGTTTTTAGTGGTGGTGGACGTTTATTCGAAGTGGATAGAATGCATAATCATGTCATCCAGCATGTCCACGGCAACCATAGAGAATCTCAATGTCATGTTCGCAACACATGGTCTGCCTGACATAGTGGTGAGCGACAATGGGTCATGCTTCACCAGTCAGGAGTTTCAGGAGTTTGTGAAACTCAATGGCATAAAACATGTAAGGTCAGCACTGTTCAAGCCTGAGTCCAATGGGCAAGCAGAACGTGCAGTACAAATTATCAAGCAAAGCATGAGGAGAGTAACCCAAGAGTCACTGCAGACCCGCTTGTCTTGCATACTGCTAAGTTACAGGACAAGACCCCACACACTCACAGGGGTCTCGCCTACTGAACTCATGATGAAAAGTGGTCTTAAGACCAAGTTATCTCTTGTACACCTGGATTTAAATAATCATGTTGAATACAGAAGACAAAGTCAGCAAGGGTACCACGACCGTGCAACTGTGTCACGTGAGATTTCTGTTAATGATCCTGTATATGTGTTGAACCAAGGTCAGGGTTCAAATGGATCACTGGTACAGTCATGGCCAAGGAGGGCAACAGAGTATCCGTTATTAAACTCAAGAATGAGCAAACTTGCAGGAAACACATAGATCAGACAAAGCTGAGGCATACAGACGAGCCAGAACAGTCGGACGAAGAAACCATCGATGACCAACCAATCTACCAGCAGTCTTCAGAGGATTCAAAGGTCATCAATGAACCCGGAATTTCCATCACAGACCTGTTCAATAAAAATGGACACTTGCAATTCCTGACATGGCCACTGCCATCCCCAACAAGTCAGTCATCCAACCATCAGCCACAACAGACCCAAGGCTGGAATCAAACTGAGACGGTCAACCCGGGAGCGCAAAGCACCGGACCATCTCAATCTGTGAAAGACTGTGATGAGATCTCAGAGGGGGCATTGTCATGTATGTACATTCTGTTTGTAGCCACCAGATGGCGTCATTGTTGGAGGCCACTGAGCAGCACGCTGATGGTGCTGCTCAGGTATAAAAAGCCAGCCATTTTGAGAGTCAGGCACTTTGGGCCTAAATAAAGCAGAGCCAAGGTTGTACCTTGCTTAGTTAAACAGTACTCAGTTTGAACCTTTATTGCATACATAACAGATGGGATGTGTCTAATTTATAAGGGTAGGTTTTGATCATGGTGGCTTTGCTATTAATTCGAGGAGGTAAGGAATTCTCTCAATGGTGGTGATAAAAAGGTATTTGTATGGCCTAGGGGAGGCCGATCAACTGGGACCAGTTACTTTATTAAGAGTGGAGCCCTCTTCCCTGAGGTTGTGCTGGGGTACAGTGCTCTGGTATCTCATCCAGATTCTTTATGTGTGAGCCTGGAAAGCAAGCATTGGTAGAATATTTGATCATTTGGTTAGTCACAGCAGAGTTTTCTCCCCTCGTGTGGCTCTGCACCCTTTTAGCCACATTTTGAGGATTGGAAGGGGCTGGTTTGAGGGCATACATGTGTAGTCACCCTGAGAGCAAGTAGCATTATGTGTGCTTATTCCTGGCATGTACTGGTACTGGGCTTCACATGCAGACTGATCTGTGGGGAGGCTGACCTCTTTGTCCCAATGAGATCAGTGAAGCCCCATGATATGCTTGCTGCCCAGAACAGACACTCTTTCCAATCTGGTGCCCCAGGCCTCTATGTCCACAGTCTGAGAATGGGGCTGAAAAATAGGCAAGCATATCATGGAGCTTCACTGATCTCATTGGGATTCTGCTATTCCTATTTACAGCTCTTCTCGATTCATCTTTTGTTTCTTTACTTTCATTGTCCCTCCTTTGCCTTGCACCATCATCCCTTTTGTCATCCTGCATTCCACCCTATCATAGACCTTCCCTTTTGTTCTTTCCTCCCCGCTACCCACCTCTGTATCTGCTTAAAGCCTGTTACATCTGTAACATTTTCCAGTTCTGATGAAAGATCATCGACCTGAAACATTAGCTCTGTTTCTTTCTCCACAGATGCTGCCTGGCCTGCTAAGTATTTACAGCATTTTCTGTTATTATTTCAGATCCAGCATCCACAGTATTTTGGTTTTATATACAGGATAACTCAGCCGTCTCCATGCAGAACACGATGGGTGTGATGATATGTGTGCATACAAAATAATCAGGTTCTATAGGAGGCCTTCAATGTATGACTGTGAGTGAAGGAACACTTCCACTTGAAGGCTGTGGTGTGAAAGGCATTTTGCTGCCTCCTGGGTATTAATAGTACATAATAAAAGCACTTTAAAACTGTGTGAGGGAAGATTGCTGTAAGCCGCAGAATTGCTTAGTAAAATGTATTCCAAGAAGATGCAGCTGCTTCCTCTTATTTTGCCTGCCCTAGTAATGCCATTACACCTTTTCTCACACTGAGCTGCCGTAAATGTAGTGGTTGAGTTAGAACTGGCTGCTCCTCCCATTGCTGCTCTCCTTGTGTCACTCCCTGCCTGCCTCCCCTCGAATACTTCATGGAGAAGGACTTCGATAGCTTTCTCTTCATGGGTTAGCTGATGGAAGATAGAAGAAGGATGTTGGAGATCAGCAGACCCGAGAACATATGTGCAGACTTTGAACCATTTACCCGTCATTGACTGAGAAAAGCTGCCTCAGTAGAGCGTGGAATCTGTTATGTATGCGACACCTTGTAACCAGCATTCTACCGCCACCAGAGGGCGCATCTGTTGGAGTCCCAAGGCATCGCTTGGGAGCACTGCATATAAGCAGGCCTCCCATGCTGTGCCAGCACTCTTGAGTCAGAATAAAAAGACTAAGGTCACACTCACTCATATAGATTGGGCTAACCAAACTTGAAGCAATACGGTGGAGGAGGATTTCTTGGAGTGCATAAGGGATGGTTTTCTAGACCAATATGTCGAGAAACCAACTCGGGGGGAGGCCATCTTAGACTGGGCATTGTGTAATGAGAGAGGATTAATTAGCAATCTCGTTGTGCGAAGCCCCTTGGGGAAGAGTGACCATAATATGGTGGAATTCTACATTAGGATTGAGAATGAAACAGTTAATTCAGAGACCATGGTCCAGAATTTAAAGAAGGGTAACTTTGAAGGTATGAGGCGTGAATTGGCTAGGATAGATTGGCAAATGATACTTAAGGGGTTGATTGTGGATGGGCAATGGCAGACATTTAGAGACCACATGGATGAACTACAACAATTGTACATCCCTGTCTGGCGTAAAAATAAAAAAGGGAAGGTGGCTCAACCGTGGCTATCAAGGGAAATCAGGGATAGTATTAAAGCCAAGGAAGTGGCATACAAATTGGCCAGAAATAGCAGTGAACCTGGGGACTGGGAGAAATTTAGAACTCAGCAGAGGAGGACAAAGGGTTTGATTAGGGCAAGGAAAATGGAGTAGGAGAGGAAGCTTGCAGGGAACATTAAGAAGGACTACAAAAGCTTCTATAGATATATAAAGAGAAAAAGGTTAGTAAAGACAAACGTAGGTCCCCTGCAGTCAGAATCAGGGGAAGTCATAACGGGGAGCAAAGAAATGGCAGACCAATTGAACAAGTACTTTGGTTCGGTATTCACTAAGGAGGACACAAACAACCTTCCGGATATAAAAGGGGTCAAAGGTCCAGTAAGAAGGAGGAACTGAGGGAAATCCTTATTAGTCGGGAAATTGTGTTGGGGAAATTGATGGGATTGAAGGCCGATAAATCTCCAGGGCCTGATGGACTGCATCCCAGAGTACTTAAGGAGGTGGCCTTGGAAATTGCGGATGCATTGACAATCATTTTCCAACATTCCATAGACTCTGGACCAGTTCCTATGGAGTGGAGGGTAGCCAATGTAACCCCACTTTTTAAAAAAGGAGGGAGAGAGAAAACAGGGATTTATAGACCGGTCAGCCTGACATCAGTAGTGGGTAAAATGATGGAATCAATTATTAAGGATGTCATAGCAGCGCATTTGGAAAGACGTGACATGATAGGTCCAAGTCAGCATGGATTTGTGAAAGGGAAATCATGCTTGACAAATCTTCTGGAATTTTTTGAGGATGTTTCCAGTAGAGTGGACAAGGGAGAACCAATTGATGTGGTATATTTGGACTTTCAGAAGGCTTTCGACAAGATCCCACACAAGAGATTAATGTGCAAAGTTAAAGCACATGGGATTGGGGGTAGTGTGCTGACATGGATTGAGAACTGGTTGTCAGACAGGAAGCAAAGAGTAGGAGTAAATGGGTACTTTTCAGAATGGCAGGCACTGACTAGTAGGGTACCGCAAGGTTCTGTGCTGGAGCCCCAGCTGTTTACATTGCACATTAATGATTTGGACGAGGGGATTAAATGTAGTATCTCCAAATTTGCGGATGACACTAAGTTGGGTGGCAATGTGAGCTGCGAGGAGGATGCTATGAGGCTGCAGAGTGACTTGGATAGGTTAGGTGAGTGGGCAAATGCATGGAAGATGAAATATAATGTGGATAAATGTGAGATTGTCCACTTTGGTGGTAAAAACAGAGAGACAGACTATTATCTGAATGGTGACAGATAGGAAAAGGGGAGGTGCAACGAGACCTGCATGTCATGGTACATCAGTCATTGAAGGTTGGCATGCAGGTGCAGCAGGCGGTTAAGAAAGCAAATGGCATGTTGGCCTTCATAGCGAGGGAATTTGAGTACAGGGGCAGGGAGGTGTTGCTACAGTTGTGCAGGACCTTGGTGAGGCCACACCTGGAGTATTGTGTACAGTTTTGGTCTCCTAACTTGAGGAAGGACATTCTTGCTATTGAGGGAGTGCAGCGAAGGTTCACCAGACTGATTCCCGGGATGGCGGGACTGACATATCAAGAAAGACTGGATCAACTGGGCTTGTATTCACTGGAGTTCAGAAGAATGAGAGGGGACCTCATAGAAATGTTTAAAATTCTGACGGGTTTAGACAGGTTAGATGCAGGAAGAATGTTCCCAATGTTGGGGAAGTCCAGAACCATGGGTCACAGTCTGAGGATAGGGGATAAGCCATTTAGGACCAAGATGAGGAGAAACTTCTTCACCCAGAGAGTGGTGAACCTGTGGAATTCTCTACCACAGAAAGTTGTTGAGGCCAATTCACTAAATATATTCAAAAAGGAGTTAGGTGTAGTCCTTACTACTCGGGGGATCAAGGGGTATGGCGAGAAAGCAGGAATGGGGTACTGAAGCTGCATGTTCAGCCATGAACTCATTGAATGGCGGTGCGGGCTCGAGGGGCCGAATGGCCTACTCCTGCACCTATTTTCTCTGTTTCTATGTTTCTAATTCCACAGTACTCTGTCACATTGCTTTATTTGAGACATAAAAACTGCCGATGATTAATAGATAATGAACCATCACGCGAAAATGCAGAGAACTGTTGGTATCCTGGAGAAATTCTCAGAAGGTGATGATTAGGAAGCCTTCGTGGAGCGACTCGACCAATACTTCGTGGCCAACAAGCTGGAAGGGAATGAGAATGCTGCCAAACGAAGGGCGATCCTCCTCACCGTCTGCAGGGCAACAACCTATGGCCTCATGAAGAATCTTCTTGCTCCGGTGAAACCAACAACCACATCATATGAAGAACTGTATACACTGGTCCACGAGTACCTAAATCCGAAGGAGAGCGTTCCAATGGCAAGGTATCGATTTTATACATGTCAACAGTCTGAAGGCCAGGAGGTGGCGAGCTACATCGCCGAACTGAGGCGTCTTGCAGGACATTGCGAATTCGGTGGATTCCTGGAGCAAATGCTAAGAGACTTTTTTATGCTTGGCATTGGCCATGAGGTTATCCTTCGCAAACTATTGACTGTTGAAACACCGAACCTGAGCAAAGCCACAACGATAGCCCAGGCATTTATGTCCACCTGCGATAACACCAAACAAATTTCGCAGCATAAGGATGCATCGGCAAGTACTGTGCACAAAGTAACGTCGTTTTCAGGCAGGAATGCATATGGCAGAATGTACATGCCTGCAGCTGCACGACCTCAGATGACTCAGTGTTCACCATCAAGTGTTAATGCAAGGCAATTAACACCTTGTTGGCGCTGTGGAGATGATTATCAAGCCCATCAATGCTGCTTCAAACACTATGCATGCAAAGGCTGTGGAACA
This sequence comes from Pristiophorus japonicus, assembly GCF_044704955.1. Lineage (NCBI taxonomy): Eukaryota > Metazoa > Chordata > Chondrichthyes > Pristiophoridae > Pristiophorus > Pristiophorus japonicus. Next base: position 126,660,534 of record NC_091979.1, on the reverse strand, counting down.
ATGCGACACCTCCAGCGAATGTGCAGATGAGCTGCAAACCCTGCAAACCACCACATTGCTGAGGAAGACCAATCCATGGCAGATCAAACTGAACTAGAGACTCGAACCGAGGAGGCAGAAGTGTACGGGGGTGCACACCTTCACCACGAAATGTCCACCGATCATGTTAAAAGTTGAACTGAACGGATTTCCAGTATCCATGGAATTGGACATGGGTGCGAGTCAGTCTATCATGAGCAAAAAGTCCATCGAGAGGCTGTGGTGCAACAAGGCACAAAGGCCCAAGCTGAGCCCTATTCATACCAAGCTGAGAACTTACACTAAAGAGCTGATCCTTGTAATTGGCGGTGCAGCAGTAAAAGTCTTCTATGATGGAGCGGTGCACGAACTACCACTATGGATTGTACCAGGAGATGGCCCCACACTGTTCGGCAGAAGCTGGCTGAGAAAAATCCGCTGGAACTGGGACAACATCCGAGCACTTTGATCCGTCGATGATGCCTCATATGCCCAGGTTTTGAGCAAGTTCCCGTGTTGTTTGAGCCAGGCATCGGAAAGTTCTCTGGGGCGAAGGTGCAGATCTACTTGGTTCCCGGTACACGGCCCATCCACCACAAGGCACGTGCGGTGTCATGCATGATGCGAAAGAAAGTGGAAATCGAGCTGGACAGGCTGCAATGAGAGGGTATCATCGCGCCGTTTGAGTCCGATTGTTCCGGTTCTCAAAGGCGATGGCACGGTCAGAATTTGTGGGGACTATAAAGTAACGATTAACAGTTTTTCGCTGCAGGACCAGTGCCCGCTACCCAAGGCAGACGACCTATTTCCGACACTGGCAGGAGGGAAGACGTTCACCAAGTTGGACCTGACCTCGGCCTACATGACGCAGGAGATGGCGGAATCTTCGAAAGGCCTCACCTGCATCAACACGCAAAAAGGTCTGTTCATCTACAATAGATGCCCGTTTGGGATTCGATCGGCTGCGGCTATTTTTCAAAGGAACAGGGAGAGTCTGCTAAAGTTGATTCCGCGCACCATGGTTTTCCAGGACAACATATTGATCACAGTTCGGGACACCATCGAACACTTGCAGAACCTGGAAGAGGTTCTAAGTCAGCTAGATCGTATGGGACTCAGGTTGAAACATTCAAAGTGTGTTTTCCTAGTACCAGTGGTCGAGCTTTTAGGGAGATGAATCGCGCCAGACGGCATCAGACCCATCGACGCCAAGACGGAGGACATTAAAAATGCCCCGAGACCACAGAACATGATGAAGCTGCGGTCATTCCTGGGATTCCTCAATTATTTGGGTAATTTCCTACCCGGGTTAAGCACCTTGCTAGAACCTCTACATGTGTTGCAAGGGAGATGACTAGGTATAGGAGAAATCACAAGAGACTGCTTTTGAGAAAGCCAGAAATCTGTTATGTTCCAACAAACAATTTGTTCTGTATGACCCATGTAAAAGTTTAGTGCTAGCTTGCAATTCGTCTTCATACGGGGTCGAGTGTGTGTTACAACAAGCGAATGAATTGGGAACATTGCAACCGGTCGCTTATGCGTCCAGGAGTTTGTCCAAGGCCGAAAGGGCCTACAGCATGATTGAAAAAGAAGCTCTGGCATGCATTTACGGGGTGAAAAAAATGCACCAGTTTGGGCTTAAGTTCGAGTTTGAAACTGACCATAAGCCGCTCATGTCGTTATTTTCAGAGAGCAAAGGTATTAATACCAATCCTCTGCTCGCATCCAAAGATGGGCGCTCACGCTGTCTGCATATAACTATGTAATTCGCCACAGACCAGGCACAGAGAACTGCGCTGATGCTCTCAGCTACCATTGCTCACCACCGGGGTGGAAATGGCACAGCCTGCAGACTTGCACTTGGTGATGGATGCATTTGAAAACGAAAAGTCACCCATTACAGCCCGCCAGATCAGGACCTGGACCAGCCAGGATCCTTTACTGTCCCTTGTAAAAAAAACTGTGTCCTCCATGGGAGCTGGTCCAGCATCCCAGCAGAGATGCATGAAGATATCAAGCCGTTCCAGCGGCGCAAAGACGAAATGTCCATATAGGCGGACTATCTTTTGTGGGGTAATTGCGTGGTTTTGCCTAAAAAAGTTCATACGTGACCTACACAGTACCCACCCAGGCATAGTAATGATGAAAGCTATAGCCAGATCCCATGGGGCCAAGTTTTGGCCTGAGTTGCTCCTGTTTTTTTGGAGCATCTGGTTTAGAATGGAGTATCTTAGAAATTGCAATTCTCAGCATTTAATTTGCTCCAGTTCTAGTCAGTTAGAACAGTTTCACTTTGGAACAGAATTTTCTTTTCAAAAGGGGGCGTGTCCGGCCACTTACGCCTGTTTTCAAAGTTTAGGCAGTGAAAATTTACTCCAAACTAACTTAGAATGGAGTAAGTGCAGATTTTTGTACGCTCGAAAAAACCTTGCCTACACTTTACAAATCAGGCGTAGGTTACAAATTAGGCGTAGGGAACGAGGGGGTGGGGGGGGTGGAGAGAGGGGGGGAAGGGAAGTAATTGAATTCTACAATCATTCAGCAGTCACTCTTATACAAATAAAGATCCAACCTGAATAAAAATTTATAAACAAAGCAAAGATTAAATATTTCATGTTCCTACCTGTGTGAAGCAGCAGCAGCCTTTGAGCTGCTGTGCTTCAGGCAGGCATTCCATGTTGGAGACAGGGGTGGCGTCAGTGTCTCGACGGCAGCCCAACAGCGACAGCAAGCAGCTTTCGAGCTGCGGTGCTTCAGGCAGGCCTTCCTTCCATCAGTGGCTGGATGGCAGCCGAAGGAACAATAGCAGCCTTCGAGCAGCGAAGGGGACTAAGGCCATTCGGCCACGCGATAGGGGCGGCGTCAGTGGCTGGCCGGCAGCTGAAGATACAGCAAGCATCCTTCGAGCTGCGAAGGGGACTAAGTCCATTCGGCCACGCGATAGGGGCGGCGTCAGTGACTGGACGGCAGGCAAAGACACAGCAATCAAGCAGCCTTCGAGCTGTGAGGGGGACTGAGGTGATTTGGCCAGGGACAGGGAGAGGCAGCCACATAGACAGCTTTATACTAAATTTGCAGAATGGGTGCTGCATTGTCAACACCATGTATTATGCAATGGTTCGCCATTAATTCACTGCATAGGAGAGAATTGATTAGAGCTCACCGCACCAGGAACGTCATAGCCCGTAGGTTGGTGGGCAGGAGAACTTACCCACGTCGACAATATCGAGCCAGGCGCTCGTACCTGGACATGAGCGAGGCTGATTGTGTGAAAAGGCTGCGTTTCCGCAGAGAAGTTGTCGCTGAGATTTGTGATATGCTTAGAGCAGATTTGCAGCCCAGAAGCAGAACGCCAATTGCCCTGTCTGTTGCAGTGAAGGTAACAGCTGCACTTTCTTTCTATGCCTCTGGATCGTTTCAGGCTACAATTGGAGATGTGTGTGCCATCTTTCAACGTGCAATACATGGCTGCATTTACTAGGTCACGTCTGCACTTTATGCACGAAGGAATGACTTCATCAATTTCCCAATGGCCGCACAAGCGATCCATGAGAGGGCTCTGGGCTTCTTCAGGATTGCCGGCTTCCCAAAGGTACAGGGCTGCATTGATTGTACCCATATAGCCTTGCAAGCAGCTGTGGAGGATTCTGAGCAGTACCGAAATGGGAAAGGTTTCCACTCTATCAATGTGCAGCTCGTGTATGACGACAAGCAGCGCATCATGTCTGTCGATGCGAGATACCCTGGCAGCACCCACGATGCATTCATCCTACATGACAGCGTTATATCTGACATGTTTGAGCAGCAGCCAGAAGGGCAGAGCTGGCTACTGGGAGACAAAGGATACGGCCTGACCACCTGGCTCATGACGCCCCTACGCGTGACACGGACAGAAGCTGACCGTCAATACAACATGGCACACATTGCGACGCGCAGCATCATTGAGAGGACCATTGGCACATTGAAACAGCATTTCCGATGCCTGGACCATTCAGATTGTCGGTCACTTCACTGGTGTGTGCTGCATGCTTCATAACTTAGCCATCATGAGGCAGCAGGAGCTGGTAGTGGAACCAGAAGACCTACGTGAGGGTCCAGTGCATGATGATAATATTACGGAACAGCGGGATGTGGATGATGACGACGATCAGGAAAGCATGCAAGTGCCTGATGCCGGAGCACGAGGTTGGAGGAGGGCCGTCCATCGTGCCCCTTTAACGATTGCTCGAGCCTTGCGCCAGCAGCTCATCCGTGAACGCTTCAACTACTGATGCCTGAGGGCTCTGCGACAACTGTTGCGCATGGACATGTTTATTCTTTGCAGTTGTTCCTAAGTTGTGTTGTGTTAATGGAACATGAAACAGTTTTAATGAAAAAATATTTTATTGAAAAGTTAACGTCACTGTAATAAAATATTTGTTGCATCAAACTATACTTTTTAATATGACTCTTGAAGATCACTTAAAAACTTTAAGATCACTTATAAACTTGTAAAGTTACAAAAGTTACAAAACAATCTCAATGTGAAAAATCTTACACTCTTAAGATCACTTAAATTTCAAGATCACTTTTTAGATGCAAAATTAAATAAGTTACAGAATGTGAGAGCATTTACACTATAAGATCATTCAAAACCCTGAGATCACTTATAAGTTGTAAAGTTACAAAACTTACAAAACAGTTTCAATGTGAAAAATCTTACACTCTGAAGAACACTTAAACTTCAGGATCACTTTTTGGTGCAAAATTAAATAAGATACAAAATGTGAGAACATTTACACTATAAGATCACTTAAAAACCCTTAGATCACTTATAAATTGTAAAGTTACAAAACTTACAAAACAATTTCAATTTGAAAAACGCTACTACAGCTACATCAAGAACAAGAACAAAAGCAGCAAAGAAAGGCTGCAACCATCTCTCATCCATAGCTCAGTGAATGTTCACTTCTTCATGGGGGTGTCATTTGATTGGCTGGGCTGTGTGCCCTTATTGCAGCAGCTACCTCAACCAGGCCCTCCCTGACGGCCTGTGCCGTCGATTCCACTCCCTCGGACATTCCCTCCCTAAGTTCCCGTGTCATTACTGCTATTTCTTCCGTCAGGACTGTCAACTCTTTACCCACTGCACTGACGCCACCGATGAGTGATTGGGTAAGCTCATTGGTCTCCATACCCAATGCCACAACCTGAGCCGCATCTGTTGCACACTGAATCTCAGGAGAGCGTGTCTCCAATCTCCTTCTCCTCTGCCTGGGTCTGCTCGTGGCACCACTACACTGGGAGGTGCGGGCAGGGTCGGTGGGACACTCGGTGTTGCAAGTGGCACCACTACACAGGGAGGCGTGGGCTGGGACTGTGGGACACTCTGTGTTGCTGACGGCAGAACTAGGGAGAGAGGCTCGGGCTGTAACGGTGGGATGCTCTGTGTTGCAGATGTCAGTACTAGAGAGAGAGGCTCGGGCTGGAACGGTGGGACGCTCTGTGTTGCAGACGGCAGAACTAGAGGGAGAGGCTCGGGCTGGAATGGTAGGACGCTCAGTGTTGCAGACGACAGCACTCGAGTGCAAGCCGTGGGCTGGGATGGTGGGTGAATGGGTGTAAACTGCTCCATGATATCAGCAGCAGCACTGGGACCCGCAACGTCGGAATCAAAACCATAGTAGGTAGAACCAGAACCTATGCGAGTGGGAGGCACAGGCTCGGACGGTAGTGCACTGACTGTAGAATGCTGCATTATACCAGCAGCACCACTGGGACCTGCAACATCGGAATCAAAACCATGGAAGGTAGAACCAAAACCTATGCTAGGGGTTGAAACTCTGATGCCCCTTGATGGGGGCTCATAACCATTAATTTGGAAGCTCTCCCCTGCAGACATTTCAGTCATCGCTGCCATCATCCAGTCTGGTTCGTCCGCATCTGGTTGTACTGGTTCTTCTTCTATATCCTCAGGATCCTCAGGGTTGGCAGCAGCAGCAGCATCATCATCATCATCATCAACATCATCATCATCATCATCATGCACTGCAAAATACATCAGAACAGTCAAATGTTTAACAGCAAGGAAGGGGGCCGGATGGGTGGCATGAGTACTCTCACACATAGCAGGCTAGGCAGCAGGTTGATTTAAAGGGCCACGATGCATTTTCAGGACTTACAATCTTCCTCGCGTGCGGGCCCAGCTTGTGCTGTACTGATTGCTTTTCTCCATGTCCGATTCATCATAGCAGCTACCCTTTGTTCCAAGGCTGTCAGTGGAGCAGATTGGGCGTGCCTCCTCTTGTCCGAGTTGCCTCCCTTTTGTTGTGGGCCAATTTCTTCTGCAAAGAGTAAAATATAACATTTTACAGAGTGTGTCAGTCTGCAAGGTGGGACATACAGATAGCCAAGTTACAATTATGATTACATCAAAAATGGAAAATATTACTTACACTAACTACTTGACCAAGGTTGTGCCATTTCTTTTTACACTGACTTCCAGATCTCATGGTATGCACCACTGTGCAGTAATCTTCTGCAACTTGGTTCCAGCGTTTCTTCATTTCTTTTGGTGGCACTTTTATGCGACCTCTGTTGCTGGTATCTAGCTCCTGCCATCTCTGCTCAATTACATTGACTAATGTCTCTACTTCCTCATGCAAGAAATTCTTTGTTCTTGGTGGACGTTGATCCATTGCAAAGTTGAATTGGCACTCTTATTTCTCAAAACACAAAGTCCTTAATTTGCATGCACCAATGCAGCACCTGTTCTGCAAGTTTAGCAGTGAAAAGCTGCAGTCACTGATTTCAGCAGGTGATTTATTCAGCAGTGCTGCTAAAAGCACTCATTCACACACAAAAATATCACTAAAATTAAATCACCAGCCTTTCCAGGGGTCCACGAGACAAATCTTCATTTTTCCTCTAGTCCCTTTAAAAATGGCCGAGTGCCAATGTTTATTTCCTACTATGCATGCGTGCACGCTCCAACGCGCATGCGCAGGGTTGCCGGCATGACATTGCCTTATTTAAATTAGGCCCGCCCCCCCACTGCTTGTAGAATCGGCGCGAGTGTCTGGCTCCGCCCCCCGTTGTTCTGTGCGCGCCGCGCCAAGCTGCTGAAGACCTCCGAGGAGCCGGAGAATATCGGAGTTTTTTTCGGCGCACTTTCCAGCGCAAAAAACGGGCGTCCAGCTCGGGGCTGCGCCGTTATAGGCACGGCCCGAAACTTGGGCCCCATATGTGATGGCCCGGCATCGACTCAGATTTGGAGTCTTGCATGTGCCAATGCAAAACTTGCTCTCAACTGAGCAATGCACCCAGGGAGGCACCACTAAGTTTGTGGTCATGGCCCTCCAAACCGTGGTCTAGGGTCCATGTTGACTTCGCTGGCCCGTTTCTAGGCAAAATGTTTTTGGTTGTTGTGGATGCTTATTCAAAATGGATTGAGTGTGTAATAATGTCTGTAAGCATGTCCACTGCCACCATCGAAAGCCTACGAGCCATGTTTGCCACACACAGCCTGGCTGATGTATTGTCAGCGACAATGGGCCGTGCTTCACCAGCTCTGAATTTAAGGAATTCGTGACCCGCAATGGGATCAAGCATGTCTCATCTGCCCCGTTCAAGCCCGCATCCAATGGCCAGTCAGAATGGGCAGTCCAAACCAAAGCTTGAAACGTGTGTTGGAAGGCTCCCTGCAGACCCACCTGTCCCGAGTCCTGCTCAGCTACCGCACAAGGCCCCACTCGCTCACCGGGGCTCCCCCTGCCGAACTGCTCATGAAAAGGGCATTCAAAATAAGACTCTCTCTAGTTCACCCTGATCTCCATGATCACGTCGCGGGCAGGCAGCATCAACAAAGCATGTACCATGATGGCGCAAATTTGTCACGCGATATTGAAGTCAATGACCCTGTATTTGTACTCAACTATGGACATGGTCCCGAATGGCTTGCTGGCACTGTCATAGCCAAAGAAGGGAGTAGGGTGTTTGAGATGAAACTTGCAATTGTCTAACTTGCAAAAAGCATTTGGACCAAACCAAACTGCTATTCTTAGACAGCCATGAGCAACCTGAAGAGGACACCACCAACTTCGACCCTCTGATACACACACAACTGGCAACAGACATCACGATTGACCACGAAGCTAAACTCATCATCCCCAGCAGCCCAGCAAGGCCAGCTGCGCAGCAGCACAGCGAAGGCCCAACCAACTCATCTGTGTTTGTACCGAGACAATTGACTAGGGAGCGGAAAGCCCCAGATCGTCTCACCCTGTAAATAAGTGTACGATTGACTTTGGGGGGGAGTGGTGTTATGTATGCAACACCTAGTAACCAACATTCTACCGCCACCAGAGGGCTCATCTGTTGGAGTCCCAAGTGATCCCAGCATCCCTTGGGAGCACTGTATATAAGCAGGCCTCCCATGCTGTGCCGGCACTCTGGAGTCAGAATAAAGAGACTAAGATCACACTTACTCAAGTCCACAGTACTCTGTTACATTGCTTTATTTAAGACATAACAGAATTCATTGAGAAACAATCGACTATTAAGAAAAGGACATGTTGAGTACTGCCCTGCCCTTAAAGACTGCCCTGGGAAAGTGATACATCAGTATTTTCACATTGAAGTACAAAATAGTAATTTTATTTTGGATATACATTGTCCTGTACTGCTTCTGTTTTTTTGGGTTCAAATCCTTGCCTCACCCTATGCTGCTTCTGCTTTTTCAGGGTGTAAATCTTTAAAACATCTTTCCAATTCTGTAATCTGGTTTTGAATCCTCCTTTTTTTCTTACAGCATTAACCAATAAGTAGTTCCCGTAACCTGGGCTCAAAAATAGCACTTCAGCGTGAGTCAGAAGGTTGTGGGTTCAAGCCCCACACCAGAGACTTGAACACACAAGCTAGGCTGACACTTAAGTGCGAAACTGAGCAAGTGTTGCATTGTAGGAGGTGCTGTCTTTCAGATAAAATGTTAAACCAACGTTCCATCTACCCTCTTAAGTGAACATAAAAGATTCACTGATACTATTCAAAGAAGAACAGAGTAGAAGAGGCGATAGAGAGTGACAACATGAACTGGTGGGAGGAGAGTGACAGCATAAACTGGGAAACATGGGAAAAGTGATAGCATGAACTGGGAAGAGGGGGAGGAGAGTGACAGCATGAAATGGTGGGAGAAGAAAAATGCTATGAGATAGGGGGAGAAGAAAGCTCTAGCATGACTGTGGAAGAAGATTGGTAAACTATAGTATGAATAATAAATATGTTCTGTGACAGCCATATAAAGAATTTATCAATTAGATTTACCAGCAGATAGTACTAATGCATATTCACAGTAGCCCATAATTTTTCTCCACAGAAACAAGGAAAATCACCCAAATTCTTGCCACAATCGTCTTCTATGCAAGTAATGAAATGTTGGATTTACTTGTATCTTAAGTTATGATTGTGTTTCAGTGTGAGTACATAGGTACATATCAGAGTCCGATGTTTTGGGTTGCTTTTAAGTTGTCAGTTTTTGGGGGATTGTGTTAGCTTTCTGAAAGCTGCTGATCAGATTTGTTCATTTCTTGGCTGGCGTGTACACTGGTATTAGTGCGATTAGCAGCTATTGTCTATGCTTCAGGATTGTAGTGCTATAGAAGCAGAAATCTCATTTGTACTTTATATTCAGGCTGCAGACACAGAAGACTATAGGGCCGTGAAATTCAGCACTTTAGTGCCGGGTGATAAGGCCAGTTACCAAGAAAAAGTGGCAGCTTCTTCGCTTCTGCCCACTTCCGGCGGATCCCGCGGCGGCCGCCATTTGGTGTAGGTTGACAGCGTGGCCATTGCCTGTGCTCGCTGGAGAAAAGGTACTGAGGCAGATCGTGACGTCAATCAGTGTGCAAGTCTGATTTGACGCTCGACCTGCCATTCTCGATGTTGTCGCTCCATTCAACGTCCTCTCCAAATCATGACCAGCTGAACATGTGTTCAGCAGCAGGAAGGACCCCCACCATTTCTAGTTAAAGGGATCAGGAACAACTTGCAGCTGACTTTTATATTTCTACAGGCTTTGTGTGAGTTTGTGCAACTCTATGGAACATTCTACAGTTATTTAAATTTGGTGAGGTGACAGGGAGAGTTGTTGCAAGTGGAGAAGGCCTTGCTTCGGAATTCAAGGGTTCTGGTCAGATCACTTGCTCCTAGTCATGGGGGCTCTACTACCAGTCCCCAACATGCTGGAGTGTGACAGGGAGATGGGGCAGAGGGATAAGCTGCTCAGAGGGAGGAGGAGAAGGGGTAGGAGGAATTTCAGCAACCTACCCACCTAGAGTCTTCTGAGATCACTTCTCTGACCTGCACTAAAGACAGGAGTAGTGTGTTCAGAGGCTCCATTTCACCAAGGAGGTGGTCACAGAACTCTGCCACCTCCAAGAACCAGACCTGCAGCCTCAGAGCAGGGCAATAACAGCACTGCCAGTGGCCCTCAAGGTGACCGTGGGCTTCAATTTTTTTCTCCACTGGATCCTTCCAGTCTGGAGCAGGAGACGTAGCTTACATCTCCCAGTTTGCCGCCCATCACTGCATCCGGGAGGTCAAAGAGGCTCTGTACTACAGGAAAAAGGACTTCATTGCCTTCTCTCTCAACAGAGAGAATCAGAGGAGCATGCATGTAACTTTGCCAGGCTTTCGGGCGTCCCCATGGTGCAGGCCACCATCGACTGCATACACATGGCTTTGTGAGTACCTCATATCAATCCTGAGATATACCGCAACTGCAAAGACCACACTCACTTAATTTGCAGTTGGTGTGCGACTACACTCAGCATATCATGATGGTGAACGCCCAGTATCCTGGCAGCAGTCATGATGCCTTCATCCAGCACCAGTCCGGTGTGCCTGCAATGTTCCAGCCACCACGTCAAACCCAAGGGTGGCTCAGAGACAAGGGCTATCCGCCCTACACCTGACTGATGACTCTGCTCCAAAACCTCACCACTCACGCCATGAGGAACCTCATCTAGTAGACCATCAGGGTTCTGAAGCAACGTTTCTACTGCCTTGACCACTCAGGAGCAGCTCTCCAGTTCACGCCGATTTTAGGTTCCAAGCTCTATGCAAAACGGCGTGCAATGTTGGAGCTCCTTGATACTGACAAGAGGCTCTCTGGCAAGCTTGCCATTGCACTAAGCTTGTTTGTGTGCATGCCCATCATCTTTCCCCCTGGCCTGGCTGCAGCTCACTTGTGCCAGGTGGCTCACCACGTGCAGATCACGCCTCTATTCTACCCTCTAAAGTCCGCACAGTGTCATTTTCTGAGCTGTTGCCTGGGAATATCAGATCAAATGACAATGCCTCATCTTCGCCTTCGTTCTCTTCCTCCGTAACATTGAGGACAGGCTGGCCCGGTGGGACTTCTTGGGTATCTGAAAGGAGAAAGGCACAAGGATCAGGTTGTGGTGAGGGCAGCAGGGGAAAGCAAGATTTGCATGCTTACACAATCAGCAGCTTGTAAGTGAGAACAGATTGTGGGATGAGGGGGAATTGGGATTTGAGAAGATGTATTAGGTATGAGCAAACCATTATCAGCAATGGTTTCAACTTTGCTGCTCGCCACGGCCTCAGTGCCAGCCCTTCCAATTCTCTCCAGCACTGTGTCCTCCAGCTCCGTGAGGTTGTGAAATTGGGCTTCCCTTCCACCCACCTGCTGCTGCTCACGGCGGTTATGAGCCACCTTACCCTGTAAGAGAAAGGGAAGTGTGTCAGTGAGTGTTGTGCAATGTGTTTGGGTGATGTGCCTGCCAGGATTGGTTAGCTGGCAATGAGTGGAAGATGTGAGATGTGGGTGTGAGTCTTGCAGTGGTAAGTATTTAAGGGTGAGGTGAAACTATGATTGTGAGGTATGAGTGGTGATTGCTCGAGATTGTTGGCAGGTGAGTGATGGGGGTGCGGAGCATTGAGCAGTGTGTGAGGCTGAGCTGGTGGAATATGGCATTTGAAGATGCATTCATTGACTTGGACCACTCGTGTGAGGTCATTAAACTTCTTGCGGCACTGGATCCAGATCCTGGGGCAACACTAGTGACACTGACAGCCACAGCCTTCTGGCCTCCTGCCCCCTTGCAGGTAGATGTCATGTACGTATGCTTGAGTTTACTAACCACCAGGTGGCGCCACTGTCGGAGGCCATTGGGCTGTGTGCACGTGTGTGCGACCCAGGTATAAAAAGCCAGCCATCTTGGAATGTAATCATTTTGGGCCCTAATAAAGTAGAGCCAGGTTTGTACCTGTTCGGAGTTTACAGTATTCAGTCTATTGAGTTATTGCATACACAACATTTGGTGATGAGGTAACAAGAACCTTTGCATGCAAAAATGAGCAGAATTGAAATTCTGGAGCGATTCTTGGAGGGAGAAGATTGGGCAGACTTTGTAGCCCGCTTGAACCAGTACTTCATGGCCAACAAAGTGGAGAAAGAGGCAGACGCAGTTCGGCGCCAGGCGGTCCTCCTCACGGTTTGCGGTCCGAAAATCTATGGACTCATTAAGAATCTCCTCTTGCTCTTACTTCCAACGGACAAGAACTATGAAACATTTGTGCTCTTGTACATGACCAACTCAAACCAGATGAAGGCATCATCATCTCAAGATATCAATTTTACACACATGTTCGTTCTGAGGGCCAGGATGAATCAGAATTCGTTGCCGACCTAAGATGTCTAGCTGGACCGTGAAAGTTCGAAACTTTGTTGGCAGACATGCTGCGGGACTTCTTTGTAATTAGCATTAAACACAAGGTGATCCTACATAAGCTACTGGCGGTGGAGACGCTGGATTTGAGCAAGGCCATCACGATTGCCCAATCATGCATGACGACGGACAAAAGCTTAAAGCAGATATAATTGAAAAATCGAAACACGACAAGTACTGTAAACAAGATAGTATTGTCGTTTGGCAGAGCTGCATATGGCAGGGCCTACCCGACTGTGAATGTGAAACCTGTGGCTGCTCAAAGTCCGCCAACGGGAATGAATCCGATATCACCGTGTTGGTGTTGTGGGGGAAATCATCGGCATCATCCGTGTCGGTTTAAACAGTATATTTGTAAAGGCTGTTTGAGAGTGGGCATCTCCAGCGCATGTGTCCGCAACTGAGCAAGTGTGCTGCGATACACTACGTCTAGCACAGATCCGGATATGCAATCCGAGATACCAGAGGAGGAAGTGTATGGACTGTATTCGTTCACGAAATTCAATGGTATCAAACATGTGAGGTCAGCACCATTCAAACCCGCATCCAATGGACAAGCAGAGCATGCGGTCCAAACCATCAAGCAGAGTATGAAACGTGTAACTCAAGGTTCACTGCAAACTCGCTTGTAACGCATATTGCTTAGTTACAGGACAAGATCCCATACGCTTACCGGGGTCTCCCCTGCTGAACTATTGATGAAGAGAGGTCTCAAGACCAGGCTCTCTCGTGTCCACCCTGACTTGAATAATCGTGTCGAATACAGACGTCAAAGTCAGCAAGGGTATCATGATCGCGCTACTGTGTCACGCGACATTTCTATCAATGATCCTGTGTATGTACTGAATTATGGTCAAGGTCCCAAGTGGATTGTCGGTACTGTTACAGCGAAGGAGGTAACAGAGTGTTTATCGTTAAGCTCAAGAATGGGCAGACATGCAGGAAACGTGTCGATCAGATAAAGCTGTGGAGAGAGCAGAAGAGAAAAAGAGACAGAAGCAGAAGAGGCAAAACAAAAGAGAAACAGTAATATGAAGGCAACAGCAACATAAGAACATAAGAATTAGGAACAGGAGTAGGCCATGCAGCCCCTCGAGTCTGCTCCGCCATTCAATAAGATTTGATCTGATCATGGACTCAGCTCCACTTCCCCGCCCGCTCCTCATAACCCCTTATCCCTTTATCGTTTAAGAAATTGTCTATTTCTGTAATAAATTTATTCAATGTCCCAGCTTCCACAGCTCTCTGAGGCAGCGAATTCCACAGATTTACAAGCCTCTGAGAGAAGAAATTTCTCCTCATCTCAGTTTTAAATGGGCGGCCCCTTATTCTAAGATTATGTCCTCTAGTTCTAGACTCCCTTATCAGTGGAAACATCGTCTCTGCATCCACCTTGTCAAGCCCTCTCATAATCTTATACGTTTCAATAAGATCACTTCTCATTCTTCTGAATTCCAATGAGTAGATGCCTAACCAACTCAACCTTTCCTCATAAATCAACCCCCTCATCCCCAGAATCAACCTAGTGAACCTTCTCTGAACTGCCTCCAAAGCAATTATATCCTTTTGTAAATATGGAACCCAAAACTGCACGCAGTATTCCAGGTGTGGCCTCACCAATACCCTGTATAACTATAGCAAGATTTCCCTGCTTTTATACTCCATCCCCTTTGCAATAAAGGCCAAGATTCCATTGGCCTTCCTGATCACTTGCTGTACCTGCACAAGTATCCCCAGGTCCCGCTGTACTGCGGCACTTTGCAATCTTTCTCCATTTAAATAATAACTTGCTCTTTGATTTTTTTCTTCCAACATTATACTCCAGCTGTCAAACTTTTGCCCGCTCACTTAGCCTGTCTATGTCCTGTTGCAGATTTTTTGTGTCCTCCTCACACATTGCTTTTCCTCCCATCTTTGTATTGTCAGCAAACTTGGCTACGTTACACTCGGTCCCTTCTTCCAAGTCGTTAAAATAGATTGTAAATAGTTGGGGTCCCAGCACTGATCCCTGCGGCATCCCACTAGTTACTGATTGTCAACCAGAGAATGAACCATTTATCCCGACTGTTTTCTGTTAGTTAACCAATCCTCTCTCCATGCTAATACATTACCCAACCCCGTGAACTTTTATCTTGTGCATTAACCTTTTACATGCTGAGAGATTACTTTACACACTTTAGAGGTTTTTCAGCACTTTGGAAATGTCATCAACACTTTTGATCACATATCCGTGCCATCACTAAAACCGCCTATTTCCACCTCTGTAGCATCGACTTATTCCGCCCTGCCTCAGCTCATCTGAGGTTGAAACCCTCATCCATGCGTTTGTTACCTCTAGACTTGTCTATTCCAATGCTCTCCTAGCTGGCTTCCCACATTCTACCCTCCATAAATTTTGCTGCCCGTGTACTAACTTGCACTCGTTCACCTCTATGCTCACTGATCTACATTGGTTTCCGGTTCAGCAACGCCTCGATTTTTAAAAATGCATCCTGATTCTCAAATCACTCCATGGCCTCACCCTTCCCTATTTCTGTAATCTCCTCCAGTCCTACAACCCTCCAAGGTATCTGCACTCCTCTAATTCTGCCCTCTTGAGCATCCCTGATTTTATTCGCTCATCCATTAGTGGCCGTGACGTCAGTTGATAAGGCCCTAAACTCTGGAATTCCCTCTCTAAACCTCTCCACATCTCTACCTCTCTTTCATTCTTTAAGATGCTCCTTAAAACCTGCGTCTTTGACCAAGCTTCTGGTCATCTGCCCTAATAGCTCCTTGTGTGGCTTGGTGTCAAATTTTGTTTTGAGGCGTTCCTTTGATGCGACTTTTAATAAATTAAAGTCAAGTTGTTCTCAGAGGTTTTTTCAACACTTGGGAGTTGTCATCTACACTTTGAAGGTTTGGAGGTCTGATCTGCATTGGACCAGCATGGTGCCACCTATGCTGCCTTAGATTGCATCTCAGATGAGGATGAGGATACCAGCAACAGCCTGCTGCTCACAGACCTGTAGCTCCAAAGAAGAGAGGGAAGCAGCAGAGAGGTGCAGCTTGCAGAAGGCCATACCTGGCACACAGAGACTACAGGCAGAGGATAAGCTGCCTCGATGTGTCTGAACACCAGTGTCTCAGGAGGCTGAGGGTATGGCGTCAGACAATTGCAGACATTTGCAGGTTGCTAGAACACGACCTGCTGCAAACTGGACCTGGTGGCCATGCTTTATCAGTGGTTGTCAAGGTCACCACTGCCCTCAACATTTTTCCTCTGGATGCTTCCAGGGCTCTGCTGGAGAATTTGCAGGATCTCTCAGTCGGCAGCACACAAATGGATAAGACAGGTGACTGATGGCTTGTTTGCCAAGGCTACGAATTATGTCAACTTTGCCTGCGATGATGCCAACCAGTATGAGCGGACGCTTGGGTTTGTGGCTCTGGCTAGCTTCCCACAGGTCCAGGGCATCATCGATGGCACACATGTGGCAAGTAAGGCACTCATAGATCACACAGGATTGTTCCTCAACCACAAGGGCTTCCACTCCATCAATGTGCAGCTGGTGTGCAACCAGAAAATGATCTTTATGCAGGAGTGCACAAGATTCCCTGCAGCTGCCGTGATGCTTTCATTCTGCGGCAGTCCACCCTCCCAAACGTCTTCGCACCTGGAAGCAGGGTTACCGGCTGACTGTTCAGAGACAAGGGATACTTAGAACATGATTTCTGACACCTCTCAGAAACGCGATGAATGTGGCCCAGGAGCACTAGATAAGAACATAAGAATTAGGAGCATGCATAGGCCATACGGCCCCTTGAGCCTTCTCCGCCATTCAATAATATCATTGCTGATTTTCGAGCTGACCCACACTTTCCCGCCTGATCCCCATATCCCTAGATTTCCACAGAGTCCAAAAATCTATCGATCTCAGCCTTGAATATAACTAATGACTCAGCATCCACAGCCTTTTGTTGTAAAGAATTCCAAAGTTTCATAACTCTCTGAGTGCAGAAATTCCTTGTCATTTCTGTCTTAAATTGCCTACCCCTTATCCTGAGACTATGCCCAGGGACGGATTAAGGGGGCAGCAGACGGGGCAGTTGCCCGGGGCCCAAGCCTAGAGTGGTCGGATTAAGGGCAAGAGTAAACAGTACTGACATAAGTGACGTACCAAGAGCAGAGCGAAGCCGCGAGGGCTCAGGTGCATGTTATTCCCGACTTGATGTAAACAGACTCTAGATGCCCTTTTTCTAGAGATGCATTCTACACACAAATCGTGGGTGAAAAAAAGGAAAGAACACCAGCTACGCAAGGAGCAAAAGAGACGAGAAGTAGCTAAACTGCTTAAACTAGATCATTTTTATCAACCAAAAACTCAAGATCATGAAGATGAAGGCCAAGACGATGCTGTGCAGTCAACTTCAACAACGAAACCACTAGTGGCACCGGACCCGGAGTTGGCCGAGTTGGAGCTCTGAGTCTAAAAGGTTGAAGATGATGAAAACCAACTGCCGCGTACTGAGCTGAAAGAGGCGCAACTTATGAGTGACTTTGGGCTTTGGGAGACAATATCTTAGAAGACATGCAAAGTCATTGGATTACAAAAGGTAGTGAGGATTGTCGAAATCGTGATAAAGACTTTGAAAACTCCGGCGTGATTTATGCCAAGGACGTATGTCACCGATACTGCTCAAAGTCCTTCTTCACACATGTGCACCCGCTGACAGGGGAACATGTGGAGCGAACATTGTCTCTGTTATTCACCTTCAAACGGTAGAGTATATTGCTTTGCTTGCAAGGTCACAGCATGAACAAGTAACCACTTTACTCATGGGTTTAATGACTAGAAGCATGGAGATGAGAGGATTTAATCTCACAAAAACAGCCACCAGCATAGAGAAGCCATGGTAGTAATGTGCACTAGAGAAGCATATTGTCTTGCAGCTTGAAAATGAATGACAGTACTGGCACAAGGTGCTAGAGCAGGCTGCCTGTGTGATAACGTTTCTCTGCGAACGAGGTCTTTCATTGCGAGGCAGAGATGAAATCGTTGGGTCTCCAAGTCATGGTAATTATCTGGGTGTGTTGGAGGTTCTCGCAAACTATGATGCATTTCTTGCTGAACACATCAAGCGGTTCGCCAACAAAGGCAGGGACACACTTCATACTTGTCTTCCACCACTTATGAAGAACTGATTAGTCTGATGGGTGGAAAAGTACTTGAGATGATTATCCAGGAATTGAAATCAGTGAAGTTCTATTCAATATCTGTTGATTCAATGCCAGATGTCACACACTCAGATCAGTTGACATTTGTCGTCTGCTATGTTCTACCGACTGGTCCTGAGGAAAGGTTTCTAAAGTTCTTGCCGATAATCGGTCATACTGGACAAGAAATAGCAGAAATAATATTGGCCTTTCTGGATGAGAACGGGATCGATGTACAAAATTGTTGCGGATGATAATGCTTCAAATATGAGTAGGAAATACATTGGTGTCCAAACTATCATCAAAGAGCAATGCCCATATGCGGCGTTTATATCATGCGCAGCGCACTCACTCAACCTTGTGGGGAAAAACAGTGCCGAATGCAGCCCAATAATCGTCAGATTTTTTGACATTGTACAAAAGTTGTACACTTTTCTCTCTGCATCGACGTATCACTGGCAACTGCTTTATGAAAAACTAAAGCCTTTAGGGCTGTCTGTCATCAAACAGTTTTCTGCTACTCGATTGTCAGTAAGGTATGAAGCAGTGTCAGCCCTGCTCAAAGGTTACACTCCCATATGCAAAGAGTTGGAATCCCTGGCAACTGATGTAGAACAGAAAGTTGAATGCCGAAATGAAGCTCAGTTGATCCTTGACAAACTGGGTGAACTCGATTCAGCTATTTTCATTGTTATTTGGAAATAATCTTGAAGCACTTTCACCTGACCAATCTCTCGCTTTAAGAGACCGGCTTGAATCTGAATGTCATGGAGTCCTTACTTGAGTCCCTTGTCAATTTTGTCAAGACCCAGTGGACAGAGTTTGAGGACTTCAAAGACCTAGGGATTAAACTGTGTGGCCACAACGAGTACAATTCAGCTCAGAGGCGCGTCCAGGTACGCAACTGCCGTTATGACGATGGAGATGCTGGAAACACTGTGCTGTCACCCAAGAGAAATTCAAAACTGAAGGGTTCCTTTTCATCATTTATTATCATCATCATGGAGATTTATAAATAAACGTCTCCCTGACAACGGAGGCAGCGTGAGCCTGGAGCAGCTGAGGGAGATTTATAAATAAGCATCGCTATGACAACATCCACCTTGGGAAAAAAAAAAGTAAAAGGGAATATTATTTGAATGGGGAGAAATTATAACATGCTGAGGTGCAGAGGGACCTGGGGGTCCTTGTGCATGAATCCCAAAAAGTTAGTTTGCAGGTGCAGCAGGTAATCAGGAAGGCGAATGGAATGTTGGCCTTCATTGCGAGAGGGATGGAGTACAAAAGCAGGGAGGTCCTGCTGCAACTGTACAGGGTATTGGTGAGGCCGCACCTGGAGTACTGCATGCAGTTTTGGTCACCT